>NC_066585.1:232137026-232472651 GCF_024323335.1 Lathyrus oleraceus
CAATAGCAACAAGAACGAAACGATGTCCATTAGAAGCAGTAGGTTTAACCTCTCCAATCATATCAATGCCCCACATTGCAAAGGGGCCAAGCGGCTGTCAACACATTCAATGGAGCAGGAGGTACATGTACTTTATCCGCATAGATTTGGCACTTGTGACAAGTTCTGGAGTGATGGTGGCAATCAGCTTCCATGGTAGACCAATAATACCCTGATCTCAGAATCTTCTTGGCCATCGTATGTCCACTAGAATGAGTCCCAAAAATACCGTCATGCATGTCTTCCATAATCTTTTCTGCTTCCTTTTTATCCACACAGCGAAGCAAAGTCGAATCATGATTACGTTTGTATAATACTCCATTACTCAAGAAGAATTTAGCGGAGAACTTCCTCAGAAATTTGCTGTCATTGATGGATGCCCCTTCAGGGTATTCCTGAGTTTCTAAATATCTTTTTACTTCGTGGAACCAAGGTTTCTCTTCTACTTCATCAGCATTAAGTTCATAACAATATGCTGGTTCATCTAATCGTTCAATGGTGATCATGGGAGCTTCATTGTCCCATCTGACTCTGCACATAGATGACATGGTAGCCAATGCGTCCGCCAACTGATTCTCTTCTCGTGGAATATGTTCGAATGTAATCTCTTTAAATTATGGGATTAATGTCAACATCCGCTCTCGATAAGGGATGAGATTCGGATGTTTAGTGTCCCATTCTCCTTTGATCTGACTGATTACTAAGGCTGAGTCTTCGTACACACTCAAAAACTTGATTCTCAGGTCTATAGCAGCTTTGAGTCCCAAAATACATGCTTCATACTCAGCCATATTGTTGGTACAATCAAAACATAGTCTACCAGTGAAAGGCGTATGGCAACTCTTGGGAGAAATAATTACAACACCAACACCATTGCCCAATGCATTAGAAGATCCATCAAAAACCATAGTCCATCGGGATCCCAGTTCGGGTCCTTCATCCGGTCCAGGTTCTTCATAATCAGTAACAAGCATAACATCCTCATCAAGGAACTCAAAATTCATAGATTGGTAATCATCAACTGCTTGATGAGCCAAATGATCAGCTAACACGCTTACTTTTATTGCTTTCTGGGTAGTATACTGGATATCATACTCTGTTAAAATCATCTTCCATCTTGCTATTCTTCCGGAGAGAGCAGGTTTCTCAAATATATATTTGATAGGATCCATCTTAGAAATCAATAAAGTGGTATGATTCAACATATACTGTCTTAGTCGGCGAGCAACCCAAGCCAAAGCACAATAAGTTTTCTCAAGCAGTGAGTATCTTGTTTCACAGTCGGTAAACTTTTTGCTAAGGTAGTATACTGCATGCTCTTTTCGACCAGACTCGTCATGTTGCCCCAGCACACACCCCATTGAATTTTCTAACACGGTCAAATACATGATTAGAGGTCTTCCTTCAACTGGTGGCATCAGAATTGGAGGTTCTTGGAGATACTTCTTGATTTTGTAAAAAGCTTCTTGACATTCATCATTCCATATTATCTCTTGATTTTTCCTCAGTAATTTGAATATGGGTTTGCAAGTAGCAGTAAAATGGGAGATAAATTGGGCAATGTAATTCAAGTGTCCCAAGAAACCTCTGACTTCTTTATTTGTACGGGGAACTTGCATTTCTTGAATAACTCTCACCTTAGCCGGGTCAACCTCAATTCCTTTACCACTGACAATAAAGCCCAAGAGTTTACCGGATCTTACTCCAAAGGTGCATTTGTTCGGGTTCAATCTCAACTTGTGTTTCTTCAACCTCTCAAACAGTTTGTATAAATGATCGAGATGTTCTTCTTCAGTATGAGATCTGGCTATCATGTCATCCACATATACCTCTACTTCATGATGGATCATATCATGGAACAAAACCACCATAGCACGCTGGTATGTTGCCCCTGCATTCTTTAAACCGAATGGCATTACTTTGTAACAGAAAGTGCCCCATTGCGTCACAAACGTGGTTTTCTCCATGTCTTTAGGTGCCATCTTAATCTGGTTATAACCTGAGAATCCATCCATGAATGAGAATACCTTGTGTTGAGCGGTGTTATCTACCAGAACATCAATGTGTGGAAGTGGAAAGTCATCTTTGGGACTTGCTTTATTCAAATCTCTGTAATCTACACACATTCGCACCTTACCATCCTTCTTTGGCACTGGTACCACATTAGCAACCCATTGAGGATAAGAAGTAACAGCTAGAAAACCTGCATTAAATTGTTTCATAACCTCGACTTTGATTTTCTCAGACATTTCAGGACGCATGCGACGAACCTTTTGCTTAACAGGATGACAATTTTCCTTCATCGGTAAACGATGTACTACTATATCAGTATCCAGTCCTGGCATGTCTTCATAAGACCAAGCAAAAATCTCTACATAGTCGTGTAACATCTGAATCAATCTTTCTTTGACACTGTTTTCCAAGCCTGCTCCTATTTTGACTTCTTTCTTGTCTACTTCAGTACCCAAATTTACAATTTCAATTGATTCCTCATGCGGCTGTATAGTCTTTTCTTCTTGCAGTAACAATCTGGCAAGCTCTCCAGGCACTTCGCAATCTTCCTCACTTCCATCCTCGACTTGGTAGATCGGATTTTTAAAGCCATAATTAACAGTAGCAGAATTATTATCAACAGGATCCAGAGTGGATATGGATCTGCAATTTGTTACGTGAGTGTGTGTAAGAAAACATAGCTTATTTGAAAGATGACAGGAAAGATAAAGAGCGCAATATTTGAATTCAAAAATTCCATTGATTTATTGAATGTGAATATGCTTATGAAAATGACAAAACCCTTAACAAATTAGTTATTGTGCCCCGGGCATAGACACAATGCTTTAAGAAGTTCAATTGTTCATAATAAAAATTACAAAAATTGAAACACTAAAATAAGCAATAACAATTACTCCTGACTAAAGGAAATCGGGATAGTGTCTTCAGCCTTCCAATTATTGAGTCCGTCACCAATTGTTGGGAAAATCCAGCTATCCAAGTCGCAATCGCTATCAACATCTTCTACAGCATTAATCTGATCTTTGACTATCTTTTCAGAGCTAAACCCCAAGCCAAATTTATCAGACTTGTACGGTACATCGATCAGTTGACCCCAGCCAGTACGACCACCATCTTCAACCACGGCTTGAGAATCTTTCAGAGAAATCATAGCAGGAGGAGCACGAATAACCTTGGGCACACGGGAAGTTGGCTTAAGGACAGGACTGGTCGGAGGAACTACTTCAAATGACTGAGAAGGAGTCTCAAAGAATTCACCATCCATCTCGACGTATCTGAAGGTATGCACACTACTGATAATATACTCTTCTTCTCCATACACAATGACAATCTTGCCCTCTATTGGATGTCTCAGCTTTTGATGGAGAGACGAAGCTACAACACTTGCCCCATGGATCCAAGGGCGTCCCAGCGAGCAGGAATAGGCAGGACGAATGTTCATTACGTAAAAGGTAATGTTGAAGACTTGAGGTCCTATCTTGATAGGGAGAACCACTTCACCATGGACAACACTCTTCGCACCATCGTAAGCACGCACCACAACGTCACTAGGTTTCAGTTCAATGCTTTTACAGTCAAGCTTATCGAGCACAGCTTTCGGTAGCACATTCAAAGAAGAGCCATTGTCGATCAACACATGAGACAAGGTGATCCCCTTACACTCAATGGAGATATGCAGAGCTTTATTGTGATTCTTTCCTGCTAGTGTCAGGTCAGCATCAGAAAAGCCTATGCCATTATCAACAGCCAAGTTAGCAACATAATTTTCTAACTGATCGACAGATGTCTCCTGAGGTACATGAGCGGTCTTCAAGAATTTTATCAACGCATTGGCATGAGATTCAGAAGATAACAACAAGGATAACATCGAAATTTTAGACGAAGTATGCCCCAGCTGTTCTACCACATCAAAATCACTCTTACGGATGATTTTCAGCATTTCTTCCATTTCCTACTTGGCAACATCTTCGGTAGTAACTTCGACTGGTGTCTTTGACTGAGAAGGATTGATTACTGGTCCCTTTCCCCGAGTTTCAGGGGCGGAAGGTGAGATTTCTGGAGAGAAGATCCTTCCACTTCGAGTAATTTTACTAGTCCCAACAATGTCAACGTCATTAGGATTAGCAGAATTATCATCTTGCTTTATGCCGTGGATGTAAACATCACCTCCATAATTCCACGGAATGGCTTTGCTTGAGGAATACGGTACTGGGCCAGGTGCAGTAATAATTAGGGGAGCTACCTTGGGCTCAGCAGTAATCTTCACAGGCACTCTAGTAGCGGTAATCTTCACTGGAACTTTGGACCTAGCAATCATAGATATTTCTTCAATAGGGTTTTCCACCTTAGGAATCTTTTCAAAGAGAATTGTACGATCATCTATCAACCGTTGAATACCATTCCTCAACTTCAAGCAATCATTGGGTCGGAGTATACAGAGATCGCAATTTTCAGCACAACCTGGAAATAAACCAGCTTGCAATAAATTCTTCTTGATGATCAGGAGAGGAGATGCTAAGTCAGCTACATTAGTAATGTGAGAATTGTCATCCACAACATTAACAGTCTTGTCATGATTAGGCATAGGAGCAGTGATGACATTAGGAGTCTCCGGAGGATTAAATTCAATTTCTCCAGCGTCGATCATATCCTGAATCTTATTCTTCAACAACCAACAATCTTTTGTATCATGCCCGGGGCTATCGGAGTGATATGCACACCTGGCATTGGGATTATAACGAGGAGAAGTAGTGTTGGGATTTGCAGAAGGATCTCTGAGGGTAATTAAATTTGCTTTTAGCATACCCTACAGTGCTTGTGCTAAAGTCATATTGATCTTGGTAAATTGCCTTCTTGGCCTGTCTTGTCTGTGTTGGAAGTTTTGAGATGGCGGTGCTGCAATCCTAACTACTCCAACAGTATGGTCACGATTTTTCTTGTTATGACCCCTTTGACCGTACACAGCATTTGATTCATTCTTCCCCTAATAGGAACTTTTGGTGCTTGCAGAGGTAGTCGCCTGTATCTTTCCACTTCGAATGTCGCTTTTAACACGTTCACCCGTCAATATAAGTTCAGTGAAACCCGATGAGGAACTTCCCAATAGATGGTTGTAGAATGGGCCAGTCAGTGTACCCATGAACATGTCCACTAATTCTCGATCAGTCATAGGGGGTTTGACTCTGCCAGCCAAATCTCTCCATTTTTGAGCATATTCTTTGAAGCTTTCTTTAGAGCCCATAGTCATATTCTGCAGTTGTAGCCGAGTAGGCGCTAATTCAGAATTATACTGGTAGTGCTTGTAGAAAGTTGTCGCTAAATCAGTCCAGGTGCGGATGTTAGAGCTCTCGAGCTGATAATACCATTCTAACTGTGTGCCAGACAGACTCTCTTGGAAGAAATGGATCCATAGCTTCCTATCAGTGGTATACGGCTGAATCTTTCTCACATAAGCTCTCAGATGCATCTGAGGACAAGACGCACCATCATACTTAGTGAAAGCGGGGACCTTGAATTTGTGAGGAATGACCACACCAGAGACCAGACTTAAGCTTTCGAAATCCAGACCAGGCGCCTTCTGACCCTCCATAGCTAGCATACGTTCTTCCAGTAACTTATACTTATCATCTTTCGGAGAGTACTGTTCATTTTCATAATTTTCATAGTCGTCCTCAGGGTTGAAGGGATCAGCATTCTCATCTTCCGAATCATTTTCTGTCTCATCTTCTTTATCCTTCGGAATTCCAATCTTGGCTCCTGAAGCCTGTCCTTTAAACCTTCTTCCCGGGTTAATGCAACTCACAGATTTCTTGTCTTTCTTCTTCTCGAGCAATAGAGTCTTCAGTTCCTCCTGCCCCTTGGATAAGTTCAAGATCATCTCCTGGAATTGAGCATTCTGAGCCTGGAGATCCTTGACAGTTTGTTCGAGGGCCATTTTTCTGTTTGAGAGGAAGACCGTGAGAACATTGATCCTTTAGAGTACCTGTTATGCAATGTTATGTTATGCTATGCAATGTATGAAATGTTTTCAAGGACTTTTGGAATTTAACTTTGCGTAAACCACCAAAAAGGGGAACTTTTATTAACAATTTCTTTAATCAATGTTCATTACAAGAAAAAATGAAAGCTCAAGTCTCCCAGGGACGACTTCTTTTTGGGCGGAGATATGCATTGAGACTTCGTTCCTCATTAAGCTGGCTGGTGAGCTCTAATACTTTCTTCCTTTCAGCACAGAACTGAGCTTCAAAAGTATCCCTTTCCTCTCTTAACTGGATCCAAGATTTCTTCAATTCTTCAACATTGGTAGGCATATCGGGATAAGGAATGATCTGAGGGGTACCTCCTTCAACTTTTGGTTCAACAATCAGAGGTCCGATTGCAAGATATGGCATGATAAGCTCACGAGCTCTGGCGCGTACCCATCTGAGATAAGGTTCCATAAGAATAGAGTTTTTCTGTCCTAAAGTACTTCTTTTCACCATGCCCCAAGCTCGTACAAACCTTTGACGGAGACCTTGAGAATCGTTGTCATAGTCAAACATAGTGCCTTGGATAATTATTTCATGTGGACCATCTCTTCGAGCATAACCAAACTGACGTAGGGCTAAAGCAGGATTATAAGTAATACCTCCTCTTATCCCCAGGAGTGGTACGTTAGAGAATTCTCCACAACGGTCAATGATGATAGCATTTTCTTTGAGTTGGGGACACCAATGGATGTCTGAATGGGAGAGCGACATTATCCTTTGAGACCATTTCAAATTTTGCTCATTCTTCAAGACTGATTGAGGAAGGTGCGAAATAAACCACCTAGATAATAAAGGTACGCAGCACATGAGAGTCCCCTGCCTTTTCATAGTACGAGTGTGAAGGGAATGCAAAATGTCTCCAAGCAAGGTGGGCACATGGTTATGAGTGAGAAATATCTTAACAACATTCATGTCTATGAATTGATCCGGATTAGGAAATAGCACCAAACCATAGATTAGTAATGCTAGAACATCTTCGAAAGCGTGGACACTCATAGCTTTTAGGAATTCCCGGGCCTTATTTATCAGAAATTTGGCAAGTAAACCCTTAACTTCACTTCTTGTTACCCAATTAGTTTCAATGTCGGACTTTGTCATGTGTAAAGCCGCGACAACCTCTTCAGACCTCAGAATCTTTTCTAAACCACTGAAAGGTGTTTGATCAAGGATAGGTATCCCAAGCAACCTGGAAAATTCTTCTAATGTGGGTACCAACTGATAATCTGGGAAGGTGAAGCAATGATGTTTGGGATCGAAGAACTGGAATAGAACTCTCATTATATCTTCCTTGAAACCGGTGGTAACTAAATTGAGGAGATAACCATGTTTCTTGATGAATTGAGCATGATCGGGAAGTTCTGACACTAAATCCTTGAGTTGAGGAGAGGTCGCTACAAAATTGATCCGGATGGTCTTCCTGGAAGCCATAGCCCTACAAAACAGAGCAAAGTTAAATCCCTAAGTCCTCGAAATGGTTAGTACAATGCCATGATGTCATGATGTTATGATGTTATGATGTCAAGTAAGTAACAAGCACAAACAAGTCACACCACAATCATTCCTAGGTTTTAAGGCTTGCATGAGTTCCATAGGTAAGTACCCTCCCCACTGAAGTTTGGTTGGTTCAACTTGTCCTAGAATAGTAACCGGGTTCTAGAACGATCTCAAATCATTGACCTTTCCTTAAGTCCACTTCAGTGCAACACCAAGCGGTTGACCAAAATTTCCCTAAAGTCTAATCTCAAAGAGTGTAGTATCGAGTATCAACCAACCCCAGTCGGAACCGAAGTCAGTTATCTCACTACTTTCTAATGGCTAGGATGAGTCAATTAGGGTTCTAAAGGTCTGGTTAATGCTTTGATGACACCACGCAGACGCCAAATTTTTCCTCAAGTAAACATGAGGAACATCAGGACATCCAAAGTGTCACATTAACCGTAGCCATCATTTTAACCATTCCAGTATACGCCGGACAGTCGCGATGATCTCTTGCTACTTACCTAGGGTACACTAGATCCAGGTGTAGGATCTTTCACTCAAGCATAGAATACCCAAACAATCCCTTAAAAGTAAATTAGACAAAGAAACAAATCGAAAACATAAGTGATCTTAGCTTTAAGGTAACCTCACTTTTTAAGAGTCCCCAGTGAAGTCGCCAGTTTTGTGATACGGTGAACTGACTTCGTGTTTTTGCTTTGAAAAGCAATATTGCGGACAACAAGAGTCGCCACCGACTTTTCTTTTATCCAATAAGGAAAGGCGGAAAAGAACAGGAAAGACCTTGATTAGATTTTGAGTTCGGGAGGTACATTATACAAAGGGAAGGTGTTAGCACCCTTTGTATCCATGGTTATCCACGGACTCTTAATTGCTTAACTCACTTATGTTTTCCTTGTTTGAGAAAGTGTTTGAGAAATGTGGTGTGTTTAGAAAATATTTTGAAAGGAGAGTTTAACTTTGTAATGATTCTTGTACGAATGATACAAAGTGTTTATCTCGTTTGATTTTGAAAGATGTTTAGAAAAATATAACTCGACGATGATTCTGGTGCGAATGTATACCAAGTGGTGATTTTCTAAAAGATGTTTTGAAAAGTGTGAGGTGTGAAAAGTATTTTAAGCTGTGAGCAAGCATTTAAGAGTTATACCTAACCAAGGTCTTTATAGGTATTTCCTATCCTTATGAGGGTAAAACTGTCCTTACTATTGAGAAGTAAGTAGTCTTATCCTTTGGATGTAAAGGGACATCGTGGGGTCGTCGATTGGTCATTGAAGGCAACATTTGTAAGGATACCTTAGCATTCGAAGGGACGATCATCATTTAATCGTAGGCTACAACGAAGGGTCATCGAGGGACAAAGTCATATATTCGAAGGCAACGTTCGAGGGACAAGGTCATATATTCGAAGGCAACGTTCGAGGGACTATGATTTATCTTGTAGGGACATTGACCGTTTGATCGAAGGGACTATGACTTATCTGTTTAGGGATGATGATGATTTAATCGAAAGGGTCTTTGCTAAGGGTATCCCCACATTCGCGGGACATGACCGTAATATCGTAAGGCAACAAAGAGAGAGTTACCCTAGAGGTGCAAGTGTGGAAATGATTGGATTCGGATATATTATCTTGAATTAATTTATCTAAGTTCGATTATTTATCTTTCCATTCAATCCTATTAGCATACATCTAGACAGTTATATTCACAGTATGGAAAAATTAAAGTGCGAAAAATAAGACTAAGCTATTACATGGCTTCGGGATGGGGTACATAATTTAAAAGGGGATATAAAATATCTAAATCTTAATTAACGAGTACAAAATTAAAAGGGCATACAAAATAATAAAACATAATTAAACTAAAAAGAAATAAATAAATAAAACTAAATAAACTAAATTTAAGAATGAATTAATAATGTTTTTAGTCTATAATAATAGAAACTTTTTTTTTATGAATTTATGGAAAAACTTAGACTAAATTGATAGAAATTTTAAAAGAAAAGAAAAAAAATATAATTAGATTTTTATTATTCAAAATAGCCCATTTTAATTAATTAAGTGATATATGAAAATTTAATTAATAAACTAGATTAAATTATATCCTAGTTTAAATAACTAATATAATATATGAATTAGAAAATTAATTAATGGGTTTTATTTTAATAATAGAAAAATAGTGGTGAATTAATTATAGTGGAAAGGAAGTAAACATAGTAAAAAAACTGAAAAGCTAAAAAATAGATTCTAGGGGCTCAAACCCAGGACCTCTACGTTGCAGTGAGGGGAGCTACCAACAAGCCATGTTGGTCCATTCGTTATTTATTCGCCTTCATTAAAATATATATTAATTCTACATGGATTTTTCCATTTTGACACAACACCACCATGCATGTTACAGCTTTCTCTCTTACGGCAAGCTATTTTATTTTTTCTCATGCTGTTTCTTTCATGTGAATATAACAAACCTGTAACTTCATCTTATATCAAACCACACACATAAAATAAGATCATATGTAATCATCATGCAATGATAAAAATAACCATGCACAAATCAAAAAGCTTATATTATTTTACTCATGTATTAGTTCTCTTTACTGCAAGTGATAATGATAAAACAAACCTTACATATACATGTTAAAGACAACCAAGGATTTATATTATCACCATTATATCATCATTACTATTATTATTATTATTATGTAATAACAGTATGTGAAATAAACATAATCATGCTAGAAACAACACTCATATAATAATAATTAAATGGCAGATATAATTCTTTAATCATGCAAACATAATTTCTCAACATGCTATGACATATCAAGAACAGATGCATACTTGAATAAAGCAATATCAACATCCACCAAACCATGAATACATCATCTCAATATATATATTAAACCAATATTATTCATGCATGAATTAAGGAGTATTGCAAGGTAATCATGCTGGATGCAAATTCCCTAATGAACACTTACTGGGGATTTGATTCTTCCTGCCCGTGAATCTTCTTGCTTCTGCTTTGCCTTGTGTATCTTCTTCTACTGTATCTCTCCTCTTTTTCCTCCTTCCTCTCGCTGCAGTCATATGAAGTATTTATAATGGTGTGGATTAGGGTTTAACCTTGCTAAATATTTGGATCCCTTCCTATACTTTAGGAGAGTTAGGGTTTAACTTGCTAAATATTTGGATCCCTTCTTATACTTTAGGAGAGTTAGGGTTTAACCTTGCTAAATATTTATTAAATACAAATATTATTATAAATAATGAATAATTTAAATGACTTTTAACAAATAAAAATTAATTTAAATTTTAGTTACATAATTGAATTAAAATTTAAACCTATTTCTATTTTTACTTTCATCATTTAAAAAAAATCAAAATTATTCTTACTTATATCAACCAAAATTATTTTATAATTTATGGGCTTTTAAAAAAATGTTACTCTTATAAATAAATTTTATTAAGTAAAAAACATGAATTACTAAATAAATACTATTTATAAATAATGAATAAATGGAACATGAGTCACTAAATTATAAAAAATAGTTATTATAGTTTAATGAGCTTTAACAAATAAAATTAATTTAAAATTTTAATTATACAATTAAAATTCAAATCTATTTTTATTTATCATTAAATTAAAACTATTTTATTTATATATATAAAATTTATTTATATCATACAGATAACCAAAATTATTATTATTTTTTATATTTGTATCACATAATAAATAAATTAAAATTTATAATTTATATGAGAATGTATGCTAATGAATGAATGCAAATATGAAATGAATGTCATGCATGAATCAATTTATCATAAAAATTAACAGACAAATTTTGGGTATGACAGATAACCGAGGGAATGAAGTGTTAAATTTTCTATTTTTTAAATTAATTTAATAAATCTAATGAATTAATTTTGTTTTAAATATAATATTATGCCTCATTATTATAATTAATTATAAATACAATTAATTACAATTATTAAAACAACTTTTTAATTTAATGAGGCATAATATTACAGTAATTTTTACAATTATTTTGTTTCTTTAATAAGTAATAATAATTGTATTTAAAAATAAAATTAATTCAATTAAAAATAATTGTTTTACAATTAATTCATTTTAAATTAATTTCAAAATAATTGTTATTATAATTTATTTTGTTTTAATTTAATTTTAAATTAAATTCCATATATAGATATCTATCGTACTAGAGGAATTTTTATATTACAATTATTATTTAGTTATTACAATTAAAATGGGGCATAATTTAATTCATTTAAAAATAATTATTTCAAAAATGGGGCACTATGGTAAAAATTCCATATTATAATTTAATTATATTATTAGGATTATTATTAAATAGTTTTCTAATTATTTTTATATTTAAATAAAAATTATTTTTTTAAAATAATAATATTTTTGTTAATTTAAAAATTGTTTTAATAATAAAACTATAAATATTAAAATGAGACATATAACTAATTGTAATAAATAATAATGGGGAAAATTTCATATTAATACTCATTCAATCAATATGTTTCGTCCTTCAGCAATTCATCCTTTGAACGGACGAGTCAAATGAATAAAGTTGAATATTCTAGAAAATTATTTTCAAAACGGAATATATTGGAAATATTATTTCAAAAAAAGGCTATGTGGTAAAAAAATCTTTGTTTGTACCAAAGTTTGATGTATTCTTTTTCTATTTTTTCATAGTTTTACTGATGCACCAATTCTAAATACTATGTGAGAGGTGTTGGTAGGTGTTTCTGATTCTTTTTTAAATGGGTTTTGTGGTTGGAAATTTGTGTGGCTATGGACAATAGGTATTATGTTTGGGTTTTGATGAGGGAATAGAAAAGGTATGAGATTGAGATTAAGAAGAAGAAGAAAGTTATTAACTTTCAGAAATTTATTGATGAGTGAATATTGTGATCTAGGTCTTTAAAAGTGTTTTAGAAAAAAAATTGATTAATGTTTTGTCGTGAAATTTGGTAAAATTTGAAGGTTGATATGAATAACCCATAAA
Organism: Lathyrus oleraceus; assembly: GCF_024323335.1. Classification (NCBI taxonomy): domain Eukaryota; kingdom Viridiplantae; phylum Streptophyta; class Magnoliopsida; order Fabales; family Fabaceae; genus Lathyrus; species Lathyrus oleraceus. The sequence continues at coordinate 232,149,645 of NC_066585.1, forward strand.
ATAAAGGAAGATGAGAATTTGGTAAAGGTTAAAGGTTAAAATAAATTTTTTTTTTATTTTTATTAAATAATAGTAGTAGGATAAGAAAAATAGGATAGAAAAAATAATGTTCATTTATGATAAGTTTAACTAATTTGTAAAACCTGCTAGAATAATTAGGAATTTGTTTTAGAAAATAATTCATTACTATTTTAGGTGTTATGAGTTTAAGATGATTTTTTTTGGCAATATTTAAAAAATAACATAAATCTGATTTCCTTAATATGGAGAGTAAGATAAAGCGTAATCTACAGTGTGAGACATGTGTCTTGAAGGTTTGGATAATTGGTAAGGTTTGGGATATGAATCTTATTTTGAATGTGTTGCAACACCTATTAATGACACATGGGAATTTACGGATGTATTCACGGGAATGCTATTGATGTACTCTATAAAAATTAATGTCATACAAAGTTTTATGAAAACCGTTAATTTTTAGGATTCTCTTTAATATATCAAATGATTTTTGATTGATTTGAAATTTTATAAGATTGATCTATATGATAATATCTTTCAATCCAACCGTAGATTTTGTTATAGAGACTTAGGGGGAAGAGTTATCGAAAATCTTATGTTATTAAGTTTGACATCTTTAGAATAAAATTGTGATTTATACTAAAACGCATAATTAATTATAAATTAAACATGTCATGATTTTTTTAAACATATTTTTTTTAAAATATCTAAACTAAAGTGGTTGTCTTGTTGAGTTTTGAGAGTAAAGTAAATTAATTCTCTCTATGTTGTAAAATAGAAATAGAAAAAGGAAATGGTAAAAATAAATAAAAATGGATGTGTTGTGTGTAAAAGTTCCATGTTATTGCTAATAGCATGACAAATGTTATGACTAAAAAAATGATAATTTTAGTTATTTGTTATCTTTCAGAACTAGATCTTTAGCTAAGTTACAACAACTTTTTCAAGTGTAATTTAGGAAAAGAAATCCCTAATTTTATGGCGGCAACTGCATTATACCTTTGAACAATATATAATTCATTGGATCAATCTAAGTATCTATTATATGTCACATAATCATAATTGATTTTTTTATTTAAAAAACAGAATAGAGTGTTTAAATATGAAATTAAAAAAACCATTACGTTGTGGTTTTTGTTGGTGCACAAGGTGAAGAAGATGAAGATGGAAGAAGAGAGAGAAGAGAGAGAATAACAAACTTCAATTACTCTTACAAACGGTTATAACAAATAGTTACGCACACTCATTATACACAATGCACACACTCAATACACTGTTGACAACTACACTAATTTATATATAAAAACAATAATGTCAAGTAGACAAAAGTGTTAACCTACACTAGCCTGATTAAGCTTAACAAAACTAATGCTACTACTACTACTACCGAATATGAATTATTTGTAACATCATCCCTTAATTCATATTCAGTTAATCAAAACTAACAACATCAATTCCATCCCTTAAGTGGAGAAATTGACTAGTCTTAATCCTTTTCGTCAGAACATCTGTCAGTTGCTTCTGGGTGATATAGTGCATAATTTCTAACACTCCATTCTGAATCTGGCTTCTCAGAAAATGATACTTAGTCTCGATATGCTTGCTTCTCCTATGCAGCATTGAGTTCTTCACAAGATTGATTGCAGACTTGTTATTAATCATCAACTTCAGAGACTTGTTTACCTTGATCTTCATATCTTGCAGTAACTCAAAATTCAAACATCTTGACATGCATCCACATCGCCTGCAATATATTCAGCTTCACAGGTTGACAAAGCAACAACTGGTTGCTTCTTAGAACACCAAGAAATATGACCTCTCAGATACTTAAACAAATATCCATAAGTACCTTTTCTATCAACTTTGTTTCCACACTAATCAGAGTCTGAGTAACACATTAGCTCTGAATTAGCCTTTTTCTCTATAAGGGATCAAAACTCCATAATTCAGAGTCCCCTTAATATACCTCAGAATCCTGACAGCAGCTTAGTAATGAGACCACTTTGGTTTACTAATGAACATACTAAGAATTCCAACTGAATAGCAAATATCAGGTTTGGTATTACACAAATATCTCACAGATCCAACCAAATGTTTGAAAGTTGTAGCATCTACATCATCACTTTCAAGATCAGAATCCAAATTATAATTTGTTTCTGAAGGTGTGACTGCAGCCTTACAATTCAATAACTTAAATCCCTTCAGAAGCTCAAGTTCATACTTCAGCTGATGCAAAATGATACGCTTATCATAGTACAAAATCCACATCCCTAGAAAAATATTTCATATTTTCTATATCAGTTATCTCAAACTCATTCATCAGTACCTTCTTGAACTTAGCTGTCTCATATACACAACTTCATGTTAGCAATACGTCATGAACATACATACATACTAGAATCATATTGTCTTCAGAAGTATTCTGAATATAAATTCCATACTCCATCTCACACTTTTTGAATCCTTGAAGCTTGAAAAATTAATCAATTTTCAGATTCCAAGCTTTAGGAGCTTGTTTCAGTTCATATAACACTTTATGTAACCTGTACATCATCCCTTCCTGATTCTTTTTCACAAATCCAGGAGGATGTGACACGTATACCTCATCTTGTAATGGACCGTTCAGAAATGCAAATTTCACATCTAGATGCATCATAGGTTAATTCTTGTTAGCAACTATCATAATTACCAGTCTGATTGTCTCATGTATCGCTACAAGAGAAAACACTTCAAAGTAATTTAACCAAGATTTCTGTAGAAAACCTATTGCCAATAACCTTGCTTTTTGTTTGCCAATTGATCTATATGACTTCATTTTCACCTTGAAAACCCATCTGAAACTGATGGCTTTCTTTTCCTTTGGAAGCTCAGTCAACTCCCAAGTCTTGTTTATTTCTAGAGCCTCAAGTTCTTCTTTCATGGTCTTCAACCACACTTTCTTCTTAAGCGTTTCTTTAGAACTCGCTGGTTCAGACTCTACTAACATGGCACACTGAATGACTTCCCCTTCAGAATCTATTTCAGTATCTTGCAGCATGACAAACTATGTAATTCTTGCTATTTGTCTGATTCTTTGTGGCCTCTGAATTTGTTCAGAATCTTTTTCAGATTCTGGAACAATATTAGATGTTGGAACCCCAGAAGTACCACCTTCAGAGGCATGATCACCTTCAAAGTCTGAATCTTCACCAGAGTATGAATCACCATCAGAATCTGGATCAGAATCAGAATCAGATTCACCTTCAGAGTTAGACTCGTCTTCAGAGTCAAACTCGGCTTTAGAGTCACCTTCAGAATCATCTTCAGATTCTGACTCATCTTCAGAACCTTTAGATTCTGAAATATCTTCAGAAGTTAGCACTACACCAGAGTTGGATTGATATTTACTCCAATCCCACAATTCTGATTCCTTCACAATGACATCTCTGATGAATTCAACCTTGTTAGTGACAGGATAGTAAAGCTTATAAGCACATGTACTATGGTACCCTACAAGCAACATAACTTTTCTTATGTCATTCAACTTTCTTCTCTTAGCATCTGGAACATGTTTGTAACAAAAAGAACCAAACACCTTCATATGGCTCACACTTTTCTTATCTTCAGTCCACTTCTCTAAAGGAATAATTTCCTTCAGCTTCTTGGTTAGACACCTGTTGAGCACATATGCTGCAATGGCAACAATTTCTTCTCCTTTAGCATGCTCCTTATCATATCAAGCAAAGTTAGGCTTCTTCTTCACCTCATTCTCAATTCCATTCTCCTCACGGAACTTTCTTAACTTTGTAGAGTTATACTCACCTACACCATTAGTTCTTCTAACTTTCAGCTTCTGACCATTCTGATTCTCAGCCTTGATTATGAATTTCTTAAATTCAGCAAATACCTCGTGTTTGAACTTTATAAGGGATACCTGTGTCATCCTTGTGAACTCATCAACAAATGACACAAAGTGTTTATTCCCTCCAAGTGACGGTACTGGAAATGGTCCACGCACATTAGAATGTACCACACCCAAAGCATTCTTTGCTCTTGGAGGCATTTCATATGCAAATGACAGACTTGGTTTCTTCCCTCTCATGAACACATTGCATGACTTCTCTGCCTTCTTAATTGCAGGAATTCCATGTACCAGCTTCTTTGAGTTCAGATTCCCTAAGCTTCTAAAGTTCAGATGACCAAATCTTTTGTGCCAAAGTTCACTTTCCTTTACAACACTTGTTGCACTAAGGCATTCAGAGTCTGGAGTTTTAACATTCACTTTGAATGTTCTATTCCTTCCATGTTCTAACTTCATAATCAACTTTTGATTACAGTCATACAACTTCAAAAGATTTTCCTTCATGGTAACTGAAAAACCTTTCTCAATTAATTGGCCTACACTCATCAGATTTATTTTCATGTCAGGAACATACCACACATTCTAAATTAATGTTGTTTTACCATTATTCAAAACTACACTGATATTTCCAATACCTTCAACATTGAGGTATTTATCATCAACACATCTGATCTTTGTCCTTTTTCTAGAGTCAAAATTAACCAGCCATTTCTTATTTCCAGTAAGGTGATTTGAGCAGCCAATGTCCATATACCACCAATCGACCAAATATGCATCATCATATTCAGAAGCCATCAATAGCACAGATTCATCATCAGAATCTCCTCTGGCTACGTTTTCTTCTTTTGACTTACGTTCCTTATTTGACCAACAATCAGTAGCGGAGTGGCCAAACTTATTACAATAGTAGCACTGAACTTTCCTCTTGTCATACTTCTCCTTCCCCCTTTTGAGCACTCTTCTGCCTTTCATAAGTTGAGGTTTCTGACTTCTGAACAACAATAGATCTCTTCCTGGCTTATGACCAAGATTGCTTCTGATATTTCTTACCAGGAGCTACTTTTAGAGCCTGTTGCTCTACCTCCATTTCAGAGTTTCTCTCAGTCAGACGCAACTCTTGTTCCTCTAGACTGTTTTGCAGCTCTTCCACTCTCATGGTGCTAAGATCCTTAGAATGTTCAGTTGCTACCACAATATAATCAAACTGAGGATTAAGAGACCTAAGTACCTTCTCAATGATACTTTGTTTAGAGGGAGTTTCTCCACACAACTTTATCTCATTTGTGATCAGAATCACTCTAGAGATGTAGTCAGGTACCTTCTCATTATTCTTCATGTTGAGATTTTCATATTACTTACATAGAGACTGAAGCTTCACCTTCTTCATTGATGCATCACCGTCGTAGTACCGTACCAATGTGTCTCACATAGACTTCTCCGTCGTCGAATTAGCGATTTTCTCAAACACATTAACATCCACACACTGATGAATGTAGAACAACGTCTTCTGATCCTTCTTCCTCATATCACATTGTGCATTCCTCTGCGCATCTATTTCATTTTCTAGAAGTGCAATCGGAATGTAATCGTCGTTGACGAGATCAAGAACATCTTGAGTGTCAAACAACACATGCATCTGAATGCATACATTGATTCTAGTTCTTGTCATCAAACACTAGAAGCTTAGTACTCATATTTTTGTTTCTGTTCATCTTCAAGTTTGTGCAAATCACTCAGATCTCACCAAACAAAAGTGTTTCTCAATCCCGCAGAATCAAGAAATATGATTCTATTATGATTTCGATCAAAATTTCCACACGGATTCAAGAAACAAAATCAATCACACAACGCCTTACTGTTCACTTGTGTTTTCATGTGCTTCCATGTGGATATGAACCGAAGCTCTAGATACTAATTGTTGGTGAACAAGATGAAAAGGATGAAGATGGAAGAAGAGAGAGAAGATTTAAAATAACAAACTTTCACTACTTTACAAACGGTTACAACAAATATTTACCCACACTCATTATACACAATGCACACACTCAATACGCAATTGCACACTGTTGACAATTACACTAGTTTATATATACAAACAATAATGTCAAGTAGGCAAAAGTGTTAACTTACACTAGTCAGATCTTAATAAAACTAATACTATTACTATTGAATATGAATTATAACATTTATTTCATCTTCTTCATCGCCGTGCATTATAGCTTCTCATCAGAATGACATTTATTCATCATCATCTTGTCTTTGATTGTCATCACCAGCACCATTTAGCTTTGTTATCACTGACCGTCTTCTTTGTTGTTCAATTTCGCCGTCGTCGCTGTCGAACTTCATCGTTGCCACATCTTTGATCTTCGCCATTCTTAAGTTTTCTATATGTACTCTTTGTAGTAGTAAAAACACCTCCATTAACTATTTTTAATTTTCTCCTTCTTGCTTTTCATTTTCTATATCACTGTTTGTTTGTTTGTGTATTTTTTTTTTTATGTTTTTTTTTTCTTCTACTATATTACTTTGTGTTTTTGTATTGTTTTATAATAAACATCATTATTTAAATCTTTTATTTGTTATTACGTTGAGATTTTATAGATATTTTATGTTACTTTGTTTCTATTTTTCTTTTGATTGATTGTGTGACACTTTTAATAAGTTCATCCAAGTTGTTTTGTAGTTCTTATTTACTGTATGTGTATGCTGTTTAAATTTTTTAGAGAGACTTACTATTGATTTTTATTTTTAATAAGGTTATAAGACACAAGTAGAGTTTGATTATTATGACATCTTTAAGTAATGATTGGTATGAAATTTGACTCAATAAACACTGCTTATCAATTCTGGCTATGGTGCACATGTTGGCTTTGGTGTCAGAAAACATTACGTGAACAAGAGTAAAAAAGATGGATCTATATCATCAGGTAGGTGTAAGTTTTTTAGTAAGGAAGGATTATGACAACCTGATAAGAAAGATGTCTTTGTTAGCAACCATAGAGCTGAGATTAGAAGTGATTGCAAAGCAAGAATTGCTCTTGTATGGAAAAAATGAGAAATTTGTCATCCATGAATTTGGACAAGATCATAATCACTCTCTACAACCATCCGAAACAACACACATGTTTGCATCACATAGAAAGATAACTTAAGTCCAAGTGCATGAGATTGATCTAGTTATGACTTTGGATTGAGACAAAAAATCAACATTTGACATGTGGGGCACAAAGCTAATCTTGAATATACACGCTTGGATGTCAAAAATTATCTTAAAGTAAGAAGACAAAGAAGTATGGTGTATAGCGAGTCCGAATGTCTTTCACAATATTTTCAACGGCAATTGTTGGAGAATCCATCTTATTTTCACGCATACCAAATGGATATAGAAGAACAAAACACCAATGTATTTTGGTGTGATGCAAATATGGTGTTGGGTTACGGATATTTTGGGGATGTTGTGTCATTAGATACTACCTATTGTGCGAGGCCAGTTGCTTTATTTTTAGGATTCAACCATCATAGGGGTTCAATCATTTTTGGTGTTACACTATTGTATGATAATGAGACATTTGAATCATTTAAATGGTTGTTTGAGACATTCTTACAAGCACATGGTAAGAAAATAAAACCAAAGACTGTCTTTATTGATCAAGATCAGGCAATGCCTAGAGCTCTTGCTGAAGTGATGTCTGAGACTTACCATGGTTTATGCATGTGGCACTTGTCGCATAATAGAATTAAACATCTTGAAAACTTGATGAAAGGGGAAAGTTATATTTTAAGAGATTTCAAGAAATGCATGTATGAGTTTGACACCGAAGAAGAATTTGAGACAACTTAGAAGGACTTGTTCAATTAATATAATCTTCATGAGAATAGATGGATCAAATCAGTTTATGTTATCAAAAGAAAATGGGTTTCGTATTACATGAAAAAAGCATTCACATTTGGAATGCGAAGTACACAACTTAGTGAAAGTTTGAATGCTGACTTCAAATCTTGCATGAAACCAAATATGGTTATAATACAGTTTTTCAAACACTTTGAACAGTTTAGTGAAAGAGGAAACATTGTTTCTAAATTCATTAGAGTAGCAGCCGGAGCATCTCGTTTTGAAGAGCCTCTTGAGATTGTGGATAACACGGTAGATTTACTGAGTAAGCAATTAATGGAATTTCACTTACAAGCTAGAAACAACAATGGTGATAATTCGATATCTGTGACTACTGATGTTACACAACCCAATAGATTCAAGAAACGACCTGACTCATAATTTCTTCGCAAAACATAAACAAAAGGTGAAATGCTAAAAGAAAATTAATTAACTCATTATTCCTTATGAAACTCAAAACTTTCTTTCCAGTTGAATAAAAATCTCCCGAGTGTAATTCATATTATTCCTTATGAAATATTTGAGTGTTCTAACAATAACAGAAACATAACAGTTAAATAAAAACCTCAGCTACACAGTGAATAAATAGGGACCTCATCAAACCAAAATAACAATATTTACACAGACAAAATCTACTCTATAGCTTCTGCAAATGTCTACAAAACCACTGATCTTAAAAAACACAGTCGCTTCGAAGCTTGGATACGGTGGCGGCGAATAATAAATACACAGTTGCTTCGAAGCTTGGATAAGGAGGTCATGACGGCGAAAGGTTGCAGCAGAATGTAAATTTTCAAAACTTTCATTGGGTTTGAATACCCCTGGTACGAATGTAAGTTTTGCTTATAAAAAAAGAAAGAATGGATATTTTTAATGAAAGGAAAATAAGTTCAAGTTTTAGTGGTGGATGCATCTTTTTACATTTTAAGTTTTTAAGCTATTGATATGTAAAACAATTTTTTTTTTAAATATTTGAAAGTATTTTAGATAATTATTTAAAATACCTGGTATACACTTATACAATTTTTTTAAATAGTTTTTAAAGGGATTATGAAAAAATTATGTTGCTGATTAAAAAAAATAGAAAATCGTTTTAATTAAAAGTTATAACAAAAAAATCAAACTAACTTTTTAATTTAGAATTAAAAAAACTTTAATAAATTAAAAATAAATGAATAATTAAAAAATATGTATATTTTAGAAGTTTGATAAGGGTATCTTTAATTTCTACTATAAAAAAATTATAATAAATTAGAAATAAAAAATATGTATAACTAGTTTTAATATATTTGATTATTTTTTAAAACGGTTTGATTAAATCTCTAAAAAAAATTTTAATTAAAATTTATAAATAATAACAAGTTTATTATTGAGATTTTTTAAAAAATAACCATCATTTTCAATTTAAATACTAAAATAATCTATTTTTCAAATTAATTATCGAAATAATCACTTTTCATTACTTATGCGTCAGTTGAACTGGCGCATCTAATTGCCACTCAAGGGAGACGCCCTACCCATTGGCGCATGCATGCATTGCAAATGAGCATAGACGTCATAGGGATGCATGCATGTCTTGAAGCCACATGAATTGGCGCATGCATACACTACATCAGTGTATGCACCAATACATGTGACGCATGCACTATGCATATATTTTTTTTAATTTTATATTTTATATTTATAATTAATTAAATTAAATACTTAAATAAAAAATAATATTATAATATAAAGTTAAAATACATAAAATTGACAAGAAAATCAATGACCCGTCCGATTGAAACACCTCCATGTTCCACATCTAGGTGTGTTAGTTTACCTTCAAGGTCTCCCACGATTTCCCTGAGGTGTTTGGGGTCTTTGAATGCTGACATGATGCAATGGTGGCTGGTGTGAAGGTCCGGTGGAAGGTCCAGCGGTATTTGATAGATTTGTCATCATTTCTCCCTAATAGTTGGGGGATTGTCGCCAATGGCGCTTCCGTAATTGAGTCTGGTGCTCATGTTGTCGTAGTTGGGTCGTTGTAGTTGGGTGGATTATGGACGGTATGGTAGTCTGAATTGGGACATTGAATCGTTTTTTAAACGAATCAATGGTTCTTATAGTGTACTAAAGTCAAACAATGGTTGGGTGTTGTGGCAATGATATGTTTGGGTGTTCATTGGTGGGGGCCTACGATGACATGACAATGAATCATATGAATCATTTGGGATATAGACTATTGTGGTGGCTGCGTATGGTTGTTAGTGGTTAGGGTTTGATTTCTGGTTTTGAGTTTGGGTGTGTGACATGAATTGGTTGTGAGGTTGGGTGTTTGGTGGTTTGGTGTATATGGTAGGGTCATGGTGTGAGGTTAGTCATTGGGTTTTGGTGGATTGACATTGTTCTTGGGCGGGGATTTGTTGTTGGGCGTTTGATGACGAAGCTCGTTGGCATGGATCAATCAAATATCTTGGCTCAGAAACAAACGGTGGCGTTGTAACCGACATAAACCATGTCATATAATGTTGAGTTGGTCTAGCACCATGTATGACTGATTCATTTAAGATGTGTTGTCGTTGATTCCTCCAATGACAACACATCTCTTTTTCAAAGTCTCTCGAATCGGAATAATCCCATTGGCCATCTACTCTTTGTTGATGTCAATCTCCCAAACACGTCGAAGGTTATGGAATTTTATACGGTCACTCAGGTGCATCTCCATGGTAGTGAACCGGATAATTGGTGTTTTTGTTATCCAAATTTCACCGTCATCATGGTTAACCTGGTGATCAAGACCCAGATACGACCTCCAGATAAACTGTACAAGAATATGACATAATTAGAGGATATGTAATTGGATAAAAAAATTTAAATCAAATGTAGATTTGTGTATTAGTATTACATCGTCTGATCCAATGTGGTTTAAAAGATTGCGATAGACTACTACAGCGTGTTTGGGACATCTATTGTAGTTCATCCCCTTAACTAACCACCTAGATCGAAAAGATTGAAAATATATTAGTTACAGTGAGTTGTAGTATAAAATCTAATAAATTAGAAGGTGAAATTTTAAACTTACTTTGTTGCATAAGGGAATGTGAATGGTTTCTCGTTGACCGAGGCGAGTGACGGCAGTCTTGACCAACCCCATGCTTGTAGCAAATAGGCGCAAGAATAAAACATACAAGTATTTTTTTTTTGGCATTTTTACACAACGAACTATATAGATGGGACAAAACAGTTGAACCCCAATTATATGTGCTTACCTTATTTATGTTTCGTAACAACGGAAAATACATAATATTTACTGTACTACCAGTACTTTCAGGAAATAAAAAATTACCAAATAAAATCATATATAACACCGAGCTTTAATTATCTTTTCATACTCGATAGATTCTTCGTTAAATGTTAGACTTGAATAATATTGTTTAAGATATTTTAAATTAATACCTTGACCCCTAGGTTGACCAGAAGTCTCTCCCGTAGTTGTGTCTTCACACAAAGGGACTGAAGGAGAATGGCGATCCAAAACGCAGCGGAATTTTAAAATTTCTCCTTTAATGATCCTTACGAATGGGCATGATCAGTGATAGAATCGTTACCTCTTGTGGCGATCACGAACGTTGAACGATGACAACGCCTCTACTCAGTCCACACGAACGAATTCCTTCAATCTCAGTGCTAGCTGCTACGAATGAAGGCTTTGAGTGAGAGAGAGAGAGAGAGAGAGAGAGAGAGAGAGAGAGAGAGAAACGAAATTGCAAGTGTGACCATGCTTCTACACAAGGGTTCTATTTATAGAATCACTTGTGTGGGCTGCAAGCTAAAAAGCCCACTCAAGTGTATATGACTCATATCTTATAATATGCCAAAATCACTTAAGCTCGTGGTACCTTACCATATTTCGTATTCTACTTAAGTACATGTTAGATGCCCAAAAGTGCTTATTTGAGCTATCATATGTGGGCATCTTTCACTCTTTTTCCTTGCTAAAATTGTCAAAACCACATTTGTTTTACATGGAATGCATTACATTGATAAACAAGCTTGGTGCCTTTGATGTGTGTGTTATTGTGCAGGAAAGGCATGAATTAATTGATAATAAAGACACAAGAGAATTGGCAAAGGAACCAAAGAATACAAGCATTTCATCTGCCTGCTCGCTAGGCGAGGCTGTGGCGAAGCATTGGTTCGCTAGGCGAGCTCCTGGCGAAAAGCTCCAGTAAATTAGCAAATTAATTCGCTAGGCGAGCTCAAGGCGAATGTGGTAGCGAGTTCATTCTGTTTTGGTGAAAAACGCAGCTAGCACTCACTCGCTAGGCGAAGCTCTAGCGAGTCCCCAGCGAGCATTCCAGTAGCAAAACCTCTCAACCTCGCTGGGGCGAAGGTTGAGGCGTGTCCTTCGCTAGGCGAAGGTATGTTCGCTAGGCGAACATCACAGTTCAGCAGGCCCTGTTTTCTCTGGGCGCAGGGGCCTTTTGTGCCCATTTTAGACCCTCGCTAGGCGAGCCATTCTGCTCGCCTAGCGAGCATGACAGACCAGCTGAGGTCTATAAGTAGCAGGTGCCACTTTTGAGCACCATACCTCATTTTTACCAACTTTTCCATTTTCTGTACTTTCTTCTAGATATTTTACAGGATTGTTTTGGGAGCTCTTATGCCCTAGTTTTTCATTTCTCTTCATCTAGCAACCATCTTCCACAAAAAGAAGGTGGATTCCCATCCAACTTCGATTATCCGACTTGGATGTTGATCAACCTTCTTTCCTTACTTGCCGACCAAGCTACCATGAAAATGAGTAGCTAAGTCATCCATTTGTCAAGGTTAGATGTAGGTGATTTCTAGCTTTGTGTGTAAATGTAAGGATCCTCATATGTAAACTCTTTAACGGTAAATATATGATGAAAACTTTGTTTCTATTTAAAACTCTTTGTGTTGGTTTATGATCGAGAGATGTTTACCGATTCTTGACCTAAGTTTTCATCCAAACTTGTTTGTTAGCTAGAGATAGTAACGAATGATTTTGTTCACCATAAGGTTGAACCAAAAGGTTGTCATTTTGATAGATTGTGTTCGAGAGAAACAATGGATCAAAATGGCAAAACTCACAATGGGTGTTCGAGAGAAACGCATTGAGAGGACCTTGTGAAATTATTTATCATCTAAAGGAGTTTATAAGATTGTTGACCGAGCTAATACATGCAAAGTGATCATTGAAACCTAACTTTGACAATATTTCTCATTTAATCAAAACATAACTTTTACCGCAATTGATTACTTTGTATGCAAGATAACTTGATTAAAACCAAAACCCTATTGTTACATTAAGTTAAGATTAATTCAACCATTGAACGGCAGTGATATCTTACAATCTCTGTGGATACGATAACAAAAACCCGACACGAAATATACATTTCAACAGTACACCGTACCTTACGATGTTCTATAATTCACTTAAGGGCACCGTACATTACGGTATTCCTTAATTACTCTATCTCTCATCAATCTGTCCTTTGTGTGTGACCCTATAGGTTTTCGCGGCATTGGCAATTATATTAAATCGCGTATTTAACATAATAAACAGTGAGCGGTATCTAGCAACATATCACTGCTACCCAAGACACGAAAATATCATGTGATCTGACAAATCCTTCTGTGATAATAATTATGTGTATAATTACCCTTTTGCCCTTATGTCTATATTGAACACAAGGCATAGACTGTGTCATCCTTGTCCAGTTCAATATTGAGCCCATAGACATTTATCCTGTTACGCATGATGGGCAAATTCCATCTAGGTCACTCATGTCCCTTAGCATGCTTCGTGGAGTACCCATCAATTGTCTTTATGGTCATCCAATTACGGACAATGTTTGATCAGCAATAAGGCACTCGACTCTACATCTAGGGTCCATAGTGGTTTCAGGTCGAAGGGTGGTATACACTATTATCACCATGAGAATAACTTATGATACTTTGCATAACATTCTATATAGTATTCTCATAGCGGGTCAATCCAGTATAAATATTACTCTTAATATTCATACCTATGTTTAAGACTTGATAACTCTTTATCCATGATCCATGAGATGTGATCATCAGTCTATAAACATAATAGTCTTCATGCTTTAATGTTATCCCACTTCACAATAAAGCTTGACTACGGATACTTTAAGAATAGTGTCCTTATGTCTAATGTGATCTCATGATTAAGTCATACTTGATACATTAAACGGACTAGCTATTCTAGGGACTTTATTAAACAAACATAATAAAGAAAAAGCCTTTTATTATTAATAAATAATTTGATACAAGTACCAAAAGTATTGGCCTCTAGGGCTTACACCAACAGGAGCACCCAAAAATTCATCCCATATAGAGTTATCTTGGTTAACTCTACCATTTACGACCTTACCATCGATACGTAGACCTAACAACATGTAGACGTCCTCAAGTGTGACAGTACACTCACTGAAAGGAAGGTGAAATGTGTGGGTCTCGGGTCTCCATCTTTCTAACAAAGCAAGAATAAATTTGTAGTCAAGTGAGTATGAGACTATGTTGAGCAGATTACCAAAACCGCATCCTCGGATATATGGTTCTATCAAAGGATCGTGTGGTACATATTCATGTACACGACATCAAAATTTCTTTGGGTCCTAAAAAATATAAGTAAGAAATAAGTAAGAAGAAGTAATAAACAATAGAGACATTTTGTTACGGAATAAGAATAAGAATAAATAATAAACAATATAGATTAAGTAATAACATACAAACATCGCAATATTATCGATTGTTCCTCGATGTTCATCATCCATAGTCAATAGAGACATATTGTTGCAGAGAGGTTGAATGTTGAAAAGAGGTTGAGTGTTGAAGAGAGGTTGAGTGTTGAAGAAAGGTTGAGTATGATAGAGAGGTTGAGTGTTGAAGAGAGGTTGAGTGTGACTGGGAGGTTGAGTGTTGAAGAGAGGTTGGGTGTTGTAGAGAGGTTGAGTGTCGCAGAGATGTTGAGTGTTGCAGAGAGATAGGTTGAGTGTTGCAGTATTTATAGATGATAGGTTGGTAAGTTGCAGCATGTGATGTATAAGTGTAGGCATCACTGGTAAGGGCGCCTGCCTTTTACTTTTGCATGCATGTGAGGATGCACCATTGGTAAGGGTGTATGCCTTGTGTTTAAGCATGCATGTGAGTAGGCTCCATTGAAGAGGGCGTATGAGTTGCTTTATGCATGTGATCACGCACCATTAATAAGGGTGCATGCCTTGTCTTGTTAGAGCAGAAGCATCTTTGCAGAGAATCATGCAGGCGCATGCCTTGGCTTATTAGGGCAGAAGAATCTTGCAAGCGTCATTGGTAATGGTGTTTGCCTTGTCTTGTCTCTGCATGGAATCCTACAGATTCTTTAAAAAGTTGATATGTGATTAGTACACTTGCCTTCATCATCTACCCTATTTAACTGCATGCTAATATGTGATCAATGCACTCACCATCAAACACTAAACTTACATTTTAAAAAAATGTCTTCATCACCACATTACATGATCAGTGCCCATACTGATGGTGAAATATTTGAGTGTCACTTATTCGATTTTTATTTTCGCAACCAGAAGTAACTCGGTTTACAATAAATAGATGATCAAATTTTTCATATTTGAAACAAAAAATAGAAAATAAATTGCAGTGTAGTTAGGTGGGACAAATCATGTACAAAAATTCGATGTTCTTTGCATACAATCAAGTAAAGTTTTATCAGTTGAAGATTCGAGATGATGACAATGTTGATCATATGTTTCTCAGTCATGAACAATTTGGCTACAATGATATAAAGTTATATATATTAACACAATAACATCAAGTGTCTCAGTTCGTTGATCCGTCACAAGTGTTTTGTGAAACTGATGACAATGAACAAGCTGAAGTCGATGTTATTGACGAGGAAGAAAAAGAAACTGAGTTATTGGTTGATTCAATGGTGAATGATGAAGAAGAAGAAGAGCCATTACCAGCTAGTCATGTATATTGTCCACCTTAACACATGACAAACTTGAATTTGGGTGCATATGAACCTTCGTCATATATATTTTACAATCCTTGTGTGCAAATTCAAGGATCATTGAAAGAAGGAGACAAATTTTGCACAAAAGAAGAATGTGTCAGAGCCATTAAAAAGTATCACATGGAATTATCAGCTGATTATAGGGTTGATCGAACTAATGCAACGAGGTATAAGGTTTATTGCCGAAATGAGCTTTGTCTGATCCAGTTGTCAGCATCTTACCGAAAGAGGAGTGATTCTTGGGAGATTGGTTTTATAGGTCCAATTCACACATGCTTAATCACGAACCCAATGCAAGACCATCGCAAACTCAGCTCTCAGTTAATATGTGACGAAATTTTGTTTGTCATTAGCGACAACCAGTCGTCAAAGGTGAGTACAATAATCTCGCATATTGTAACACAATACAACTATACTTCATCACACAGGAAGACTTAGATAGCTAGGACTAAGACAGACGAAAAAGTGTTTGGCAATTGGGAGGAGTCATACAAACAACTTCCAAAATCTTGGTGGCTCTTAAACATTATGCTCCAGGGACTATTGTCAATTTGGAAACGTTGTCGACGTATACCCCAGACAGGACTTATGTTATTGGTAATGGAATATTCCACCGACTCTTCTGGGCGTATCAATCATGCATCAAAGGTTTTGCTTTCTGTAAACCTATTATACAAACTGATGGTACATGGTTGTACGGAAATATAAAGGAACGCTACTGATGGCAGTGGCACAAGATAGCAACAACAACATTTTTTCAATCGCCTTTGCCCTGGTTAAAGGGGAGATTGCTGGGGGATGGAGTTTTTTCCTAAAAAATCTCTGATTGCACGTTGCTCCTCAGCCTAACTTATGTTTGATCTCAGACTGACACCCTTCAATAGTGAGTGCCTACAAAAACATTGATAATGGCTAGCAGGATCCTCCGTCGACGCATGTCTACTGCATTAGACATATCGCTCAAAATTTCATGCGGGAGATCAAAGACAAAACGTTGCGGAAGAAGGTTGTCAATGTAGGGTATGCATTAACAGAACCTTCTTTCAAACACTACCACGAAGGCATCAGATTGTCAAACGCATATGTAGTAAAGTGGATCGACAATATTCTATTTGAGAAATGGACTAGGGCATACGACAACGGTCAACGTTGGGGCCACATGACAATAAATCTTGTGGAATCAATAAACTCTGTCTTCAAATGCATCAGAAACCTACCTATAAATGTTTTAGTGCAAGCAACCTATTTCAGGCCAGGGGCGTTGTTTGAGACCAGGCGTTCCAAATGGAGTTCAGTGTTACAATCTAGGCAGTTGTTCAATGATGCATCAATGAAACTCATTAAAGAGGAAGTTGTCAAAGCTAACACACATGTGGTCACGGTGTTTGACCATACTAAAGGTTGGTACAGTGTTGTTGAGTTCATGGATCACAATGAAGGCATGTCGAAGGGACACTATTGAGTGGAACTAATAGAGGTTGGTGCGACTATGGAAAGTTCCAAGCTTTTTGTATGTCATGCTCCCATGTCATAGAGGCATGTTCAAAGGTTCGATGGGATCCATCCAACTTACTATCTGACGTTTACAAAGTCATAAGCCTTTGCAATATTTATAAAATTAGCTTTTCAATGGTAGCAAAAGAGAATTAATGGCTTGCATATCAAGGGGACATTCTTTGACACAATAAAATAATGCGAAGAAAGAAATAGGGTCGCCCAAACAACACCCGTATTCAAACCGAAATGGATATGACGAACAAAATGGTTAGATTATGTAGTTCATGTCGTCAGCCCGGTCATAATCGTACTAACTGTCACAGTGTTGGAACAAGCACAACAAGATAATTTTAATTGTAACTCTTTTGCTTTATATTAAAAACAACATTCATTTCATATGATAACTTTGTGAGGAAATACAATCACAAACAAATACAACACATAAGCAACACATAAACAATAACACAACAAACTACAACAAATAAAATGTCATCACTAACAAATATAATACATAAACAACATAACTATGCGATTACAACAACATAACTAAGAAAATTGAAGGAGATTGAAAGAAAATGGAAGAAAAATGGAAGGAGGGTAAGAAATTGTGTGAAAAATTATGGAAAGAACGTTGTGTATTTATAGATCAGTACACACATGCATGCGTCATTGACTTAGGTGCACACACACATGGTTACATGCATGCAACAATGCATGTGGCGCACACTCATATGCCTACATGCATGCGCCATTGCATGTGACACCTTCACATGCATGACTGCATGCCCCATGGATACGACACCTCATTTGAGTGACAATTAGATGCATCAGTTTAACTAGCACATAAATAATGAAATGTGGTTATTTTGATAATTAATTTGAAAAATAGATTATTTTAGAATTTAAATTTAAAAAGTTGATTATTTTAAATAAAAAAAATCCAATTTACAAGTGCTGTCTTAAACGAATTTATGCATGTGTGAATTATTTAAAAGCACGTATGTGAATACAGTTTACGTATGAAAGAAAAATACATAATTTGTGAAAGGAATATACCAAAGAGTTGTTCAAAATTTCACCTTTAGTAAATATTTAAGAAAGGAAAATATATAATTTGTAAAATTACTAATGGAACATTGGAACCAAATACATTTTCCATATTGTCTAAAAAAAATTATTGAACTAAGAATTATAAAGGCGGAACTAGAAAAAGAAGAAAAAAAATACTTTTTAAGCTGCAATGGATAATTGTTCAAATATATATTAAACGAAACAATATTCTCATCATGGATGGCAAATCATCATTATTTTAAATATATCTCCATAGTCCCTTTTGTTTTGTCCAAGTTAAAATGTTAGTATATCTTAAGCTTCAAAGTGTAACACGTAATTACCTTTAACAGATACACAAGAAACAAATCCCTTCAGACAAAATCAATAGTAGTACCAGGCATAATATATCAAAGATAAATAAAGTCACATTCATTTTCATACCGAAAAGATGTGTCACATGCCCAGAGAAAATAAAGAATCAATTAAAATTGGATTTCCTACAAATCTTTACACTGCCTGCAGACGCCTGATTTGCTGCTCGATTACTTCCAAAATTCTTCCGATTTGATTCCCTCGCAATTCTAGAACCAAACTACACCAATCCATGCATATATATATATATATATAATACAAAACAAATCAATCATTATGCAAAAGAGTTGTAGAGCAAAATTCTGAAGTGTAAAGTTTTGGAGTGCACACCTGGATTGCTCGTTTGGGAAGAACTGCTGCTTCATATAAGCCAAGCAATTCTGCAACCTTCAAAAAATATATGTACCAGAAATATTTAGTTTTGGAGTTCATTTTCTATGTTAGATCTTCAGACAGAAAAGAGTTTTAAGTTGGTAAAATAAAAGAAGTACGTATAAAAAATATTGCAAATTCTATGGTGAACCACTTTGACGGGTGGTCCATGGTGTAGTGCCACTTGAAAATCACGGGAAACTCCAACGACGACTCATAGTACATTGTACTGATGAAGTCACCGTCTCACTCATGAGAACAAGGATGAACGAGGTCATCTACTTCCAAGGGGCGACATCGTTAATTGTTGATGTTTCAAGTGATTTTCAAGTACCAGTCTACCATAGACAACTAATAAATTGGTCCACCGTAGAACCCATATAAAATATAGCTCTTTCCGATGAAACTTTCAAACACAGGTATGAGTTCGGTTCAGGCAACAAGACTAGCTTCAAGTCCTTATATTCATTCATAACTCCTACAGTACATGAGCATGTTACCAAAAAATCATATCACTAGTTTGAATCAGCTGAGTTAAAATGTTAAGTTATTGAAAAAGATCTTGAGAAAATGTTGCTCTGTCAGCCAATAAATAGTCAGACAAGCTGTAAATTCATACATTAGTAAGTTTATTGCGGTAGAAAACAAGTAAGCAAATCACTCTGACAACAACAATACCTCTCTTAAAATCTTTTTATCACCAGTGCCACTGGGTTGATCAAGGTTGGCGACCTCCCACAACGGGAAGTCGAGTAAAACCCTTATAACATCCTCATCCAAGAATGGGAACCTAGCCTACAGAAAAATACAAACCAAAAAATTATAAGTAACTATGAGATTAACAAATTAGGGATCAATAATGATTCAAGCTATAATTTGAACATTACCTCCTTTCCGTTATCGGCAATACATCTATCATCTCTTCCTAAATTCCTTTTCCAAATTCTTTGCATATCGAGTTTCATTTCCTCGTGTAGCCCCAGCCAACTAATTAAGGCATACTATACCATCAGAGTTCATTAAAAGATAATGTGAGTGTAGTCATAGTTCATAAATCAGTAGTACTATTAAGTTAACACCAAGATAACCTAAGAATTTGAAATGTTCGACCTCTAAGTAGAAGTGTATCAAAATACCACAAAACACAATAAGTTTTCTAAATCATCAATCAAAAAACTTTATCCAAATTGCATCATATGTTTCTTTCCTGTGGAAAGGTAAATTGATGAACATTTATATCCACATCTTCTAAAATTTAATTGGTTACAGCTAAAGCAAAGATGAAATAAAGAAATTACATTGTGGCCTATGCATGCAACTTGACAATTTTAGAACCCAAGCTAATGTACAAAGGGAAAAGAAAGTTTCATTCAACAAGACATAAAAAGAGCAGAACATTATCACTTGTAAGTTGTAAGCATCTGTAAAATAATAAATTATGATTCAACGTTACCATAGTAATAATACCTTCCCCGTCTAAAACTTGTTCTATGTCTCCCATAACCAGCACACTGTTCATCAGCACCAGAACCAACAAGAAGAATCCTTGCATTGGACTTGTACTTAATCCGTGCATGAGTGGCATCATTATCATCTGCATCAGACACCCATCCATTACCACCAGAAGCAAGCCATAAAGCTATTCCAATATTAAGGTCCTGATAAGATATGTGCAAACCAATCATCAAATAACGTAAAGGTGTTCGAGAATATAACTATAAGCTTTTCAGTCTGAAGTTTCAGAAGATCGGGCATTAAACTGAAGAGAATTCCAATCAATTAAACCATCAAACTTTTTCAGTGCGTTATGCAACGCCTGGTTAAAGGAAAGGCAATTTCCGATTCTTAAAGAAGACCTATTTTACCTCTAATTTTACCTTTTCTATTCTTCTAAACATGTATTACCTTAAAAGACCAGAAGGTAATCTAAAATTACCAACTCAAAATTAAATGATGTAGAAAAAAGTCTGGACGTAAAATCAATGTTTTAAAATCGGCTTAAATATGTGTTTAAAAACTGACCTGTTTGTTATTTACATGTCAGCATATATGATGTGTTAAATACACCATTCCTGCCACTTAGCGTAAATAACTGTCAATTTTTTAGTAGCAAATATGTTTAAAATGTTGTTGTAGTAAGCATTTATAAACTAAAATGACTAATTTGTTAAAAAAAACAAAAACTTAAAGACTAATATTTTATAAACATCTAACTTAAAGGACAGTACAGCAGTATTTGACCTAAATAAACTCATACCGTATTTAGATGAGTATTTGAAATTTATCTTGTAAAAAAATATTATCTTTAAAATGTATTTATAATAAATAAATTTTATAAGTGTGTACTATGAAAAATGTGACATAACATAACAATATCTATATAAAAATGGATAACAATTTTGGTAAGTAGCTTAAATCTTGTTATCTTTGATTGTAGAGAAATTGTTTTCCGTAAATCATTGTGTCTAGCATATAATATATACAATCAATATGCTTCATTGTACAAGAATCCGAATGCCTTAGTGGCCTTAGAAAGGCCTTACTTCTAAATTGATGTGGGTTCGAATTCCACTCAAATTTTTGCATAATTTTCAACCATTTATTCACTCAGTGGTCCAATCGGGTTGCTCCCCAGTTTAATTAGTTTTGACCGGTTTGATGATGTTACAGTGGGTTAACAACATTCCCGGTCCATTAACCTGCTCGAACCGGAAAGAGGTTTGATTCCCAGTCCAACCGGTCGGTCTAAGCCGATTTTTAAAACACTAAAAATACAGAATGATATGCATTTTTTACTGTCTGAAATTTGCAAAGGGTGGTTATTCAATTAACTTACCTAATCAGATATGTTCATGCATATGACAGAACTAGAAAAAGTATATTAATGATCCAAGGTATTTATGAATTAGTACCATGTAGGTGTTGGCAGGATTTATGAGTGACATTACATGGCTAGTTTCAAATACCAAGTCTGACAAGTCAGCATCAATCTCCACGAGTCTCCACCTGCAGTTTCAACAGATGATCCTAAGATCCTACCCAAGTAATTAAGAAGGATCGGGAGGGGGTAGTAAGACAGCAAACAATAAGATCCAACCAAAAATGGAAAATAATACGGTGTGTGTCAATATATATAAGCTCTCAGTAGTTTCTTTTGTGAACTTTGTTGTTCTATTTTTAAACTTGTGAAAATCTTATTTTTTGTATGTGCATTTTGAAAATAGAACAACAAAGTCCATAAAAGAAACTACTCAGAGCTTAAACATAAACAATCGAGTCCAAAAAAGAAAATACTTGAACCATAGATCAAATCACAAATGCACCAAAAATTTGTCACGTGTTTTTTTTACCAATGACAAATATTTGTGCCGTGTTTCTTTTATGTTTATCAGTGCACAATGATATATGTTATTACAATAAACCTTGATAAAGTGTTGGACATTCTTTGATGAGAGTGAAAATGTGAAGAAGATAATAAGTTAGATAATAAATAGAGAGATGGAGAAAATATTAATTAAGAAAGAAAGAGTGAGTTATTAGATTAAGATTAGAAGAGATATAATTTAAATTTGAAATGTGAAATTGAAATAGGATAGAGAAGAAAATTTAAAAGAGAAAAGAAAGTAATAAAAAATGGAAAGTAAAAGCGAGAAAAGAAGTGGAAAGATAAAAAAAATGAAAAAGTAAAAAGAGAGAGAAAAATAATAAAGAATGAAAAAGTAAGATACTAATGTCTAAATTGCCCTTAAAAAGTTGGTTTTAATTATTTGAGTGAAGGATAGGAATGTAATTACCAATGTAATTGTTGGTATTTGAATAGTTGAGAGTTGATATAAGGTAGTCATAGAAAATTGTTTAGAAAGAAGACTATAGGAACCGTGTGGTTATAGGAAACGGTTATATTGGGATAGGGATGGTAGCTTAAAGCCTTACATGAGGAAATGGCATTGGTTTTTTTAGATGATCAATTACAAAGTACCAATTACTTATTTATAGTCTCAAGTCACCAACCTCTCAATGGTGGTAAATGTTTCTAAATTATTTTAGTTCTTTCTAGATGTTTCATGATAGATTAGTATTATAATAGTTATAGATTCCTCTAGCCTTTCAATCAGAGTTATTAATCTCGGATAGCAGACCGGACGACCTCAAAAATAGGATTGTAGATAACTGGATATTTTTCGTTGACTTTTTAGAATAGACTATTTTTTTGACTAAATATATAAATAATCTATACAAATAAATTATTTTGGGTGAACATTAAAAAGAATATTAAATTAGCAACACAAAAGTTTTATAAAAATCAAATTAATAAAATAAAAATGGATTAAAAACTTAATTATTTGTTCTTATTATTTTTATTATTAAATGTTATTATTTTTATTATTAAATGTTATTATTTTTATTAAGTTTATTAACATATTATAAACTAAGGGGCTAATATGCCTTTTTTTAATAATTAAGATACCCAAACATAAAATTGTTCTACAGCCCATTTCAGTTATTTACTCAGTCAAAAAAACCTTTTTATTCTTAACCCGGTCCATTTGGTTACACACTCAAATAAAACCTGGAGAACCAGAGAAACACAGCCGGCATCTGCAAAACAACCTCGAGAACCAGAGTAAAAGAGCCAACCGCCGCATCTGCAAAATAATCTCGAGAACCAGAGAAACATAGCCGGAGAGAGAGAAAAAAGCGGATAAACCGCTCCGCCTAGGGTGCGAACCGTGACTCACGTTTGCAGCGATATCGGCCGTGTTTTCAAATGGCGCTCCGCGCCCCTCTTCTTGCGGGGCTGGTGGCCGCTCAGGCCGGACCGCCCGGGATCGCACCGTTCGCGGCCGCGATCGATAACTCTGCTTTCAATACATATTTAAGAGAATTCTAGAAATTTGTAGCTATTTCAACAATAATTAACATTCTTAAATTAATAGTACAAGTTTCTATCTTTAGCATTTCTCTAACTTAGAATTACTCAATAATATGAACTTAGTTAAGAGACTTCATTTTCATATATAACAATTTAATATTGTAAAAATACAAATAAAAATCAAATTTGGAATTAAATAAACGGCGTTTTTACCAAGCAGCTAAATATATATATATATATATAAAATAAACATGGATTGCATACCTTCTGGAAGGTGCAACTCTCTTTAGCTCTTTCAACCCTGCCTTGGCAGATTTTCTATCCGGAGCTAACTCACCATCAAAGCTTACAGTCAGTAGATCAATTTCATCTGTCAATTAGAAAAAGGTTAGACATTCCGCTCATTAGAAGGTTCCTGAAACATGTAAACTATACGAATTCAACTGGATTCTACTTTAAGCGATTCAACACCAAAGAAGGAACTTGTTACATATAATACAATCATATGATTTAATCCAATGGCTTAAACTTTTGGGAGAGGATAGTTGATTTGTGACATGGTACCAAAGCCTCTATGACCAATTGACCTTGCGATCTAGAAGTCAATCCTTCTTACTCCAACTCTCTAAATAAATATTTAAGGTTCAACATGTACATTGTCTATGCTTTCTAAGGGCTCTTGCATAAGGGGGCATATTAGATATAAATCATTCATGTGCTTTCAAAGTTCTAATATAGTTGGTTTATGACATAATTGTTCAAAATTGTGTAGTAGAATCACCATATAAAAAGGTGATTTAAGGCTATTTGGGAGCACTCACAACTGGGATCCAAGCATTGATCCAATAATGCGGCAAGTATCATAGAATCCAGCCCACCAGAAAAAAGAATTGCAACAGGAACAAACTTCTCTTGTCTGATACCAGATATCACTTCCTATACAATTAAATCCAAAGAGTTCAATCACAATTCATGACAAATATAAATGACATTGACTGGAGGAAAACACAATCAATTCTACAATAAATACAAATGTTGTTAAAGCCTCTAAGGTAATGCCATCCAGGAACAAGTTTTTTGGCTATAAAAGAACTGATGAAGAGTTAGAAGTCAGTGGGTATATATAGCCCTACAACACACATTATAGAATTAGAAATCCAAATTCAGTTATTAGAATTTCTAAGTAAGCCAGGCACAAGTGGTGGAGAGATTTAGTAGTTGCAATTTGCATAATGGAAATACGCGAAGTTATGACAATTTGTTTCACTATCTTAGTATTGTGGAAAAATTGAAACAATTGGTTGAGCGTATACTTGAATAAGCATCATCTCTAGTAATGGAAATTCTGGAAGTTTTCCAATATTCACCTTTTGTTTTTAAGAATTTCAAGAAACACATTCATTAAAATATTTGTTAGATAAATAAAAAATAAGACAGGTTACAACTTACAACCATGTGAAGATGATTATAAAGATAAAAACAACATGGTGTTTCATAAGAGAGTGCACCTCTTGTCTTTTCCTCTCCACTTCCCATCTTTCCTGTTCAATACCCTATTCTCTTGAATGATAGACATCTCTATCATTCGCTTGTATCATTTTGCCTTAGATTTTATTTTATTTTTTATACAAACACAAACGACGGTAGCCATAAATACAAAAACAGTAGCCATGATGCAACAGTTGAAGTTGTTGTCAAGTGACTAAAAGGTCACAGACTCACAAATTTGAATCATGGAATCATGAAACTAATGAAGAATTTAATGCAAGACTCAAGTCTCAAATTATTAATCAGCAAAGTTAAAGATATCTTATCAATGTCATACAAACTGATGATGACACATACCTTTGATGTTGCCAAAAACTATAAGCGGTATGCATACAAGATTTGTTATCCAGTTTCAATTAAGTTGCATACCTGATAGATAGTATACAGTGACGTACGCCGTTTTACAGATTCCTTTAAAACATTTAGTAACATATGAACTCGCATTGGAATCGCAGTTTGAGTTGAGCCTGCTTAATCAAGACAGAGATTGTCACGGCCTCTCAAAACTTAAAGCTACAACAGAATTGCCAAATAATGCTAAAAGCACTAGAATGTGCGGAAATTAAGTATTTGAATAAACAAATAAATAAATGGAGCATTATCACATTCTAATCACCTGCTTCGCATGGAACTGTCTCTAAAGAAGCTGAATGCACATCATGTTGCCTCCTAGAAAGCTTATGATGAGATGTCTGCAGGTTTTCAGAGCTTGGTTCGACGGAAATTCTCTCCCACTTGATAAGTTCCTTTAATATTGAGTTTGTATATTCATGTATCTGGACTTCGCCAACTAGAAATGCATTTGAATTTGAAGCATCCACATGCATACTATATATTCCACATGGTAGCTCTTCCCAATAACTAATATACTCCATTCCATTATGAGCTTCATTTTCTGCAGTAAATTATATTCGTAAGTCCAATTTTTATAATAATATGTTTATTCGTTGGGGGAGTTAGAGCTTGTGAATTAGATAGGATTAGTTAGTTAGAGAGGTAGACCATGCCTATATATAAATAATAGGAACTTAGGAAGGGATGGAAGGAGGCTATCGAGTGACGTAAGAAAGTACTGAGGCCTTAGGGAAGAGAGGAGCCAACCCTCAAAAATATGCATTGATGTTCTGTAATCAAGGAACTTTCATATTCTTTTATAAGATAGGACACCAAGTTCCCATCAACTAGTAGTGGCTAATCACTGCAAAACTTTGAGGCCGATGAAATTGTCGAGATAAGTAGCATCAACTAACGAGGCACGAAATCTCCAGAAAACAGTATTTTATTGTTTTTTCATAACGACATATCCACCAATGTCAGATTGATAAAGAGTACAAAGTTTCAGTACATTCTGGCTAGAACTATATTAGAATAAATTGCTGGAAGTTGTTTCTACTAAATGGCAAGGCAATACAACACGTTCTATTCAGGTCACAGAAATTGAACCAAAAAGCAAGACAACAGTAGTTGTTCCAAATCCATGTACAATACATTACATACCAGAGGCTTGCTGAGCTGGAGAAACTGGTGATACGGAAGAAAGAAGAAAAGCCGAATCCTCTTCTGTAGGCCAGTGAACAAGGAGGCTCCTCCTACCAAACGCATCTCGCCCAAACCAAAGTGTCCTTGAACTATCCTGAAATAGAAAAAGGAAGTACCATACCACTACCACTTAAAACCCACAAAGAAACCAAACACATTAGTCTACATTTGGACGCACAGAAACTTACCACTTGGAGTTACCTGCCAATAGACGATCGCCCATGGTCCCTTAATCGTAGAAAGAACATCTGTAACAGAACTTTTCCCACATTTAACACAGTAACCAGTCACACAAGAACCACAGGAGCAACAATTTCCAAGAGTCTGCATAAGAAATTCACCATCGTTGCAATCCCTAGCAAGTTCAAGTCCTCCAAAAATCTCACCTAAAGACCATAACAAAAAGTTAAAATCTACAACATCTTATTGCAAACCATTCACACAAATCCAGCAGCAAAAAAATCTAAAATCTGAAATAGTATCGGGAAGTACCGTTAAACACAAGAATGTTTCTAGAAGCATCCACTAAAGGCTGAACAAGCGGAACAGTTCCTCTAAGCTGCAAAGTTGAACCGATGAAATGAAGTTCTCCATTACCGTCATTATTTGCAGAACATAATAACGTTTCATCCTGTTCTACAAAGGATGAGATTTGGTTTTCACAGTGTTGCAGAGTAACTTTCTTCACACCCAAGCTATCAGGACCTCTTCTCCGCAGAGCTGCTTTCAGGTCATCTACAGAAAACTGCAACTGCACCAAAATCATCAAAAAAAAATGATTCAAATCAATAAATTGTTGTAACTAACTTGTATGGTTTGAATATTTGAGAAATTTGAAGTGTTGGTGGAGAGGAATTAGGGTTCTTACATTATCGGTGTGGCTATGTGAGCGAGTTGAATCGAAAGATGAGATGTTGATATGAATGCCTGAGACGGTCAAAGCGATTCCACACATCTCTGTATCTGTTTCTGAGGTTCCGTTGCAGCGACGGAGAATGTGGTTTTGGTAGGGTTTTTGACGGCTGAGTTGGCTTTATTCTTGTATAGCTACTTGCGAATATAAAATGATAACATACATTCGAAATAAAGCAGCTTCCATAGCATAGTGGTAGTGCGTTCGCTTCGTAAGCGAAAGGTCGCGAGTTCGATCCTCGCTGGGAGCTTTTTACTTTACACTTTATTTTATATTATTCTTTATTTCGATTTTTGAAACATTAGTATTAGGGAACTATAACAAACATCTATTTCAATTCGCCAATTAAATTAACTTCATAGTTATTTGTACATTTGGATTTTTCACTATAAATAAAATTGATTACACTTATTAAAATATTTTCTTATCCAAATAACAATAATTTAACTTCTAGCATAAAGAAAAAATCTAATCTAATAAGTTTTTTTTAGAGATGACAAAAAAATGCATATGTATGGATGGAGTGGCAAACGGACATACCCGAGTGGCAAACGCACAGACCCGTCCGTTTAAGCATGTCCCGCAAAAGTCCGTAAAAAAATTAAGAAGAGCGGGATAGACATAGTTGAGGATGCATGTCTAAAACCTTAATCCACCACGCACTAAAGTACGGGCGAGACGGAGTTGCGAGTATTGCACCTTTTAAGTCTAACAATACATAAAATTATATTAATGTTCATGCCCGCAAAAGTCCAAAAAAAGAGGCAGAACGAAGTGGGCACGTTAGAAGGTGAAGACTTAAATCCTTAGCCTACCATGTAACACCCTAAAAAACTTCACTTACAAATATATAGAATCATAGGTAATTTCAAATACTGAATCATAAGGTGTCACACACATTACATCCTCACATGCTCATCTTTATTACATTATTCGCATCGGAATTAACAAAATAAGATAAGTCTAGTAA
The DNA here is from genome assembly GCF_024323335.1 of Lathyrus oleraceus. Lineage (NCBI taxonomy): Eukaryota > Viridiplantae > Streptophyta > Magnoliopsida > Fabales > Fabaceae > Lathyrus > Lathyrus oleraceus. The sequence continues at coordinate 232,178,577 of NC_066585.1, forward strand.
TCTCATAAAATAATTCAAATATCTCATAATTAAAAATTATCTCAAAATTTCTCAAACGGAGAAAATAATGCTAAAAAATAAGTGTAATATCATCTCATTTCAACATGGGTAGCAAAAATCTGGGTACTAGCATCTCATTTTGAATCAAATGAGGTAGTAACTGATTGTATGTAACATGTATTAAGTCAACGCCTGGGAACATTCTTTCCGAATCAACTTGAATTCTGTTTTGAGCCTGCTTCTAGTTCTGAACTTGATTCCTCTGACTTGTTTGGGTAATAGGTAATGGTTGTTGGCGAGGAGACCTTGGGAACAAGGGTCGAGGATTGCATCCAAGAAGAGAGTTTTGAGCTGAAAAATTCGTTGCATGTGGTTGCCTTTAATCAATGATGACACCAGACAGATGTAGAGAAGTAACCAATGTTGTTGCAGCAAATGGTGCAAGGTTACCTTCTTTCCCTAACAAAGCTTGCAAGATATCAATGACCGGGTCCATCTAACTTTTCAATCGATTAAACTCCTCTCTTAACAAATCATGACCTTGTTGGAGTTCATCCATAGCTCTTCAAGACATGCTTCAAGTTCCGAGTGTGTGTCGGATAACCAATGTTGTTGCAGCAAAAGGTGGAATGAGTTTTTTGTTTGGTAAATAACATGCATGATGCATATTGGATGCAAATGATATGCGAATGCATAATATTCTTTTTGATATGCCAAAATGCAATGTCATGCCACATATGAATGTAATGAAATGTCATGTTCAGATAATAATATGGGGTAACATTGGTAACAAAAGAGCAACCTAAATTAGGTAGGCCTCGTATGTCGGAGTAGTTTTATATTTTTTGTACCCATGAAACCCACTCACCGAGTTAGCTCTAAAAGTTTGGATAAAAGGGTTCTTAGAGTCACAACCCTTAATCAAAATTTTGCCATGCAACAGGCGAACCGTTTTATGACAAACTTCATGAAAAAGGTCTACTTTATGCGGGGTCTTTACATTGATCATACAAGGTGTGTGTAAGACCACAATTTTGACCCTAAGATCCCTCATGCAATTTTATCATATGCATTAGCATTGGGATCATGTCTTGGCATTCTCCTTACCCCTCTTTCATTGGGTTTATTTTGGGAGAGATCACCAAGCACTTTGTGATTATATCATACTTGTATATTATCGTTTTACTAACTAAAATACCAAAAAACATGTCTTTGTGTTTGCCTAACTCCTTTGTAGGTAGGGCGTTGATCTCATTTGATTCATCAAGTTCACATCTAGGGTTTGAGACCCTCATGAACAAAGAACACAACCAAGAATTGATTCAATAATGGTTATGAGCATCATATATGAGTCCCAATGATCTCTACATGTTATATTGATCAAGTTCTCTTCAAGAATTTGAGGGTGATTTGCCTTGGAAACCCTAGTTTGACTAAGAATCTTGAGTAACTTCTCCAACAAGCTATCCCACCAATTGATCAAATTTCTCAAGGGACACTTCAAAATTCATCATCTTATGCATATATGATCTACCATGAGCCAAGAAAGTCAAGAGAATTGGAAGTTAGCAAGTTGGTTAATGGTGGTTGGCCAGATAAATTCATTTGATCAAAACTGGGTCTCCCTAGACCCTATCTCCTACAATTTTCACCATATGAAAATTATTCCAAGATACAACTTACTCTAAATGACATTCCAAACAACTTTCATGTTTAGACCTAGAGCTAGTTTTGCTTGGAAAAACATTTTCAATGTTGAAACATTATAGGTCATTTTGTCTAAACCCTAATTTGAAAGTCAACTTCCCAAGGCCATAACTTGCTCAATTTTTATGAGATTAAAGATTTCCAAGTTTAACAATCAAATTCAATGTATCTAATTCAACTTTGATGTTTGGAGTGGGAGCTAATTCAACTTTTTTGAGCATGTGATATGAGACTACATTATAGGTCACTTTTGACCTATACCATTGATCAAGTGATTTTTCCAAACTTCAAAAATGCATAACTCGATCATTTCAAATCCAAATGACATGAAATTGGTGACCATTTTTAAGTTCTTTGAGAGAGCTATAACTTTGATGCAAACACATTTCTCATTTGAATCTCATGTAAGAAGTTAAGCAAGGTGGAATATTGAGACATATGGCTGACACTTAGAAAAAATTTGATATGTCAAAAATTTCCAAACTTCCACCTCAAATTTCTCCAAGTTCCATGCTCCAAATGAAAAAGTGTTGAACATGAAAGTTGTTCCTCTTGATCTCACCTTTTCAAAGAACTCAAGTTCATTCATTTTGGACAAGAAATGCATAGGTTGCGCATGGCTTAAACAAAGTGATATCACTTGGCATGGATCAAACTTCAAGCATCAATGTGCATTTGCCTTGCAATCCAAGCTTACTTCAGAGCATCTGATGTTCATTTGTGGACCTCTAGCAATCACTTCATGGGCCTATGCGCGCCCATGCACCATTACATACCATTTGCCAAAATTGGAAAGTGAATTAGAGTGTGCAATTATCAACCATTTCAGCTATAAATAGAGCTTCAATTGCTCAGAAATTCACAGACAATCGTGCCAGCTTTGATCCCCCATTTCAAACCCTCAATTCTCAAAGGATAAGCCTGAAAAATTCTCTTGAATTTGAGCTTGAATCTCCACTATTTTGGAATTCAATTCTCCAGGAATCCATAGCTTTTTAACCATTCAATTCTCTTTCTGCAAGCAAGTGGAGTGAGTCCAAGCACAAGCAAGATCAAGACCAATTGAATCCAGACCTCCATTGAAGGTATTTTTCAGAAATTTTGAACTCTTCGATTCTCTCAAATTCTTGATCAATTCTATTGATTCTTTGGTTGTCTGAAGTCCTACCAATGTAGGCAAGAAGATTGAGTTGCTTTGAGGTCAAATCGAAGCAACTCAGTTCATGTACCTCAAATCCAATTCCATGTATCTCTCAATATGCTTGGAATTGGAGTGAATGGAGGTCAGATTCGAGCTCAGTGCCATTTTTTCTTCAAGATCATGTCCTTGTTTTTCATTATGGTGATGGTTCATGGTGGACCATTCCGGTGAGGTTCACTGGAGAAGATGACCGGGGCTCTGGCTCCGGCGATGAGTTGGCTAGCATCTGAACCACAGGATCCATGTGTTTTGTTCTAATCATGAGCGTTGGTTTTGAATACCACATTTGCCACGCACTGACTAAGGTCCATGGTGGATAGCGTGTTAGGGATCATCTGATCTGCCACCTCAATTAATGAGGGAGATCTGATGGTCCACGTAATTTAGATTTTCTGAATTTTTATTTTAATTGCATTTTCTTCAATAAATCATATTAAATTCAATATTGATCCAAAAAAATATGGGACTTTCACCAAAAAAATTCAAATATTTTTCTCTTTCATATTATGAATTAAAATTATTTTTTGGATCATTATTAATATTTTTCATGAATTAATTGATTTTGAATTTGTTTTTAATTGTTTTAAAATATTTTTAAATGTCCAAAAATTATGAAATTTTTTCTCCAATGTCCTTTAACCTTATTTGACCTATGATAAATCTCATGACCATTTCTTTGGTGTTTTGATGAGATTTTAGGAATTAGACAAAACATATTTGATTTAAATGCATTATTTTATTGTTTTTAATTGAATAAATGTCAATTAAATTTTGTTGACCATTTGTATTGACTTGTTTGAGTTTGCTTATTGTTGTTGGGCCTTGGTCAAGGTTGATTTAACTTTGTCAAGTTAATATAATTGGATTTAGGGGATTGATGGAATGTACATTCCATCTCCGAAAATGAATGAATGATATTAATTTAATAAAAGTCCTCCTTTGACCAATTTGTGATCTCACTCATCCCCTTTCCACTTCATCTCATTCCTCTTCTTAATTCATTCATTCTATTTGGCCTATGACATCTTAAAGTTCTAATGCTAGTTGATTGAAAAATTGACATGAGTATGGATGAGATTAGGTCATACCTTTTGCATATTCTTTTTTGTGTGTGGTATGTTTCGTGAGCATAGTCCATTATACTATGTCTCTAACATACATTAACACCAAAATTCTATTGCCCCGCCTCAAATAGTTGTGACTTCTATATAAGTCCAATTACGATTGCTTAACATAGCGCTAAATTTTTGACATAAAAGGCATAAGCATTCTAGTTAGTGAGATTGTAAGTCTCCCCTCTTTCATGGTATTGTGTGGAAACTTGACCTTCTTTCCTTCCTTTGGAAGTCTCCCCTAGAGGCCAATACTTTTGGTACTTGTATCGAATTATTTAAAGGCATTTTCTTTATTATGGTTGATTAATAAAGTCCCTAGAATAGATAGTTCGTTTAATGTATTAAGTGTGACTTAATCATGAGAACACATTAAACATAAGGGCAATATTCTTAAAGTATCCGTAGTCGAGCTTTAATGTGAAGTGGGATAACATTAAAGCATTAAAACTATTATGTTTGTAGACTGATGATCACATCTCATGGATCATGGATAAAGAGTTATCAAGTCTTAAACATAGGTATGAATATTAGGAGTAATATTTATACCGGATTGACCCGCTATGAGAATACTATATAGAAAGTTATGCAAAGTGTCATAAGTTATTCTCATGGTGATAATAGTGTATACCACTCTTCGACCTGAAACCACTATGGATCCTAGATGTAGAGTCGAATGCTTTGTTGTTGATCCAACGTTGTCCGTAACTGGATAACCATAAAGACAGTTGATGGGTACTCCATAAACCATGCTGAGGGACATGAGTATCCTAGATGGAATTTGCCCATCCTGCGTAACAGGATAAATGTCTATGGGCCCAATATTGAACTGGACAAGGGTGACACGGTCTATACCTTGTGTTCAATATAGACATAAGGGCAAAGGGGTAATTATACACATAATTATTATCACAGGAGGTTTTGTCAGATCACATGACATTTTCGTGACTTGGGTAGCAGTGATGTGTTGCTAGATACCGCTCACTGTTTATTATGTTAAATGCGTGATTTAATATAATTGTCAACGCCGCGAAAACCTATAGGGTCACACACAAAGGACGGATTGATGAGAGATAGAATAATTAAGGAACATCGTAAGGTACGGTGTACTTAAGTAGAATACGAAATATGGTAAGGTACCAAAGACTTAAGTGATTTTGGCATTTTATGAGATATGGGCCAAAATACACTTAAGTGGGCTTTTTGGCTTGAAGCCCACACAAGTGGTTCTATAAATAGAACCCCTTGGGTAGAAGCATTGTGACTCACTGAGACAGAAAACACAACTGAAGAGTTGGAATTTCATATCTCTCTCTCTCACTCAAAGCCTTCATTCATAACAGCTAGCACCGCGATTGAAGGAATCCGTTCGTGTGGACTGAGTAGAGACGTTGTCATCATTCAACATTCGTGATCGCCCCGTGGATCTGTATCAAAGGTTTTGATCATTATCAGAGATCTGCACCAAATGTTTGAATCGCCACAAGAGGTAACGATTCTATCACTGATCATGCCCATTCGTAAGGATCACTAAATGGAGAAATTTTTAAATTCCGCTGCGCCTTGGATGGCAATTTTCCTACAACTTGACCTTCTTTCCTTCCTTTGGAAGATGTTTTCGTTCAAGGATCCATGCTTGTGATAAGTGGGTTGAGTGTTCTCCAAAGAATGTCTTGAAAAGCAAAAGCAAAAGCAAAACAAGACTAACCTCTAACCTACTAACTATTGACTTTTAATTTCAAGCTTTTACTTTAATGCAATTTACTTTTAGCACTCTATTTCATTTGTCATTGTTCATATCATTCTAATTGTTTATGTTAATGCAACTTTCACTTTGTCCATTTGGACCATACTGTGTGATATATTTTGTTTGTGTATACTTTGATTGCTTGTGTGGTCTTTGACCATTAATGTACATAATAATGACAAAAATCCTAAAAAAACTTTTGAGTGGACTGTTGGCTTGATCTTGAGCAAATGGACTTAGAATCTAGGCAACCTTCCTATGCTAATGGACTTGGCCAATGCCAACTTGCTGAAGAACCAAGTGCTTACAATTTGAACTTCATCTGATACATCTTTGAAGACCTCTCTAGGATTCATCTGCAACATGATCATTGTGAAGCTATTATTTTGAACCTGTGACTTGTGGAATTCATCTGTTGCATGGGTTATTTTGAAGAAGATCATGGAAAGGATAAGCTTGGATGAGGTCATCTTTATTTGATGCCTTGCTCTTCAAGATAATATAATTGTGAATTTGTGTGTTACTTGATTCTAAAAGTCCAAGGGAATTCTGGGTTTCTATTGACATTTTTGTCTATTGGATTGCTACCCACTTGGTCAGATATTTTCAACTCTAAACTTTTAATTTTGTGCATAGGATAGTCTCTTCATCTTCTCCCAATTTCTTTAATTTGAAATCTCTCCCTCCATTTTCAAAATCTTCTTTGTGTGAACCACTTTTGTTCTAAACTTTGACCACTTTTGCAAAAAGATAGAAACTTTGGCCTTATGCCATTGCATTTTAAAATTTATCTTCTTATATCAAACTTGTAAATAAACTTAACTATACTTGACTTAAACTTTCGAAAAGCCAAAAAGAACTAACTCATTCAAATCATTTTAGGCCTTTGTGCCTTTCAAACTTAAATTTTGTTAAAATCAATGCATCCATTTTGAGATTTGTATCACGAACTACGAGGTTTTGATCCCTCATTTTTATGTTGGTATGTAGGCACAAGACCGAAGGTCTTGTCAAACACAAAAATATAATTAATGAATTCTTTTCTCATCCCCTCATTCTATTTGTTTGTAAACATCACTTTGTACAAAATACATATGCACACAAAAAGGGCTCCCTAGGAGTACCTAGGACACTTTGGGTGCTAACACCTTCCCTCTGTGTAACCAACCCCCTTACCTATGATCTCTGACTTTTATTAGTTTTTATTTGAAAATTTCTTACTTTTTGGGTTTTGTTCGTACTTTTTCCCTTTTCCCTTGGAAATAATAAAAGCGCGATGACGACTCTTGTTAATCGATCTCTAGCTTATTAATAGCTTGATGATCATGAATTTCCCACTACATAAATTAAGTGGCGACTATGCTGGGGAGTAGTCTCCAGTGGGTTTAGCCTACTCTTTGTGTGAATATATTTGTGTATGTGTGATGTTTGTATATATGTATGTATGATATAATCTGCTTGTTGTGCTTGGTGATCTCTGAGTGGTGAGATAAGTTCTAACCCAAACTTGAGTGCAATTAAGATAGGAGGATGGTATAGTCATGTTCGACTTGTGTGGAGTAGTCCTTAGCAAGTTGGCTTGAGATCCATCTTCTTAGTGGAGACTTCTTTGGATTTGGAAATGTCACACAAGTATTTGTGGTTAGGCATTACTATTTCTAATTGGGTCCGAGAAGCTGAGGACCTTAGAACATTTAACCTATCTTGGCCTATTTAGGACGTGGTGCGGAAACTGTTCATGTGTAGACTTGATAACAGTTGTTACGTGATACTACACTCAGACGGGTTTCTCTTGAGAATATTATGGGTCGATGAGTCAGTCATCTTAATCTGTAATATCCGATAGATGGAATTAAGACTCTGGGAACTTTTTAGAACATGATCTACAGGTTTTTATCCTTAGTTCACTCCTTTGGGACGATTCTTACCCAGACTCCATGCCCGTGACTTACAACAAACCCTTGATTCTTGGTTGATCTAATCAAGTCTTGTCAATATCAATGGAACTTGGGTGTTGATAAGGTGTAAACCATAATCCACCAAAATGGATGATTGATCTTGACAATGACTTGATTTATCCCTTGACCTTTGTTTTCTTGCCTTGTGTGTGATCCCTTATTTGTGATTGTTGCATTCATGCATTATTTTCAGACCATGGATTATGGACGAAGGAACACTAAGAAGTACAGTTTCAAATATCCTGACTTGAAAGAGTTAAGGAAGCTAACATATTTTGTATTAGATCCCTTGGACTTCAAACAACGCCATGGGAAGCTTCTGTCCATCTTATCTACTGATGTGGTTGAAGGACTTTTGAGTGTATTGGTGCAGTTCTATGATCCTCTCTACCATTGTTTCACTTTCCCAGATTTTCAGCTTGTGCCTACCTTGGAGGAGTATTCTCATCTTTTGGGAATACCTGTTTCTAGTAGAGTGCCTTTTAGTGGATTGAAGGAGATTCCCCGGTCTAGTATTATTGCTGAAGCTCTTCACTTGAAGAAGTTTGAGATAAAGGCTCATTGGGTGAAGAAATAAGGGTTATTTGGGCTACCATCTGTTTTCCTCATCAAGGAAGCTACTACTTTTGCTCAAGCTGGTAGTGTGGATGCTTTTGAAGCTATCTTTGTGTTGCTCATCTATGGATTAGCTTTGTTCCCTAACATTGACGGTTTTGTTGATGTTAATGCCATTAGACTTTTCTTTATTGGGAATTATATGCCTACTTTGTTGGGTGATATGTACTTCTCTTTGCATCTAAGGAATTCTAAAGGTGGTGGAACGATTGTCTATTGCATTCCTCTTTTATACAAGTGGTTTATTTCGCACTTGCCTCAGACACCTGCTTTTGTGGAGAACAAACAATGTCTAAGGTGGTCTCAAAGACTTATGTCTCTCTGTAATGATGATATAGTTTGGTATGATCCGTCCTTAAGCAGTTTGGAGATTATTGATAGTTGTGGTGAATTCTCTAATGTGCCTCTTATTGGTACGCAAGGAGGAATTAACTACAACCCTGCTTTGGCTCGTCGTCAACTTGGGTTCCCCTTGAGAGACAAACCTAATAGCATGTTGTTAGAAGGTATTTTCTATTAAGAGGATAAAGATCCCCAACATTTGAAGCAGAAGATTGTGCATGCTTGGCATAATGTGCATAGGAAAGGAAGATCTGAGCTTGGTTCGCGCAATTGTGTAGCTTGGGAGGCCTACACTCTTTGGATGAAGAAGAGAGCTATGGAGTTGAATATGCCTTATCCTTGTGAAAGACCTATGTCTATGGTTGTGGTTGAGCCATTAACTCTCCCTAACCAAGATGTAGAGGAGTTGGAAGATGCGCTCTCCAAGATGAAGAAAGAGAAGGATATGTGGGAATAGTGTTTCCATGCTTTAAGCAAGAAACATGAAGAGTTGCAGTTGGAATCTAAGGATAAAGGCGCATTGATTGAGCTACTTAAAGACCGAGTGACAAAGAGACAGAGAGATCCAGAGGTTTCATCTTCTAGCATGCCTCAGCCTTCCGTTGCTTGGAAGAAGATTGTTGACCAGCTTGTCCTCGAGAAGACTCATATGAAGGCTTTTTTTGAGACCGGGATCTGTCGCATTCAAAGGAAGTACGCGCCTTCAGCCAGATCTTCTGACATTGTCGTTAGGGATCCTTAGGATGACTAGTCTCCTTTTCTCTTGTATCTTTTTATTTTTGGTTTCTAAAATTGTACTCAGTGTAATCCTTCCAATTTATATAAATAAAAAGAGATTTTTGATCATATCAAATTGTTGCAATTGCCATTTAAATATTATTTGCAAATGATATAGTAAGTTCCTTGAAAATAAAAATAATCAAGCATTGCACTTCATGCATCATTTACATAAGCAAGTTTTTGCCAGGTGTCTGATTGGTGTTTCTTTTGTGCTTTAGCCAAGCTGACTCACCGGTACAATACCAGGGGCAATCATCTGAGAATTATGGAGCATCTAGAGAAAGAGAATCGAGAGCTGAAGGACGAAATCGCCTGACTGATTGCCATGATGGAGTCAGTTCTTGCTGCTCAAAGCCAAGCTTCTCCAACGCCTGCAACTCCTCCCGCGGGGACTGTTACTTCAGAAGTGGTTAACTCTATCGTGCCTGCTGCTACCGCCCACTTCGCGCCGAACCTGCCTGCCAGATTCCCGTGGGAAATGTCGCCCAATTTTGTGCCAAAAGGCTTTGCGCCTACCTTTGCTTCCATGCGGGCATCTAGCCCGATCATGTCCGTGCCACCTCCCATTGTGCATACTTTGCCTCGCGTAGAGGATACCATCTATCATTCTGAGCCGTCTGAGGGTCCGGATGTTTATGAGAAGATGGATGAGATGAAAGACCAATTTCTTGAGTTGCGCAAGGAATTGAAGACGCTGAGAGGTAAAGATCTATTTGGGAAGAGTGTTGCCGAGTTGTGTCTGGTACCCAATGTGAAGATCCTAGTGAAGTTCAAAGTGCCTGACTTTGAAAAATATAAGGGGAACTCTTGTCCGCTCAGTCATCTTGTGATGTATGCCCACAAGATGTCAACTCAGACTGATAATGACCAATTGCTCATTCACTACTTCCAAGATAGCCTGACTGGTGCTGCACTCCGTTGGTATATGGGGTTAGATAGTGCAAGCATCCGCACTTTCAATGACTTGGGAGAGGCTTTTGTGAAGCAATACAAATATAACATGGACATGGCGCTAGATAGAGATCAGTTGAGGTCTATGTCTCAGAAAGACAAAGAGACATTCAAAGAGTATGCGCAAAGATGGAGGGAGTTGGCTGCCCAGATCCTCCTTTGGAGGAGAAGGAGATGAAAAAGATCTTCTTGAAAACCCTAAGTTCATTTTACTATGAATAAATGATTGCTAGTGCCCTCAGTGATTTTACTGAAATGGTAAATATGAGGATGAGACTTGAAGAAGGAGTCTGTGAAGGATGTTTGTCAAAAGATAAGGCGTCAACGAGTAAGAGGTATGGCAGTAGTTTCAGCAAAAGAAGGACAGTGAGACAAATGCAATTTCCAGTGGGAGGCAGAGAAAGCCTCAGATCAGAAGAAATTCGCCACCCCGTCAACATCATCATCATCAAGTGTCATCAGTAATTCCGGTATTTTCTAATCAACAAGAAACACCAATTCAACAACAACCACAACATCAACGTCAACAACAACCGCAACAAAGAACGAACACCTACAACAACAACAATATCAACAATCATCACCATCAGCAAAACTTTGAGAGGAATAAGGTCTCTTTTGACCCGATTCCTATGTCATATGCAGAGTTGTATCCCTCGTTAGTTCTCAAGAATTTGATTCAACCGAGGAACCCACCGCAGATCCCAGAACCACTTCCCTGGTGGTATAAACCTGAGCTACGTTGTGATTTTCATCAAGGAGCACCCAGCCATGATATTGAAAACTGCTATCCGTTGAAATATGAGGTTCAAAAGCTCATGAAGAGTGGTATGGTGTCCTTTGAGGACCACGCACCAAATGTGAAAGCAAACCCTTTGCCCGCTCATGGAAACTCTTCAGTGAATATGGTAGATGGTTGTCCTGAAGAATTCAAGGTTTTTGATGTCCGGTTTATTCAAAGATCTTCCGTGCAGATGCACAAGGATATCTGTTTGGTGAGTGACTGTGAACATGACCATGATGATTGTGTTGTTTGTAACGTGAACCCAAGAGGGTGTGATATGGTGAAAAGGGACATCCAACATCTGATGGATGAAGGCATGATCCAGATTGTTCAATCCCGTCATGTAGATGACGACGTTAGTGTCATAGTGCCCGTTTTCAAGCAACAAGAGCGGTTCATAATTCAGTATGATAGCATCATCAATAAGAATGTTAGTCAAAGATCAGTATCGTCGTTGGTAATACGGTTAGCAGGCCCAGTCCCGTATGCATCTGATAAGGTTGTACCGTACCAATATAATGCTACAATGATGAAGAATGGTCAAGAGGTCCTGTTACCTACGACTAGTTCAGTAGTGAGCATTGCTGATGTTACGAAGGTGACCTGCAATGGCCGAGTGTTTGGGTCGGTGGTCCCAGAGGAAGCAATTGTTGGTAAGAAAGTGGAGGTACCTAACGTAGATCCGGTTGGTTGTTCAAAGGATAAGTCTGGTGAATCCAGCAACTTGAAAGCGAATGATGATGATGATGATGATGATGAGGTACTCCAATTGATAAAAAGAAGTGAATTTAATGTGGTTTAGCAGTTGCTCCAGAATCCCTCAAAAATCTCAGTGTTGTCTCTGCTTTTGAATTCTGAAGCGCACAAAGAAGCACTACAGAGAGTTCTTGAACAAGCGTATGTAGAGCAGGATGTTACTGTGGATCAGTTTGATCACATCGTGGCTAACATCATTTCATGCAATAATTTGAGCTTCTGTGATGAAGAACTCCCTAAGGAGGGAAGAAATCATAACCTAGATTTGCATATTTCAATGAACTGTAAGGAAGATGCTTTGTCAAATGTGTTTGTTGACACCGGTTCGTCACTCAATGTGCTTCCAAAGTCAACTTTGTCGAAGTTATCTTACCAAGGAGCTCCCATGAGATATAGTGGGGTAATTGTCAAGACCTTTGATGGCTCACGCAAAACGGTTATTGGTGAAGTGGACCTTCCAGTTAAGATAGGTTCGAGTGATTTTCAGATTACTTTTCAAGTAATGGATATCCACTTGGCCTACAGCTGTTTATTGGGAAGGCCATGGATCCATGAGGCAGGAGTTGTTACCTCCACTCTGTACCAGAAGTTCAAATTTGTCAAGAATGGCAAACTAGTGATTATAGGAGGAGAGAAGGCATTGTTGGTTAGTCATCTGTCATCTTTCTCGTATGTCGAATCTGAGGATGAGGTTGGAACTCCATTTTAAGCCTTATCTACACTTCATGACCATTTTCCATCAATTTCCAAGTTTCAAATGAAGTTTTGATCAACATAACAAATGATCCTCATGCAAAAAGCTTTCCAACCATTACCCATAAGGTTGTGTTTCAAGTATGGACATGGCATTTTCGAAAGCATGAACATATTGGTACAATTTTGGAAACCATTTAAATTTGTATTGCATGAGCCAATACTACACCATCTGCACGTCCAGTTTGCATATGCTGATGATTAGTTGCTAAATCCAAGTGGAATTGGGCCCTCCATGCGCCTGTACAGGCCCATGCATGAAGGCTCTCTCCATTCATGCAACACTTTGATCATGCATTTCAGCCATGCTTTTGCTATAAATACAATGCTCATGCCTCTCATTTCAGCAACCCAAAGGCGCCCTAAATGTTGCACGACTGATCCCTCAACCATACTCAAAAGGAACTCACCAATTTTCTCTCAACTTTTCAGATCTAGAATTCAATTTCATTGACTGTTTTTTAGATCTAAAGTTCATTAGCCTTTCTCACTTTGATCCCTAGAGTATACTGCAAGCATCCATAGCAAGAAATTGTTCTCTCAAACTCTGCAAATCAGAGGTTTACTTCAAACTTTATTTTCTTCGAATCTGCTCATATACTGATTGTTTCTTGTCATTGTTGTGTGACCTGGAGTTCTCTTCATAAAGGCAGTTGATTTGAGCTTTGAATTTTCAAATTCTAGCAAGTTCAGTTGAACACCATAGAAATTCCATCTCTGATTTCTCTCAATGCAGAAACCTATAGTGGATTTGGTTGGTACAGGGGTGATGTACATCACCCCAGCTTTCGATTGGTACCTAGATTGTGGCATTTGGTACATATTTATTTCTCTGCAAATTTGAGCTTCACCGGAAGCTGGCCGGAGAAGACGGTGGGGCAGGTCACCGTCCAAACTCCAGATTGAATCTGAACCATCCATTTGCTTTTCCATATTTAATCTCGCCCACTTAATGTTATGACTTATTTATTGGTCATGTGTGATTCAGTTGACTCGTGTGTATGGTGAGCGCGCGCTTCCTGGCCACGTGATAATCCACGTCAATTAATGAGATCACATCAGACGCTCCACGCTTTTTCACATTTTTTAAATTCTGATTTTATTTTCTTTTATTCCTTTTAATTCCATTTCATTTTAAAAATTCATATCTCTTTCATTATTGGTCCAAAAAATGTGAGACCAATTGCATTTTTCTTCTTTTAATTTCTAGTTTCTAAAAATGATTTTTAATATATTTTTTTTGTCATTTGATATTTTTTAGGAATTTTCTCTTTTCTGCTTATTTTTAATTCATTTAAAATAGTTTTTGATATTCAAAAAATACAAAAATATTTTTCCAACCTCTTTGAATAATGATAGATCTATGAATAATATTCTCATCAATTTATTAATTGATTTGAGATTTATTTGAGATTTTAATTCAATTAGGTTATTTTTTATGCATTTTAATTGATTAAAAATAGTTTCTGACTTCTAAAAATGCTGAAATTTTTTGTCAAACTTTGTTTCACCTTGTTGAACTTAGGATAATTCACTTGAACTTTTCAAAGTTGATTTGAAGTGAGTTTGAAGTTTGACCATTCTTTTATTATTTTAATTCAAGTATTTTTTTAATTTTGAAAAATACCAAAAATATTTTATTTGTTTCTTGACTTCTAATCTTCATTTTGCTTCTGTTTACTATTGTTTGACCTTGATCTTCTCTATCTTTGGTCAATGCTTGTTGATTATTTCATTTCATTTCCATTAATGTACTTTAATATTCATCTTCTTCTTCTTCTTCTTCTTCTTCTTCTTCTTCTTTTTCTTTTTTTGATCAATGAGTTAAAGACTGGTGGTTAGTCTTGATACATGGGAAGTTTAACCTTCCTTGATTCAAATCTAATTTAACTTGATCAATGGATCAAGTGAATGGCTTTGCATTAAGGATAGGTTGCTTCCTAATCAAGCAAAGAACCTAAATCAATACATGATCATTTCTCTTCTTCTATTGGCATGGCAAGTTGTAGGAGCTTGATTCACTAATCAAGATCCCTAACTTGTGTTGTTGCCTACATTATTATTGACCGGTCTCAGATAGTTATGACTTCTACATAAGTCCAATTACGATTGCATAACATAGCGCTAAATTGCCTTATGGCACACTAACTCTAACACTAACCATTAACCATTAACATTTAATTCTTGCACTTTACATTTATGCAATTTATTATTCTTGTACATATTATTCATTTGCTTTTTCCTTTGCTCATTTGAGCACATGTTTATGTTAATGCAATTTGTAACACCCTTCTAAAATACCCCAAATATTTAATTAAAATAGCAATATATATCAATCAGAGTAATTATGCAATTAAGGGTGTCACACAATCATTTCACACCATTCACCATAATAACTGTCATGCTCTTTTATTAATTCAAAACATAAAGCATTTGCACAATACGCAGCGGATAGAAATCAAATCAATCATGCAAAACATGTAACACATTACATGTAAAATTATTCAACAAGGTAAAACATCTCGTCCCGATGTTACATCTATCAGAGCATGACCCACTAAGGAGACTACACTAGACTCCAAGCACTAGCTTCTACTCAATCACTGCTCGTTACCTGAAAAATAGTTGTAAGGGTGAGTTCCTCAATCGATATAATAAGCATTATAAAATATCATGTAATGCTAAGTAAATAACACATTAATCACCCTAATCATATCACACATTCAGTAACGGCACATCAACTCAAATATCATACTCAATACCAACACAATTCATACTCATACTCAATGCCAACACAAACACACGCATAATATTGGAATACATCCATTCATATTATACGCCATACATACATTATGCAATGAGACTCCATGCATGCGGTACCGACTATTCGTGAACATATAGTTCACCTCACCGATCAAACCCAGATACGGCTACCAAGCTCACTAGTCCCACTCATTTGAGACCTAGTGACTCACTCACTAATTCCTCACCATGGGAATTAGCTACCACCCCAAGGGCCATGCTATGCACGCTAATTCACCTATCATGCAAACATCAACAACAGTCCATAATGACTAACTCACTAATTCCTCACCATGGGAATTAGCTACCACCATAAAGGCCACAATATGCATGCTAAATCACCTAGCAATGCAGAATCATCAACAATAATCCACAATGGACATATGCTCACACTCTAAGCCATAAACAGTCCATTCACAATTGCATACATAACATATACATTCACAGCATTATGCATACCATCATACATTCATCAACACACGTATCAAAACATCATATCATGTCAAATAATTAATCACAGTATTAGCACACTCCACTAATACCTATACTGCTCAAAACAGCGGAAATTAATCCCTATTACATCATACGCCAATATAGGCCAAACACCAATTATGCACACATTATTCAAATATTAACTTTTCACTTTTCCAACAGTGTTAACCGGTTAACGCCCTGGGTTAACCGGTTAACGCAACACAGAACACGCTTTCTGGCAAAACTCAACAGTGTTAACCGGTTAACGCCCTGGGTTAACCGGTTAACGCAGACAGAACAGCAATATTTTCACAACCCACAACAGTGTTAACCGGTTAACGCCCTGGGTTAACCGGTTAACGCAAGCAAAACAGCAATACTTCACAATCCCTAACAGTGTTAACCGGTTAACACCCTGGGTTAACCGGTTAACGCAAGACAGAAAGCTGTTCCTGCGCTAACACGAAGCAGAATGCAGAATTCTCCGCATTTTCCGCCGTTGGAGGACTTCCTGACCTCCAATTCCGATTCCGTAAAAAGTTATACGTTCGGGAAATCACAACTCACACAAATACAAATTCGATTACAGCTTTAACACAACTTATCCAACACAATTTTTTCAGCATTCAACATCCCAATTAGGGTCAATTCAACGGTTTATCACTACCCATTACATGTTAACCCATAATACCCATTAAACGACGATAAACCCCCCCTTACCTGAGTTAATCCGGCGAATCTTTAAGCTTCAAGCTTTTCTCTTCTCCAACCTTCTTCCTCTTGCTCTGTCTCTTTGCCCTTTTCCTCTTTTCAGCCGCTTCTCTGCTTTTCACGTGAAACCCTTTCTTTATCAAATAGGACTCTTTTTCTTATTTCCCACTTATATACTTTCCAATAATTATTATTCCAATAATAATAATAATAATAATCCAATAATTCCAATTACCTAATTAAATTAATAAATATAATATTAACTTAAATTAAATAATTATCTTATTTTTATCGGGGTGTTACAACTCTCCCCCACTAAAAGAGTTTTCCTCCTCGAAAACATACCTCAAGCGAATAACTCTGGATAAGACTCCTTCATCTGACTCTCAAGTTCCCAAGTCACATTGCCACCTGCTGGTCCTCCCCAAGCTACCTTCACCAAAGCAATCTCTTTACCCCGCAACTGCTTCAACTCTCGATCCTCTATCCTCATAGGTGATGTTTCAACAGTCAGGTTATCTCTCACCTGTACATCATCTATTTGGACTACATGCGACGGATCAGGAATGTACCTCCTCAATTGAGACACATGAAAAACCTCATGCAAATTCGCAAGTGACGGCGGTAAAGCGATACGATAGGCTACCTCCCCTATCCTCTCCAAAATCTGATAAGGACCAATAAATCGAGGTGTCAACTTCTTCGACTTCAAAGCTCGACCAACCCCAGTTATCGGAGTAACACGAAGAAACACATGATCTCCCTCTTGAAACTCAAGTGACTTCCTCCTCTTGTCGTGATAACTCTTCTGACGACTCTGAGCAATCCTCATCTTCTCCTGAATCATCTTAATCTTTTCCGTAGTCTGTTGAACAATCTCTGGTCCAACCACAGCACTCTCACCGGACTCATACCAACATAAAGGCGTCCGACATCTCCTACCATACAAAGCTTCAAACGGTGCCATACCAATGCTCGAATGAAAACTATTGTTGTAGGTAAACTCAATCAAAGGTAAATAACAATCCCAAGCACCTCCCTTCTCCAAAACACAAGCCCTCAAAAGATCCTCCAGTGACTGAATCGTCCTCTCAGTCTGACCATCAGTCTGCGGATGATATGCAGAACTCAATCTCAGCTTAGTTCCCAAAGCCCTCTGCAAACCTTCCCAGAACTTCGATGTAAATCTAGGATCTCTGTCCGAAACAATACTCGACGGAATACCATGCAAACTTACAATTTTCTCAATATACAACTCAGCTAATCTCTCTAACGGATAATCCATTCTGATCGGAATGAAATGAGCCGATTTTGTCAATCTGTCGACAATCACCCAAATAGCTTCAAAATTCTTAGTTGTCCTCGGTAAACCAGAAACAAAATCCATACTGATACTATCTCACTTCCACTCTGGAATAGCCAACGGTTGCATTAGCCCAGACGGCTTCTGATGCTCAATCTTTGACTTCTGACAAGTCAAACAAGAATAAACAAAACTCGCAATTTCTCTTTTCATTCCCGGCCACCAAAATAGCTTTTTCAAATCATGATACATCTTCGTAGCCCCAGGATGAATACTCAGGCCACTACGATGTCCTTCCTCAAGAATACTCTTCTTAAGTTCGGTAACATCCGGAATACACACCCGATTACTAAATTTCAAAACACCATTCTCATCAACTCTGAATTCACCACCTTGACCTTGATTCACTAGGGTCAACTTATCAACCAAAAGCACATCGGATTTCTGACCCTCTCTGATCTCATCCAGAATACCACTCGTTAACTTCAACGTTCCTAATTTAACACTATTGTGAGTACTCTCACACACCAAACTCAAGTCTCTAAACTGCTCAATTAAATCCAATTCCTTAACCATTAACATAGACATATGCAATGATTTCCGACTCAATGCATCAGCCACTACGTTTGCTTTACCCGGATGGTAATTCAAACCAAAGTCACAATCCTTCAGAAACTCTAACCATCTCCTCTGTCTCATATTCAGCTCTTTCTGATCAAACAAATACTTTAAACTTTTATGGTCACTGAAAACCTCAAATCTTGACCCGTACAAGTAATGCCTCCATAACTTCAGAACAAATACCACAGCTGCCAACTCTAAATTGTGTGTCGGATAGTTCCTCTCATGAACCTTCAGTTGTCTCGAAGCATAAGCTACAACCTGCTTATTCTGCATCAAAATACCACCCAAACCCAACAATGAAGCATCACAGTAAACCTCAAATGGTTCCGATGGACTTGGTAATATCAGAATAGGAGCAGTAGTTAACCTTCTCTTTAACTCTTGGAAACCTTCTTCACATTTTGAGTCCCAAACAAACGCTTGCCCCTTTCTAGTCAACATCGTCAACGGTAACGCCAACTTAGAAAATCCCTCAATGAACTTCCTATAATATCCTGCAAGTCCAAGAAAACTCCTTATCTCAGAAACTGACTTCGGAGCTTCCCACTTAGATACCGCTTCTATCTTAGAAGGATCAACAGCAACACCACCTCTTGAAATCACATGACCAAGAAAACTAACCTCTTCTAACCAAAATTCACACCTGGACAGTTTAGCAAATAACTTCTTTTCTCGTAGAACTCCTAAAACCACTCTCAAATGCTCAGCATGCTCTTCTTCAGATTTCGAATACACCAAAATATCATCAATAAACACCACAACAAACTTGTCTAGGTACGGATGGAAAATCCTATTCATATACTCCATAAATACTCCAGGCGCATTAGTCACACCAAAAGGCATTACAGAATACTCATAATGTCCATACCTTGTTCTGAAAGCAGTCTTCTGAATATCCTCAGTTTTCACACGTATCTGATGATACCCCGATCTCAAATCTATTTTGCTGAAAACACTCGCACCAACCAACTGATCCATCAAATCATCAATCCTCGGCAAAGGATACCGATTCTTGATCGTCACTTTATTCAGTTGCCTGTAGTCCACACACAACCTCATAGTACCTTCTTTCTTCTTAACCAATAACACTGGTGCACCCCACGGTGACACACTCGGACGAATAAATTTCTTATCCAACAGATCTTCCAGCTGACTCTTCAATTCGGTTAACTCAACAGCAGACATACGGTACGGAGCCATCGACACCGGCCTAGTACCAGGTACCAAATCAATCGAGAACTCAACTTCACGCTCTGGCGGTAATTCATTCACTTCTTCAGGAAACACATCAGGAAAATCACACACCACGGCTAGATTGCAAATCACCAGTTTATCTTTAGCCTCCAAAGTCGCTAACATCATAAACAACTCTGCCCCATCTGCTACTGCCTCATTCACCTGCCTTGCTGATAGAAACAAACTCTTTCCTTCCTCAATCTCAGGAAAAATCACAGTCTTATCAAAACAATTGATATAGACTCGGTTAAACACCAACCAGTTCATACCCAGAATAACATCAATTTGCACAAGTGGAAGACACACTAGGTCCATCCCAAAGTCTCTACCAAAAATACTCAAAGGACAATTTAAACAAACTGAAGTAGTAGTCACTGAACCCTTCGCAGGAGTATCAATCACCATACTCCCATGAATCTCAGATATCTCTAATTTAAGTTTCACAGCACAATCCAAAGATATAAAGGAATGAGTCGCACCTGTGTCAATAATAGCTACAAGAGGAAAGCCATTAATATAACACGTACCTCGGATCAAACGATCATCTGCAAAAGTCTCAGAACCCGATAAAGCAAAGACCTTGCCTCCCGACTGGTTCTCTTTCTTCGGCTTAGGACATTGTGGACTGATATGACCCACTTCTCCACAGTTGAAACAAGTCACAGTCTTCGACCGACACTCTGCAGCCAAATGACCACCTTTTCCACACTTGAAACACTTCCTCTCAGCACTGGTACACTCATGGACACGATGTCCAGCCTGACCACATCTGTAACACTTAGCAGGGGCACTAGAGTCTCCCCCACTAGGCCTCTTCATCCCACTCTGTCTCTGGAAACCTTTGCCAGCTGCATACGGTTTCCCACGATCATTCTGATTCTTGCCTTTCCTATCAACCCTCTGCTGATAGCTCTCCGCTCTGGCTTTGGTATCCTGTTCAAAAATCCTGCAACAGTCAACCAAATCAGAGAACACTCTAATCCGTTGATACCCAATAGCCTGCTTAATCTCGGGACGTAACCCGTTCTCAAACTTCACACATTTCGAAAATTCCCCAGTGGCCTCATCATAGGGAGTGTAATACTTTGACAGCTCTGTGAACTTAGCAGCATACTCAGTAACAAACCGATTGCCCTGCTTCAATTCTAAGAACTCTATCTCTTTCTTTCCCCTGACATCCTCTGGAAAATACTTCCTCAGGAATCTCTCTCTGAACACCGCCCAAGTGATCTCAACATTCCCAGCAGTTTCCAACTCAGTGCGGGTAGCAACCCACCAATCATCTGCTTCCTCTGACAGCATATGCGTACCGAACCTGACCTTCTGGTTATCGGCACACTCAGTCACTCGGAAGATTCTCTCGATCTCCTTCAACCACTTCTGAGCACCATCT
This sequence comes from Lathyrus oleraceus, assembly GCF_024323335.1. Taxonomy (NCBI): domain Eukaryota; kingdom Viridiplantae; phylum Streptophyta; class Magnoliopsida; order Fabales; family Fabaceae; genus Lathyrus; species Lathyrus oleraceus. Next base: position 232,199,826 of record NC_066585.1, read on the forward strand.
GGGTCGTATGCTCCCTTGAACATTGGAGGATTGTTCTTCTGGAACTCACTCAGTTGACGAGCAGCTCCCATTCCCACAACATTCGGATTCCCTCCAAGTACTCCAGCTAGCATACCCAAAGCCTCAGCAATCGCAGCATCATCTCTACCTCTTCCAGCCATCTCTATTCTGAAAACCCAACAAGCTAAAACAATAAGTACTGATAGGGTTATACAACACCTATCCCGTACAGGGGAAACAGAATAATTACGACTCGACTCGACCGACTATGCTCTGATACCACTAATGTAACACCCTTCTAAAATACCCCAAATATTTAATTAAAATAGCAATATATATCAATCAGAGTAATTATGCAATTAAGGGTGTCACACAATCATTTCACACCATTCACCATAATAACTGTCATGCTCTTTTATTAATTCAAAACATAAAGCATTTGCACAATACGCAGCGGATAGAAATCAAATCAATCATGCAAAACATGTAACACATTACATGTAAAATTATTCAACAAGGTAAAACATCCCGTCCCGATGTTACATCTATCAGAGCATGACCCACTAAGGAGACTACACTAGACTCCAAGCACTAGCTTCTACTCAATCACTGCTCGTTACCTGAAAAATAGTTGTAAGGGTGAGTTCCTCAATCGATATAATAAGCATTATAAAATATCATGTAATGCTAAGTAAATAACACATTAATCACCCTAATCATATCACACATTCAGTAACGACACATCAACTCAAATATCATACTCAATACCAACACAATTCATACTCATACTCAATGCCAACACAAACACACGCATAATATTGGAATACATCCATTCATATTATACGCCATACATACATTATGCAATGAGACTCCATGCATGCGGTACCGACTATTCGTGAACATATAGTTCACCTCACCGATCAAACCCTGATACGGCTACCAAGCTCACTAGTCCCACTCATTTGAGACCTAGTGACTCACTCACTAATTCCTCACCATGGGAATTAGCTACCACCCCAAGGGCCATGCTATGCACGCTAATTCACCTAGCATGCAAACATCAACAACAGTCCATAATGACTAACTCACTAATTCCTCACCATGGGAATTAGCTACCACCATAAAGGCCACAATATGCATGCTAAATCACCTAGCAATGCAAAATCATCAACAATAATCCACAATGGACATATGCTCACACTCTAAGCCATAAACAGTCCATTCACAATTGCATACATAACATATACATTCACAGCATTATGCATACCATCATACATTCATCAACACACGTATCAAAACATCATATCATGTCAAATAATTAATCACAGTATTAGCACACTCCACTAATACCTATACTGCTCAAAACAGCGGAAATTAATCCCTATTACATCATACGCCAATATAGGCCAAACACCAATTATGCACACATTATTCAAATATTAACTTTTCACTTTTCCAACAGTGTTAACCGGTTAACGCCCTGGGTTAACCGGTTAACGCAACACAGAACACGCTTTCTGGCAAAACTCAACAGTGTTAACCGGTTAACGCCCTGGGTTAACCGGTTAACGCAGACAGAACAACAATATTTTCACAACCCACAACAGTGTTAACCGGTTAACGCCCTGGGTTAACCGGTTAACGCAAGCAAAACAGCAATACTTCACAATCCCTAACAGTGTTAACCGGTTAACACCCTGGGTTAACCGGTTAACGCAAGACAGAAAGTTGTTCCTGCGCTAACACGAAGCAGAATGCAGAATTCTCCGCATTTTCCGCCGTTGGAGGACTTCCGGACCTCCGATTCCGATTCCGTAAAAAGCTATACGTTCGGGAAATCACAACTCACACAAATACAGATTCGATTACAGCTTTAACACAACTTATCCAACATAATTTTTTCAGCATTCAACATCCCAATTAGGGTCAATTCAACGGTTTATCACTACCCATTACATGTTAACCCATAATACCCATTAAACGACGATAAACCCCCCTTACCTGAGTTAATCCGGCGAATCTTTAAGCTTCAAGCTTTTCTCTTCTCCAACCTTCTTCCTCTTGCTCTGTCTCTTTGCCCTTTTCCTCTTTTCAGCCGCTTCTCTGCTTTTCACGTGAAACCCTTTCTTTATCAAATGGGACTCTTTTTCTTATTTCCCACTTATATACTTTCCAATAATTATTATTCCAATAATAATAATAATAATAATAATAATAATCCAATAATTCCAATTACCTAATTAAATTAATAAATATAATATTAACTTAAATTAAATAATTATCTTATTTTTATCGGGGTGTTACACTATTTGCCTTTTGCTCACTTGAGCACATAATTGTGTATATACTTTTGTGCTTGTGTTTTGTTTGATTGTTGTAAACCAAATGCCAAAATGGACAAAAAGGACTTAGACTTTAGGACATTCCCTATGCAAAATTGGAATCAAAGAGTAACTAGGCATTGGGCCTTTAGAGTGCTATAAAAGTCAAATAGCAACTAGGTATTGGACCTTTAGAGTGCTATAAATGATTGAAGAAAACTTTGAAGGGACCAATTTCTAAACCCCTTCTTGTTCATTCTTTGTTTGCTTGATAGAACTTTTTGATGTGTGTGTTCTTGTGCTAGGGATTCCAACATTGAACCTGAGTGAAGGACCATTGTCATGAGGTTCTAAAAGAGAGAGATCTAAGAGCCATTGGGGATCTTATAAGAGCTTTGCTTGCTTGATTGATTGTTTGAGCTTACACTTATTTGCTTGCTTATTCCAAAGGATGGGAGCTACTTGGATCATCAATATGATCTCAAGAGAGGAACTCCATTTGTGGTCTTATTTCTTCTCCTTCATCTCTTGTATGATTAGGACTTTAGCCATTCTTCTTCTTCCCTTCACTTTAACCCAAGCCAAAACTTTTGTGCAAACATTTAACACTTCTTTTCAAACATTAGAAACCTAAGCATTATGCTTTTGATTTTCAAACTTTCTTTTCATAACACTTATTTTGAATTGAATCTTTAAATCAACTTTAACCATATTATGTAAATAATTCTCATTGGTAAATATAACCCATTCAAGTACTTTTATGGTTTCAATGGCCACTTTCTTATCAAAAACTTTTCATAACCTTTAGCTATTAGTTTTGAGTTATCCTTGAGGTAGATGTAATACTCACCTATATCCTTAGTGATGGACAATGAGTCTTTCATGCTTATTATAGGGTTAACCCCTCACTAGCATGTTAAAGCTATCCTCACATGGTGGATTTGTGGTTTTAGGTTGAGTTTTCTCCCTTGGATAACAAAAGACCTTAAGGCTTTTGGACCAATCAATTCACCAACTTGTTTTTGAGATTTTTACCCCGAACTACGAGGTTTTGATCCTAATCTTTTTTAAGATGGTACGTAGGCAATGGGTTTATCCATTCAAACACAAAATTGTAAATAACTTGTATATTCTTCTCTCATCTCTTCAATCATGTTTGCACAAACAAATTTTCCACAAAATACCAACCTTACAACAAGTGTGAAAAGGGCTCCCTAGGAGTACCTGGGATGTTTTGGGTGCTTAACATCTTCCCATTGCATAACCAACCCCCTTACCCCGATCTCTGACATTTTTACTAGTTTTTGATTCGATAAAACTATTAGGTTTTTGTTCGCTTTCTAACCATTCCTTTGGATAAATAGAAGTGCGGTGGCGACTCGACTTGTATGGTTTACCTTGGACTTAGTCAATATGTCTAATGGTAACGAATGATCGCGACTTTATGAGTCGATTGGGGTACTGACTGCAAGTGCACAGTCTTATCGCGTAGTTTTAAAAGATATCGATCCCATAGGGACTTATGAATCGATATACCATTTTCTAAGGTTACTTCGTAAAGCTAAGGCGGATGATACTTTGATGACTTGGGGGAAAAATAAAACTAAAATAAGATCTAGATTTAATATCAATTAAGCGGATATCGGTATGTAATTCGTCGTAATTAGGGAATCAAATCTTCGTTGGTTTCTTGGTTTTAAAATAAATCTTTTCAGTAGACACTATTGATTAAAAGTCTTTTCTCAAACTCTCGCTCTGTTGAATAGACTATGACTTTATATTAACGTAGCTGTCACTTATTAGTTAAGTCCAAAATCACTTTTTGAAAACAACAGAATCTATAGAAACTCTTTTTTAAGAAAATACTAACCGTTTAAACACCCTCGTCTCAAACTCTCGCTCTATTGACTTAGATTATATAATTAAACTTAAATGCTTAACTCTCATCCTCACATTTAACCTTTAAAAATACTTTTTGAAAAATTATAGAATTTAATTAACTCTAAAAATTGCTTTCGCCCTGATTTAGAATTAATGTCCAATTTACACTGTCCAGTTAAAAACTCAAACTTTCGTTCTATTGATTTTAACTTCTTTACGTCTTTTACTCTCGTACAAAAACCTTGGTATTAAACCTGTAAATTGAGACCATAAAAAGAGTGACTTTATTTTTAAATGAAATTAAACCAACTTAGTTTTGATTCCTTCATTCCGCTTACTTTACATACCGATATCTAAATTACTTAGCCGGACATGCTAAACGGGTCTAAACAATTATCATGTTTAAATAAACCATCTCAGGCAAACAATATAAATAAACAGCAATGCAGAGCATATATAAATTAAAACAATAAATTAAAGAACCTGAATAATTAATAGCAATCTTGAACACTCCACCACAGACCGGTTGGATTTGTTCTTGAACTCTTCAATCGGACAGGAAAATAAAAGCGAAGGAATAAAATACTATGATCTAACGTAAGGTTAGATCCAGTAAAAGATACACAATAGTTTCCGGTGTAGAAACTATTGTGTGAAAAATTAATTAAGTGCTTTGAAAATTGACTGGAAAAGAAAAAGAAATAAAAGTTGCTATGAAGGTAGAATGCTGAAAAAATAGAAAGTAGTAAAAAAAATGCTATGCCGAAAACTGGGAAAAAAATTCTCTTCTTAGGGTTCCATAATTGGTCCTATTTATACCAATCCATTAAGTGACCGTTTTCCCTTTGGTAGGTTTCTCACGTCAATTGGTCAAGCGAAGAAAGAGGAGGAACGTGCTTCCGTTGCTTCTGTTACGCGTCAAACCCAAAAATATAGGAATGGGGGTGTGACGGTCGTCACACCTTGTGTTACGCTCGTAACACTTAGCAGGGGGCTTGACGCTCGTCACACCTTGTCTGGCGTTCGTCACAGGGCCTCGGCGCATTTCCTTCTGGTTGTGGGCTGGGCTTTAGTGGAATGCTTCTTTTTTTTGGAGAATCCTCTTTTCTTTTGCACCCCTTTTCTTCCTTTTTCACTTATGCTTCAAATAAGTTACATGAGACAAATAGAAGGGAAAATACCACGTAATATCGAATAATATGAAATAAATTGAAACAAATAATAATATAATTTAATTAAATCGAGTCCAAAAATGTGATATTATTTCATGTTATCAAACTCCCCCATACTTAGACCTTTGCTTGTCCTCAAGCAAGATACAGTATAGAAATCGTTTTAAAAATTTGGCCAGATGAAATTTCAAAACACACATCAATTCGTACTAGGTTGCAAGTAAATCTTGTTTAGAAGTAACTTGAGTTTAATCTTGACATCAACAACTACCGTCACAACCTCAGATAACTCTACCTTATGCAAACCAGTTCGAGTAATGCTATTATAGCTATCCTAGTTCTTTTACTCTTATTTCACCCGTTTTCATTCTAGCGAAATCACATTAAGCCCTTTATCTTTTCGCGCGCATAGTGGAGTGACCGGTTAGTGATTCTGATCCCCTTTTAGCTAGAAGCTCTGGTACATAAGTCGGATAACTTCTTATTTAGTCCATTGCAAATTGCGGGGGATCGGACAGTAGTCCGCCCTACCAAGTTCAGCACCAGATACCTGCTGAACCAACTCACCATGGATCGTTCGTATTATGCTTTTGTATGATCTGCAACCTTTAGATTAAATGATCTGGTAAGGATCACCTAACTTAATCAGTGCATTTCCTGATATATATATATATATATATATATATATATATATATATATATATATATATATATATATATATATATATATATATATATATATATATTTGTTATTTTGGGAATCATTCACTTATATTCATCGGCTCTCCACGTAGTTTGCTATTAGGATGGTGCTGACTTCTTGTATAAACTACTTGGGGTTACTATAAAACTAAAAGTTCAAGGGATTGGTATAAGAGGTACTTTTCTGATTTAACATGTTGAGGTTTGTTTAGAGTGTTGGTATGGTAATAATTTAGTCTTGATTTCACTCAAGTTTGATAAAATAAGCAACCTTTATATTTACTGAGTGTGTTGAATTTTTGTTATGGCTCAAGAAAATTTGAGGGGAATAGATAATAAGAATTTTTCACACTAGGGACTTAACTTAAAATAAATATGTATTATAATTTTTTTTTCATAATAATAAGAAAGGGAAATAACAATGAAAGGGAAAATAACATACTTGAAAAGGGAAGGTTGAAAGAACAAGGTTTTCCCCCCCACACTTATATGAAACATTGTCCCCAATGTTTCAAAGAAAACAAAAGAAATAGAAAAAAGAAAAAGAAACTAAAATCAATGCTGCCTGCCGCCTCTTGTTCTTGGACCTGGTGATCGTTGACGTACTCCTAAGTCGTCAAACCTGCTGAGCAACTCAGTGAACCGCTGGTCGGTTATTGCATTCCTCGCTTCATGTTGTTGTTGCATCTGGCGCATCATTTGCATCACTTCGAGATTCTGCGCTTGCATACCGTCAATAGCATCCATGATGTCATCATTAGTGGCTGGCCTTCTTCGTCGACGACGTCGTGAGGATGGACCAGTTGCATTATCGGAAGGGTTGAGCGGGATTGATTGTTGCTCAGGACCTTGATCACCTTGCTCCATTTCTTCAAACTCGTCTGTAGGCGGGTTTGCGTGTGTAGGCTCGGTAGCTTCGGGAGCATTAAGGTCGTAGATGAAGCGGTTGGGGTTCCATAAGTGGGGTGGTGTAACGGTCGTGTCCCTAACGGTTACTAACGTTCACCTAGTCTGAAGGTGTCACGCTCGTGACAGGGGTGTTACGGGCGTCACAGACACTTGGTGTGATGACCGTGATGGCGTGTGTGACGCTTGTCACACAGTCAGCTTGCAATGGTCACTGCTTGCGTGGGTGCTTCATAATTTGTTTTTATTATTATATTTTATTTTTGTTATTTTGTTTTGCTTATGCTTATTTTATTTTACTATTGTAATGCTTTTAAATTGCCTTGCATGCTATTCTACTACCATAATATATGTATTTTTTTTAACAGGCATAGCATATAGTGGATATCATTACTTGTAATTATAGAAATTGCATAGATCAAAATAAACTAATAATGCAATAGCTTCATAAAATAATCATAATGTAACATTGGAAAACAAAAGCAAACATGCGAAAGAAAAACAAATACTAATATTAAAAATAATGTGAAACAAAACTAATAAATAGCCTAAACTAAAACTAAGTAACTAAGAAAAACAACTTCTAGCCACTTGCAGGATCTCTGGCCGGAGGAGCGAATGAGTTAACACGGTTTAGCAACTCGTGGAATTGATTTGTCATACTGCTCATGTATCTCAGAAATTCTTGTCCCATATTAGCTAACTCTTCTCTGAGGGCGTCTTGTTCTGACATCAAAGCTTGAATGGTGGTGTTATAATTAGCTCCGGGCATATGATGTCTAGGATCAGGTATTGCCGACTCTTCGGTCGGGATAGGTTGAGGAGGAGGGTCAATATCATAATAACCAGATGGTGTCTGAGGGTCAGACTCAGCATAAGGAATCTGGTCGTCACAAATCTCATAGTCCTGGATGGATTCAGTAGATCTAGCAGGGGAAGGTGTTCCGTTCAGGTTGTAGAGCCAGTTATTGCGGTTATGAACACTAGTCCTCGGACTAGGCAAGGTGAATAGGCAAAGAACTTGGTTGTCAATTATTAGTTCGAACTCTTCAGGCCCGAGGTTTGCTATAAACATAATGTTGAAGAGGAAAGGTATACTCATAGTCGCAATGCCACAAAAAGGGCTTAGGTCAAGCATAGGGTGACGTAATCCGATAGCATTACCAATCATGGTTATCAATCCGCCTATTTGAATCGGTGCTCGTTCATCTTGGATAAGGCGGTCAAAGTTTGCCAACATAAAAGTGGAACCATTCACTGGACGGTTCTGGGAAGCACAAAATATGATGAAGAGTTCATCACGTGATACTGTAGTAATATTTGACTTCTTTCCAAAAAGGGTGTGGGCCAGGATCTTATGGAAATAACGAAAGGCCGGATTATGTATGTTTCCAGAAAGAAACTCATGTTCCTCGGGGTCGTCATTTTCAGTCAAACTTCCCCAAAAATGTTCAAGTTCTCTATATTCAAAAAGATCTTCTTGGCTCACTATGAATGTATCAAAAGAGGTAGGGAAACCTAAAAGGTTAGTAAAGTCTTGAATGTTAAACTGATACTCCATGTTGAACATTCTGAACTGAATGAAACCTCTGCTTATTCCTTTTCCATGACTGGGTAGATAGATCAGAGAGCTAAGGAATTCTAGAGTCAGTCTCTGGTAAGTGACGAATTGTCTTCGAATAGGAGTGGTTTCCCACCCTATTTGACTCAGCAAATACATGACACTTTCTCTTAGTCCAAGGGCAGTCATTGCCCAATCATCAGCATACAAGCTAGGAAGCATCTCTCTCTCTGCTAGTTCCTCAAACTTTTGTTTCTGAGCTTTCCCTCTGAATTTGATACCCATACGATCAATTTGTCCCATCAGGTTAGTGTTAGCTAGAGAAAAGAAAAACAAGAGTTTTAGTCAGGATTTGGCCAAATGCCGAAAGAAGAAAAAAAGAATTTTTTTATAAATTAAAATAAATGAAGAATGAATACTAAATAAAATTTAAAAGAATAATCAAAGAAGAAATAAAAATAAAAAATATTTATGGGTTGTCTCCCACGAAGCGCTTTGTTTAATGTCGCAAGCTCGACATAAAAACTATCAAATATAATCTATAAATTCTGGAGGCATTTCGTCTAAGTGCAGGACTTGTGAATCTTCATTGTTCTCAGCATAATGATAATGTTTTAGACGCTGCCCGTTTACGATAAATGGTTCAATAGATTTTCCTTTAATTTCCACCGCTCCACTTGGAAAGACATTGGTGATTTGGAAAGGGTCTGACCATCTAGAACGTAGTTTTCCTGGGAATAACTTAAGTCTAGAGTTGAACAAAAGGACTATATCGCCTTGTTTGAAGATTTTTCTTGATATACGTTTATCATGCCATTTTTTCGTTCTTTCTTTGTAGATTCTGGCATTTTCGTAGGCGTCTTGTCGAAGTTCCTCTAATTCATTTATGTCAAGAATTCGCTTTTCACCAGCGGCCTTATAGTTTAAATTTAGATTTTTAATAGCCCAGTAGGCCTTATGTTCTAATTCTACCGGGAGGTGGCAAGATTTTCCATAAATAAGCTTAAATGGGGTTGTTCCTATGGGAGTTTTGTAGGCGGTTCGATATGCCCATAAAGCTTCGGATAGCTTTGATGACCAGTCTTTCCTTGAGGTGGCGACTGTTTTTTCTAATATTTGTTTAATTTCTCTGTTAGACACTTCCACTTATCCACTGGTTTGAGGATGGTAAGGTGTCGCTACTCTATGTCTCACACCATACTTAAACAGTAGTTTTCGAGTACCTTAGATATGAAATGCGATCCACCATCACTGACTACTATTCTTGGGACCCCAAATCTTGGAAAAATTATATTCTTAAAGAGTCTAGTTACTACTCGTGTGTCGTTTGTTGGAGAATCTATAGCTTCAATCCATTTTGATACGTAGTCAACTGCTACGAGTATGTACTTGTTACCGAAAGAAGGTGGAAAAGGTCCCATGAAATCTATTCCCCACACGTCGAAAATCTCTACTTCTAAAATGCCCTTTTGTGGCATCTCGTCACGTCTAGATATGTTTCCTGTGCGTTGACATCTATCACATTTCTTGATAGCCGCATGCACATTCTTCCATATGTTTGGCCAATAAAGACCGGCTTGTAGGATTTTAGAACATGTCTTGGATGTACTTGCATGTCCACCATAAGGTGCGGAGTGACAGTGTTGGATTATATTTTCTATCTCTTCTTCAGGTATGCAGCGACGGAAAATACCATCGGGGCCTCTTTTGAAAAGTAAAGGGTCATCCCAGTAATAATGTTTTATGTCATGGAAGAATGTTTCTTTTGTTGGTAAGATAAATTAGGTGGAACTATTCCGGCAGCTAAATAATTGACGAGATCAGCGTACCATGGTGTAACACATATAGCTAAGGTGGTCTCTACCTGTTTATCAACTTTATTTTCTTCCAAAGTAGCTATAAGTTTATCGTACGAGAAATCATCGTTGATCGATGTTCTTTCTGGTTCCAGGTTTTCAAGTCTAGAGAGGTGATCTGCTACTACGTTTTCAGTTCCTTTCTTATCTTTGATTTCCAAATCGAATTCTTGTAGCAACAAAATCCACCTTAGGAGTCTAGGTTTAGCGTCCTTTTTTGTTAAGAGGTACTTAATGGCGGCGTGGTTAGTGTAAACGATTATTTTAGCTCCGACCAAGTAAGAACGAAATTTATCTAGTGCAAATACTACTGCTAAAAGTTCTTTCTCGGTCGTGGCGTAACTCATTTGTGCTTCGTCTAGGGTTCTAATTGTGTAATATATGACGTGAAGCTTTTTATCCTTTCGTTGTCCTAAAACAGCGCCTACGGCGTAGTCACTTGCGTCACACATTATTTCGAATGGTTCATTCCAATCCGGAGTCTGCATTATGGGTGCGGAGATCAATGCTTGTTTAAGCGTTTGAAATGCTTCTAAACATTTATTGTCGAAGATGAATTCAGCATCTTTCATCAATAATCTGGTTAAAGGTTTAGTTATTTTAGAGAAATCTTTAATGAATCGTCGGTAAAAACCGGCATGTCCTAAGAAGCTTCGTAATTCTCTCACAGTTTTCGGAGGTTGAAGGTTTTCGATTACTTCTATTTTGGCTTTGTCTACTTCAATTCCTCTATTTGATATGATGTGTCCTAAAACAATTCCTTCTTGTACCATAAAGTGACATTTTTCCCAATTAAGTACTAGGTTTACTTTTACACATCGTTCTAGAACTCTCTCTAGGTTTTCAAGACATTCTTCAAAGCTTTGTCTGCATACGGAAAAATCATCCATAAATACTTCCATGATGTTTTCGAGAAAATCAGAGAATATTGCCATCATGCACCTTTGGAAGGTTGCAGGAGAATTGCACAAGCCGAACGACATTCGTCGATAAGCGAAGGTACCAAAAGGACATGTGAATGTTGTCTTTTCTTGGTCATCAGGATGAATTGGTATTTGAAAGAAGCCTGAGTACCCGTCTAGATAGCAGAAATGAGAATGTTTTGCTAATCGTTCTAACATCTGGTCAATGAATGGTAAAGGGAAATGATCTTTTCGGGTTGCTTTGTTTAGTTTCCTATAGTCAATGCATATTCTCCATCCCGATTCGATTCGTTTGGTTATAGTTTCTCCTTTTTCATTTTCAATAACTGTTATACCTCCTTTCTTTGGTACTACGTGTACAGGACTAACCCATTTGCTATCAGATATAGGATATATGATACCTGCCTCTAATAACTTTGTTACTTCCTTTTTCACTACCTCACTCAAGATCGGGTTTAGTCTCCTCTGATGTTCCCTAGAAGTTTTACAGTCTTCTTCTAGCATGATGCGGTGCATACAAATAGAAGGACTTATCCCTTTAAGATCGGTGATGTTGTATCCTAGTGCGGTTGGATATTTTTTTAAGATATGTAGGAGTTTTTCGGTTTCGAGTTTTCCTAGGTTTGCATTAACTATTACTGGTCGTTCAAGTTCTAAGTCTAGGAATTCATATCTCAGATTTTTGGGGAGTGTTTTCAGGTCTAGGTTTGGTTTCTTAAGGCATTGCGTAGGATCCGATGTCATTGCTAAACATTGGTTAAGTCTGTCTTCTACACGATAGTCAGACAATTTGTCATTTTCTAACTCTGTTTCTTTTATGCATTCATCGATGATATCCATAAAGTAACATGTGTCATCTATTGCAGGTGCTTTCAAAAGTTGGGAAAGAATGAACTCAATTTTCTCTTCTCCTACTTCGAAAGTGAGTCGTCCTCGTTTTACGTCTATGATCGCACCGGCGGTTGCTAAGAATGGTCTTCCCAATATAATGGGTGTAACTTCATCTTCTCTTATGTCCATAATTATAAAATCGGTTGGAATGCAGAATTGACATATGCGCACGGGAACGTTTTCAAGAATTCCTATAGGGTATCTAATGGAACGATCTGCTAATTGCACAGACATTTTAGTTGGTCTTAATTCTCCCATTTCCAGTTTCTTGCATATGGATAAAGGCATAACACTGATACCGGCTCCTAAATCGCATAGAGCTTTGTCTATGACAAATTTTCCTATGTGACAGGGTATAGAGAAACTACCAGGGTCTTTAAGTTTAGGAGGCATATTCTGGATTATAGCGCTGCATTAAGCAGTGAGTGTAACAGTTTCGCTCTCTTCAAGTTTCCTTTTATTAGAAAGAATTTCTTTTAAGAACTTAGCATATGAGGGCATCTGCGTAATAGCTTCTGTAAAAGGAATTGTGATGTTTAATTGTTTCAGTAAGTCAACAATTTTTTTAAATTGGCCCACATCTTTGGTTTTAATAAGCCTTTGAGGGTAAGGGATAAGTGGTTTATAAGGTGGTGGAGGTACATAAGGTTCTTTCTTTTCTACGATTTCCTTATTACTCTCTTCCTTTTCCTTAGGTTTATTTTCTTCCTCAATTGACTTTTTAGAGTTTTGGTTTTCAATTCTTGGATCAGACGGTCCTTCTACCTCTGTTCCACTTCTCAATATGATTGCATGAGCGTGGCTTTTCGGGTTAGGTTGGGGCTGTCCAGGAAATGTACCAGTTGGGGCAGCAGTAGGCGCTTGTTGTTGAGCTACTTGTGATATTTGTGTTTCCAGCATTTTGTTATGGGTAGCCAGGGCATTTATTTTACTTGCTAGTTGTTTAATTTGTTCGCTAGTGTGTGTAACACCTCAAAATTTGCCCTCCTCTCTTGGGACTAGCTTAACATATTGCATATCATTTCTTAGGGTTTTAGTCATTACATATTTGCATATCATGTGGCAACATCAAACAAGTCATCCTCCAAGTCTTGGTCAGAAGATAAGAGGTTGAGATTCAAGCCTTAGGGTTTTCATTGGATTGATCACTAGCCATCTGAGGGTTGTGCATCAATTAGGGTTTCATGGTTCCTCAAGGAGGTTGAGCATCATCTTGGTTGAAATGGTACATCATCATCATCATGGTCTTGTCATCACCAAGAGATTCATTATGCTTGATCAGATACCTTGGGATTAGGGTTTTGACCTCTGGTCAACCCTAATCATCTGCATTGTGCCAATCAGGGCTTGTGGAAGAGATGAGGTTTTCAATGGATATGGGGATCATCATATGATTATATTGAGCTTATGGAAGCTAGGGTTTCATTATTGAGCCATTTCATCAGGAGTTTGAAGCTCAAGTTCATCAGTGCATGGCCAATTCATCTATCAGTCAGAAAAAGTCAACTGTGGTCAACTGTGCCTGAATTCATGGATTTGGAGGTGGGAGAGAGTTAGAGACACTTCATTCATGTCCAAACAAGTTTCATTTGACATTTCAAAGATCAAGAATGAAGAAAATAAAGTCAGATGGAAACTTTCCAAAAATAGAAAGTGACTTGTAATTCAAAACTGCCAAAAAGGGAAAGGTTTTCACCTCAAAATTACATGTCCAAAAATGCTTCAAATGAAATTTTGTCCAACATGAAAGTTGTAGATCTTGATCTCACCTTTCCAAAAAGTCCAAGAACATGAATTTCGCATTTGTGGTTGGCAAGTTATGGATTGATCATTGTTCAAAAAAGTTGAATTTCAAAGTTGCATAACTTTTGATTCACAAGGCCAAATGGAGTGAGGTTTCTTTGAGAAAAATTCTTTTAATGTCCTCTATCCAAAACAAGCATTACCTTTCATTGAAAATCATCACATAAAAGGTCCATTTTTCAAGTGAACCAATTTTGAAAAGTGGAGGGAAAAAGGTGTTTTTGCAAAATAGGCATGGTTTTCCCATAATTCCACTTGTAATAGCTCACAAACATCATTTGTAACTTGCTCAAAAACGGAAAATGCACTGTTACATTGGTTTTGCATAAGTGAGGGTGGATTGGTCAATTACCATTTAGCATGAAAATGCATTTTCACTAATCCTTTGTAATTTCACTAATCTTAATTACTAACATCATTAACATCACATATATAAGCTAAATCCTAACTGTTTTCATCTTAATCATAACAGAATTGCAATCTAGATCTGAAAATCACAAAAACTCTTCATCTTTCTCTCTCACTTTTTTTCCAAAAATTTGCATAAACATAGCATTGTTCTTCATCAATCCATGATCCATGTGCATAATTGAGTGGAATTGAAGCAAGGAATCATCATTTGCAAGCCAAATCGTGGACTGTTAAAGTGAAGGTCATCAATGGCAATTCAAGATTTGAGCTAGATCGTGCGTAATTGAGCAACAAACCTTGTTCCATTCATCTTCCACATCATCATAGAAGTTCTGTTTTCACATTACAAGGTGTAAAACGCACGATTCAATAACTGTCATCCAAAGAAGGTCAGATTTCGACCTTAACAATTCACAAAATTAATGCATGCTTCTTGTAGATCTCTCTTAGTAGGTTAATCTGCAAGTTGAATGGTTGATTTTCATGGAGAAACAAGGAAGATATATGGATTAGAAGTTTTGTGCATGATTATGTTTTGCTTCGATTCTCTTTAATTAGGATGAATTAGGTTAATTCAATTATGGATTCATGATGTACGTTGTGAGACCTTTCCATTGATATAAGGTTTGTCCAATTTGGTGACAATTTGTTCATGAGTGATGAATGTATGAAGGTTTGAAATTTTTTTCCAGAAAGTGATTTTTATCCAGTTTTTCGTGTACTGTGCATGTGGAAGGTGTTAGCGCGCCACTTTTTGAAAACCGGACCGGCTTCGAGTCCTGCCTGCGCCAATTCTCATTTTTGCCTTTTGACATTTATTTTCACCATGACTCCATGTTTCACCTTGCCTTGTTCATCTTTTTTTTAATTTTTCTTCCAATTGAAAATATCATAACTCCATAACCATTAGTCCAAATTGATTGAGATTTTTTGTACCATAATCCTTGTGGTCTCTACAATTTAATGAATATTTTTGCAAAAATTGTGCATGTGAGGATTTCTGTTTTGGCTAGGGTTTGTTCATGTATGTGGTTTCATGCACCTTGCTTGGTATTTTGATCATGAAATGATGATGCTTAATTGGAAATTCTTGAAATTTTGCATGCTTATTCTAGACACCTTAAGGAGAATTTTGATATGTGGTTTGTGATTTTTGAGTTCCTGGATTGTGAGATATGATCATTTGAACCTAGGTGTGACAATTTATGTCACACCATTTCTTGTCTAACTTCCTGATTTTATTTGCCATGCTTATTGAACATGAATTGAGCTGGAATTTTGCATGATGATGCTTAGGGATGTTAGGTTCACTCATGAATTTTTGTGGATTGTTTGGATGCATTTCCAATTTGATTGAGAATTTCCTTTCTGTTTGACCAAATGTGGGCCTTTTGTGAGTCATGTTCTTAGATGTTTTGTGAAATTCTTGATATGTATTGGATGGACTTGAAATTTTGTGGAGTGATTATAGGCACATTGAAGTTTGCCATGGCTTTGGTTTCATTCATTTATCATGTTCCTACACTGTTTTATGCTTGCTTGAAGTTGTTGCATGTTTTGATGCCTTGTATGAGCTTGTGTGAACTTGTTTTGACTTGGTGAATTTAATTTATTTGCTTCCCATTGTCCAATTGACTTGAAATTTGGTGTGTAGGTCATGTTGTGAATGCTATTTAGCCATGAAGTTTTTGGGGATTTATTGAATTGTTTTGGTTTGGATTTGGATTGAGTCATTCTGTTTGGTCCAATGAGCTTCTAAATGGCATGTTTTGCACTATTTCTTTCCTGAAATGATAATGGTTGATGATATGAACATGAGACCAATTGGATTTGATTCTTATTTGATTGAACTTGACTTTTGATAAATTTCATGTTCTGTTTTAAACTTTTGGTTCCTCTTTGACCCTAGGCTTTGTCCTAGGGGTTTGCTTCTCATGTTTGAAGTGTGTTTTCAGGACAAAAGGCAAATGACATGGAGGAATTAATGCACTTGGCTTAAGTTGCTCATTTGAATGATGTTGATTAACATTAATTTTGTTTTGTAGGTGGCTTCTAAGTCATTTGTGTTGAGAATTGGCTTATGCTTTGCTTGATGCATTGCTTGTGTACAGTTAACTGTTTAACTTGTAATTGTTTGTTTAACTGTTTGAGATGTGTACTGATCATGTTAGATTGATTTCAGGTACATTAGTTGCTATAGTTCTTTTGAACTTGTGTTGGCTATTGCTTGGTTGCTTAACCAATTGAGGTAGAACTCACTAACTTCATGTAGTCTGGAAGACCTGGCCTGTTACTTGGCCAGGCACATGTCTGAAGCCCTCCTTAAGAGGCAATGCTTGTGCTTGTTTATCTTTGTGCCAAGCAGGAAAAGACCTTTGATAAGGCAATTGGAAGATACAAGAGATGTGCAATCTATCTCCTGCTATTCTTGTTGAGTCATCCCTCTGCTCACACAACTGGTGTTGATGCATTGGGATAGTAACCCAAGATCCTTGTACAGTTGTACAGTTGAGTGAGTGTCATAAGTGTAGAAGGGTTCCCACTTTCTGGACCCACACTTCTTTGTCTTAAGCTCTCCCAGGCCAGGGATAAGAGCTGTGAAGTCTCATCTTCACTCACCTTTCATCAGCTTCACCTTGACTCTCAATGTCAAGGTTAAGAGCTAACATCACCCTGATACAGTTGACTTGCTTTGGCAGTCTAACCTTTGTACTGAGCCCACTTTGTCTGGATATAGTGTGTGCTAATTGTGAATGTTTGCTTTGTTTTGTTTATGCTTGCATGCTTGCTTTGCCTGGTTAGGATAGCTTGCTGTTGTGCAAGTAGATAGAAAACTCAACCTAGGACCATTGTGGAATACATGATAACTATTAGGCTCGAGTCAGTCTCCCTTTTAGTTGGTCATTTCCCGGTCTCTGGTTAGGAGAAAGTTTCTCCCCTGTTAAGGGGAACTACGTTGCTCTGATCCTCATACCAGATGAGGTACGTAGGCAGGAGGTCTTCCAAGATCTCTCTGGGCACCCTTTTTCTTTTTGTGTGTGTTTGCTTGACAGTTGCTAGGCTCGAGTTCCCGACTCCTTAGTAACTTGTTGCTTGTTCTTGTGTGTGTAGGAGATGGATGTAAGCCCAGCGATTGGCATTCCGTATCCTCTTGTTGTGTGCTTGGAGTCTGGTATAAGTCCATCCAGTGGCATCTGGTTTCCAGTGTGGGTTTGTTTGGTTCGGAAGCTGATGTAAGTCCAGCGATTGGCGTTCGGGTTCCATGTTTGCCTGTTTGTGTTTTGTTTTGTTTGGCGTGCGTGAGCCGAACTACGGTAGCTCTGATTCTCGTTCCAGACGAGATACGTAGGCATAGGATGCGATATCCTGGCGAGCCCGTTCCTCTCTTCCCCCACCTGTGTTGTGTTCAATGTGTGTGTGTGGTGTTTGTTTTAGCAACCTTTTCTTTCTTTTAGAGCGTGGATCCCGTCGAGTACGACGGATGCGTAGGGGTGCTAATACCTTCCCTTCGCATAACCGACTCCCAATCCCTTTCTCTTTGGTCGCGAGACCATACTTTTTCCAGGTTTACTCTGAGCGTTTCCTTTCCCTCTTTTGGGATAAATAACGCACGGTGGCGGCTCTGTTTGTTTTTGTTTTAGCCCGCCGGTTGTTTTTTCGCGGATGCGACAGTGTGCACATTCTGGTTTAAGAAATCTTTATTGGTTTGCTGTTGAGAAGCTATGAAGTTCTCCATCATGATTTCCAAGTTGGATTTTCTAGGAACATTATTGTTAGGTGTAGATGGGGTCGGCTTTTGATATCCATGGGGTATAGCTGGGGCTTGATTGGGAGCTTGTCCTGGTGCGTATAAAGCATTGTTGCTCTTATATGAAAAATTAGGATGGTTCTTCCAGTTTGAGTTATAGGTATGCGAGTAGGGATTTCCTTGAGCATAATTCACTTGCTCTGCTTGGATTCCTGTTAGGAGTTGACAATCTGCAGGAGTGTGACCTTGGATTCCACAGACTTCGCAATTTTGAGCTGCGGCAACCACGGTGGCTGGAGGTGATACATTTAAACTTTCAATTTTCTGGGCCAGAGCATCCACTTTTGCATTAACATGATCAAGGCTACTTATCTCGTACATGCCACTTTTCGTTTGAAGTTTTTCTACCATTGTTCGGTCGCTTCCCCACTGATAATGGTTTTGGGCCATGCTCTCGATAAGTTGATAAGCATCGGCATAACGTTTGTCCATAAGCGCACCACCTGGCGTCTATTGTTAACCTTGTGTTGTATAAGAGACCATTATAGAAGGTATGAATTACTAACCAGTCCTCTAAACCATGGTGTGGACAAAGTCTCATCATGTCTTTGTATCTTTCCCATGCTTCGAAAAAAGACTCGTTATCTTTCTGTTTAAATCCATTTATCTGGGCTCTCAACGTAGGTGTTTTTCTTGGAGGAAAATATCGGGCAAGAAAGACTTTCTTCAACTCATTCCATGTGGTGACTGAGTTGGAAGGAAGAGACTGAAGCCATCTTCTAGCTTTATCTCTTAACGAGAAGGGAAAAAGACGAAGTCGAATCGCCTCTGAAGTGACACCATTGGCTTTAACAGTGTCAGCGTATTGGACAAATACGGATAAATGAAGGTTTGGATCCTCGGTAGGATTTCCAGAGAATTGATTCTGTTGCACTGCTTGTAACAGCCAAGGTTTAAGTTCGAAGTTGTTTGCTTCAATTGCGGGTGGAGCAATACTCGAATACGGCTCATCTTGCGATGGAGCGGCGTAATCTCGAAGAGCACGAGCTGGTTCTGCCATCTCAGGTATCGGCGAAGGAAGAAGATTTTTGAGGTCGGGCACTTCGATAGGAGGGAGATTGTTTGCAGCACGATATTCCCGAATTCGTCGTAAGACTCGGAGATATAGTTCAATGTCGTTGATTCGTAAGTAAAACGGCTCGCCTTGTGAGCGAGTGTGTGGCATACAAATCAACGAAAGTAAGAAATAAAAAAAGCCTTAGTCTCTACAACGTAACAGAAGGGTTACGATATCGACTAAATAAAAGTCCCCGACAACGGCGCCAAAAACTTGATCGCGACTTTATGAGTCGATTGGGGTACTGACTGCAAGTGCACAGTCTTATCGCGTAGTTTTAAAAGATATCGATCCCACAGGTACTTATGAATCGATATATCGTTTTCTAAGGTTACTTCGTAAAGCTAAGGCGGATGATACTTGTAACACCTCAAAATTTGCCCTCCTCTCTTGGGACTAGCATTAACATATTTGCATTTCATTTTAGGTCATTAGGCATTTCATATTGCATATCATGTGGTCACATTGTGCAAGCTATCTTCCCAAGTCTTGATCAGGAGATGAGGAAGTCAGAAAATGCAAGCCTAGGGTTTTATTGACTGATCCTGGCCATCTGAGGATTGGGCTGTGAATTAGGGTTTTGTGATTCTCAAGGGTATTGGTCTTCATATTGTTTGAAATGATACATCATCATCATCATGGTTGGATGTCATCAGAAGATGGAAGAAGATTCCTTGAGATTAGGGTTTTGACCACTGGTCAACCCTAATCAGTTGTATTGGGCCAATCAGGGTTGGATCAGGAGATGGGGTTTGTGATGGATATGAGGTTCATTTTGTGATTATGTTGTGCTTATTGAGGCTGGGGTTTCACCTTTGAGCCATTTCAGTTGAAGATTGGGGCTTAATTTGATCTATGCATTGCCAGATTCATCTATCAGATGAAAAGTCAACTGTGGTCAACTGTACATGATCTGATGGATTTGGAGGTGGAAATGAGTTGAATACACTTCATTCATGTTGGAACAAGTGTTATTTGACATCTCAAAGCTTAAGAATGAAGAAAATCAAGTCAAGACAAAAACTGCCAAAAATAGAAAGTGACTTGTAATGGAAGTTTCCAAAAATGGAAAGTTTTGGACCTCAAAGCCACGTGTCCAAGGAAGCTTCAAATGCAAATTTGTTCAACATGAAAGTTGTAGATCTTATTCTCACCTTTCCAAAAAGTCCAAGAACTTGAAAATCCCATGTATGGTTGGAAAGTTATGGCTCAGTGAAATTCAAAAATGACCCGTAATCAGGAGGTCATAACTTCCACATACTTTGTCCAAATTGCAAGTTCTTTATATGCACAAACTCCATTTGACATGTACTTTGAGGGTGCATCATTGGATTTGTTCAAAAATGGCCAAGGCAAAAAGTCACTTTTCAACTGGACAGCTGAATTGGATCAGGGGCAAAATTGTCCAACTCTCAAAATAATTGGAATTTTTGAATGGGACTTTTTCCAACACCTCAGAAATGGCATTTGGAATATGTTTGAATCCTCATTTCATGCATAGGCTTTGTAAATTGGAAATTGGTTTGGAAAATGAAATGGTGAAAATTGGACATTTTTGCATCCACATGTGATTTTGAGAAATACATGACCAATAAGCATGGGACAAGTTTCTACAGTCCACATGTGATATTTAGAAGGTGCTTGAGCTGTCAAAACAGGTGGCACTAGCTGTCATGGTGAAATTCCAATTTTACCCCTCCTTTGAAAATTGCCATTTACACTAACAATGCTTTTGGTTAATTAAGTGGATTAGTGGAAGATTAAGGTATCATATATAAGTCTAATCCCTTCCTAATCATAACAGAAAATCACTTTTACCAAGATTGGATCTCAAACTTTCCAAATTCTCAAGTTTTCTCTCAAAATCTCAAGAACACCATAAACACAAAACTTCATCAAACTTCATCAAATCTCAACCAATTTTCGAGATTCTTTTTGCATTCATCTCCTCTCATCAATATCTCAATCTGTTTTTGGAAATTGGAGGAGGAAAAGCTTCAAATCGTGGCTGTCAAAGAAGCATCATCCATGGTGAAATGATGAATTCGCGCGCTAGAAGCTCTTGCAATCGCATCTAACCGTTCCATTTGTCTTCCTCATCATCCTACTGCAACTGTTTGAAGGAATTAAAGCTCAAGAACAACGAAATCACCGCTGCCATTACAGGTTTGAGAAATTTCGAATCTCATGCTTTGCCAAATTGCTATGTGCATTCTATAGTTCACTTCATGTAGAGCACGGTGATAGTTTTAGAATTGCAAATGATGAACCGTAGGCTAAGAAATCGCAATTTGAAGTTATGAACACAAACCCTAACCTCTTCGATTCGTTTGATTTAGGAATTGTTAGGTTGCAATAGGTTGATATTTAGATTGTGCTCGATTAGACGGTTCGAACGGTTACTCGCATGCCAATTTTCGTTAAGTTTTGGTGTTCATCATGTTTACGCCGTTTCTGGAAAATCTGGGAAGAAGACGATAGATTTCTGGAATTTGAGAGTGTTTGATCCATAAAACCGTTCAAATTTTCAAACGCGGTGTTTCCCGCTCCCGCCATTGCTTATTTACAAAACTGCCATTGGCTATTTCAATTGATTTGTTTAATTATTAAAAAATACATAACACCTTTAAAAAATTCATAAAAAATAGTAGAAAAATCAGAAAATTGTGGAGATTTTTTCTATGACTTTGTTGTTGACTTTAGGATCCTTTTGACCTATTGGTCAAAGTTGTGCTTGGTAGAATTATCATTTGGCTTAGGCTTCTTTCACATGTGTTACATTTTGACACCTTGCACCATTTTAATTGGGAAATGCACATGATGTAAAATAAATTCTTGAAAATTTTTGTGATGATTCTTGACTGATTGATGTTCATTTATATGTAAATTTCATGCATTTTTGATACCTGGTCAATGAGCAGCAAATTCTGGAACTTAGGTGTGACAATTTGTGTCACACCTCATTATGTCAACTTGCTGGATTTTTTTGATTGGTCTATACTTGTTAGAATGAAATGAAATTTTGCATGGTGAATTGTTGACATGTTAGGATGCTTGGTGAATTTTTGTAGAATTTTTCACTGCCTTTTCTAATTGATCATGATTTTTCATTTCTGGTGATTGAATTTGCAAGTCCATGTGACCTAGGTTGGTAGAATGATTGAGAAATGCTCATGTTGTATTGTATGGCCATGAAATTTGATATGCATGAACTATACACATTGTGTGACCTCCCTGTTTTGGTCTCATCCATTTCTTTTTTGTTTTCAATGAGATATGAATTTTTGAATTGGATGTATGCATTGATGGTGTGAATTGAAGCATGAAATTGTGTCTGTTTTTGTTGATTTTCATTGACATGGTTCCATTTGCCCAATTGAGCTCAAATTTGACATGGTAGACCTTGATTATCCCCTGTTTAGGTGTATTTAATTTGAGAATTTTTGGATTTATTTTGATAGGGATTTGAATGCAATACTTCTGTTTGTATGCTTGGTGGTTCATTTGACCTCATATGGATTGTTTTGTGCATGAATTGAACATGATGGATGATATAAACATGAGACCAATGATGTTTGATCTTGTTTGATGTTAATTTGATGTTGGATGGTGGATACCTTGCTGTTTTAACCTTTTTCTTGCTTTTGGACCCTAGGCTTGGCCTAGTGGTCTAGTTACTAATATTTGCTTGATTTTTCAGGATCAAAAGCATCATGTACATGGAGAATGATACAAGTTGATTTTAATTGATGTTGTGGATGTTTGTACACTAACATAACATTGTTTTGTAGGTGTTGGAGCTTGGGCTTAAGCCTTGAGCTTGCTTTGTGTTGTATTGTTTAAACTGTTTGTTTGCTGTATAGTTTGTCTGATTGAGTACTGACTGAGTTTGATTGTTTCCAGGTACTTTAGTTGCTCAGTTCCTTGTGAACTATTGCTTTGCTTTGCTTTGCATAAGCAACTTGCATTGAGGTAACTTCCTAACTTCATGTAGTCTGGAGACCCGGCTGTTACCGGGCCGGGCAAATAAATGTCTGAAGTCCTCCTTAAGAGGCAATGATTGTGGTTGTTTATTTTTAAGCCCAAGCAGGTGAAAGTCCTTTAAATAAGGCAATTGGTGGAAGGTAGGGGTATGCAGCCTACCCCCCACTATTCAGTTGAGTCTTCTCCTTGCTCCCATTACATGGTTGTAGCATTGAGATCAAAAGCCCAAGATCTGTGCAGTGCACATTGTGTCTGAGTCATCGAGTATAGAAGGGTTCCCCTATTCTGGACCCATGCTCATTTGTCAAAAGCTCTCCCTGGTTAGGGATAAGAGCTGTGAGGTCTTATCCTCACTTCATCCTTTCATCTGCTTCACCTTAGCCTCGTAATGGCAAGGTTAAGAGCAAAACCAGCCTGTACAGACGACTCGCTTCGGCGGTCAAACCCCATTGATTGAGCCTCTTGTTTGGTTATAGTGGGTGTTTTGTGATTATTTGTCTAACATGCTTGATTGAGATGCCTGTTCTCATTTAATGTTGATATATGATTGTATGCTTGTGTGCTAGCTTCTTTCCTGGTTAGGTTAGTTTGCTTATGCAAGTAGGATAGAAAACTGAACTCAGGGTTAACTTTGCATGACAACATTAGGCTCGAGTCTCAGCTCCCTAGTTGTGTATCTTTCCCCGGTTTCTGGTTAGCAATTCAGTCCCTTTCAGGGGAACTACATCGCCCTGATCCTCGTGCCAGACGAGGTATGTAGGCAGGTGGTCGTGCGAGACCACTCCGGGCAACCTTTTTCTTTTTTGCGTGCGTTTACTTGTTATCTGATTATGTGTGTTTTGGCTCGGATGCCGACGTAAGCCCAGTGATTGGCAGTCGGGCTCCACGTTTGCCGTTTTGTGCGTGTTTTGGTTCGGATGCCGACGTAATTCCATCGAGTGGTTGTCGGGCTCCATGTTTGCCACCCTTGTGTGTTTAACTGTTTTGTGTTGTTTGGCGTGCGTAAGCCGAACTACAGTGGCTCTGATTCTTGTTCCAGACAAGATATGTAGGCATAAGGTGCGATACCTTATCGAGCCCGTTCCTCTTAACCCCACCTGCGTTCCCCGTGTGTGTGTGTGATGTTTAGCAACCTTTTCTTTATTCTAGGACGTGGATCCCGTCGAGTACGACGGACGTGAGGGGTGCTAATACCTTCCCCTCGCGTAACCGACTCCCGAACCTTTTCTCTCTGGTCGCGAGACCATGTCTTTCCAGGTTTCTCTGAGCGTTTCCTTTCCCTATCTTGGGATAAATAACGTTTAGTGGCGGCTCTGTGTGTTTTTATTTTTAGGCTCGCCGGTTGATTTTTCGCAGGATGCGACAGCTGGCGACTCTGCTGGGGAATACGTACTGATGTAGACCTGTGCTGGTCCATCGTCCCTAAGCGAGTCCTTCCTAGCGTTCTAGGATTAGTTTAGGTTGCTTGTTTGTGTTATTTATTGCATTTATTATTCTAACCAGTGTGTATATATTTGCATTAAATGTTTGCATGCATCATACTATCATGTTGTTGCTGTCCTCTGCAGGTGGTTCTGTTGTGTGGGGTGGGTGTTCTGAGTGGGGCTAAAACCCAGGCCCGAGTATACACCTAGGACTAGTGTGGTCTCACGTTGCCTCTTTCATGTTAAGTCAACATGTGCCTGGCGGCGTGATGTGCCACAAGCCGGACGAGGCTCACTTGATAGTGCTCATCTCTGTGGATATTCCGCTTTGTTTGAGTCACTCCATTTGAGTTGTTGACTCTGGTGACCGATCATTCCCGGATCTTTGGTTTAGACGATTTTAAGGGAGCTACAATGGCACACCCGAAAGGGCAAACCCATTGAGTATCTCCGCCCGATTGTCGAGACCATTATCCGCCTTAGGATGACTTGATTAGAACTTACCTGTGAGGGGAGGGTTGTTCTGTCAGATGTTTGTTCAGATAGCCTTCAGATGGTGACTTTTGATCTGTGATTCAGAGACATAATTATAAGTCGGATTTATGGTCATTTATTGCCGTGACGCCGGAGTGTTGTCCGTGACTTATCAGTGGGGATCCGTTTATTTCGGATTCCCCGGGCCGAGATATTTTATCAGTGGGGATCCGTTTATTTCGGGTTCCCCGGGCCGATTCAGATAAGGGTGATGTGTCTACTCGGATATGGTTTGGTGATGATGGTGATGATGATGTATCTGTCTTCCGTTTATTTCGGAACTCGTGGGTCAGAATTGGGATTGTACATTCCTCAGATGGTTATGATCAGTTCAGAGCCCAGATTCAGTGCAAATGATCAGATGGCTTGGAGGATGGCAACGCATTGCATTCATTCATCAGCATCATTACATTTTGCATTAATTGCATCTAACCCATGTTTACCCATATGCAGGGACACTTTTGATCGAGATTCTGGTTGAGAGATTTTCTGCTCCAATATGAGGACCGGTTTGAAGAACAACATTGCTTACAGTTTCTTTGATCCAGAGATTGGTGTGCTCAAGGATATGATAGCATTGATTACTCCTGACCATGTGGGAATGTTTAGAGAGTCATACGGCGGTATTCTGAAGATGGTTTTCAGACTCACTGACTGCGACAGGAGCGCCATCCACACTCTTCTTCAGTTCTATGACCCTGGGTTGAGGTGTTTCGTTTTTCCAGACTATCTGTTGGGACCTCTGATGGAGGATTATGTCAGCATCCTGGGTATTCAGATCCGTGATCAGATTCCTTTTCATGTCACCAGAGCAGAGCCAGATGTCCTTGGAATTTCACGTGCTCTTTATTTGAGTCCGGAAATGGTCAAGGAAGGTTTGAAGGAAAAAGGAAAGCTACCCGGGTTTCATTTGAGTTTCTTGGAGGCCAATGCCAAGGAACATGCTGCTGTAGGTAACTGGAAGACGGTCTGTGCTCTGATTGCTGTGAGCATTTATGGGATTGTGTTGTTTCCTAACCAGAAGAATTTTGTGGACCATAATGCTATCAGATTGTTTATGCAGAGAAACCCTATTCCTACCCTGATTGGAGATGTCTACTATTCAGTGCATAACAGGAATGAGAAGAGGCGTGGGGGTCTGGTCAGATGCTGCTCTCAGTTGCTCTTTAGATGGTTCATGGGGTATTTGCCTTCCCGAGGTGCTTTTGTTCAGATTGACCCTAGTGTCAAGTGGTCCTTCCGATTGATGGGTCTGCGGGCTGATGACATTGCTTGGACTCATAATGGTTTAGCTGGCCAGGACTTCATATGCAGTTGTGGGAGTTTACCTAATGTGCCTTTGGTGGGAGTTCAGGGTTGCATTAATTACAACCCGATGCTTCTCCGGAGACAGATGGGGTTTGCTATAGAGGGTCCTCCTCTCGGGCGAGAGATTCAGGAGTCCTTCTATTTCCCGATTGATGGTAACCAGACCAAGCTGAGGCAGGTATTGGACGAATGGCGAGATATCCAGAGGAGGGGTAAGGTTCCTTATGGCAAAGTCAACTGCCGGTATTTTCCACTATTTGAGGATTGGTTGCGGAAGAGGATTGAGTCTACATTTCTACCGTTCCCTGGAGGTGACTCAGTGTGTCCTAGGATTGAGGGTCCAAGTTCTTCTGTCAGCATGGAGGAGTTCCTTGAGATGAAGAGGGCCAGAGATCAGTTACTTGCAGAGAAAGCGGAGTTGGAGAGAAGTGTTGCTCATTTTCAGGCAGCTAATCAGGAAATCAAAGTGAAGATGGAAGATCAAGACAAGCGACATGCTTTGGAGGCCAAACGCTTCGAGATGGATACAACCTACTATGGGAAGATCAGCCAAGCTTTAGCATCGTCCAACAGGGAACATGACATCACAAAGGAGAAGCTGTTCAGAGCATCGAAGGTGATTGAAGATGAAAAGAGGAGGCAGATCATTGTCCGGGATCAGAGAGATGACAGAGTCAGGGGTCTCATTGCTGAGTGGGAGGCAAAGCTGCAAGTCAAGGAGTCAGAGAAGCTAAAGATCATTGCAGAGAGAGATCACTATATGGCTGAGAGAGACCACTACTTCAGGCAGATGAAGATTCATCAGAAGGAAGTTGGAAGACTACAGCAGAAGAATACCGAGCTCAGGTTCGCCGCAGAGTTCGCGAGGATGGAAGATGAGATAGGGCCATCTGTGGGACCCTCATCTAGCTAGATCTTTCATTTGTGTTGGATTACCGTCAGGCTTGTTGACGGAATTCACTTGTCTGTATTTCTTTCCAATTTTGGAGGATTGTATTTGACTTTGTCTGGTTGATGTATGACTATGGCACTGTTTGTGCACTTTTTGGTTATGTAATGATGGTTTCTATTCAGTGATTGGTTGACAAGCTTTATTTGCTTTACCGTATGCACTCACACAAGCACACACATGGTTGGGGGTATCATGCTAAATCACATATCTCCGATCTGCACGATAAAATCAAACGCTGAATATCAGAATATTGATGCCGGATTATTATTTGTCTCAGTGATGCCAGGATCGAGAGACAAAGTGTCCTTCATATGAATAGACACTGCATCCATGCATTGATCATAATGACTGTGCTTTATTTTGCAGGTGTTTGTTATTAACGTGCTTGCTTGTGACAGGAATCATTGCTCGCGCTCGAAGGACAGTACCTTTGCGCTCAACACGCCCTCACAGATATTATACCAGAAGGAATACTCCCAGACTCATGGAGCTTCCCAGTGCTGATATGCTTGAATTGAAGGAAAAGATGACCGAGCTGATCAATATAATGCAAGGCTTTGCAATTGGTCAGAAGGCTCTGGCGGACAAAGTTGAGAAACTCGAGCGGGTTTCTGCAGCAAACAGTGGGGTCAACCTGGATGGAGTCTCCAACCAGGGGCAAGGATCTCGTGATGGTGGGAAGAGGACAACAGTTGGTCTGGTGAATAATGCTGGTGGTGTTGGTGGCCAACCGGGGCAGAATACGAAAGACAACTTTGTGCCTCCATTTTATGGTTTTGACGAAGATCAGGAGGAAGATAGAGAGGCTGACCAGTTCTCTATGCGAAATGAGCCTTTTGTGCCTTATGACATTCCTCCTCAGAACAAGGAAATTCAGCTGCTGGCTGAGAAGATAAAAGTGCTTGAGAGCTATGCCACGCCTGGGGTGGTAAACATGTCCAACATGGGATTGGTGGAGGGAATTGTGATTCCTCAGAAGTTCAAGGCGCCTGCGTTCGATAAATACAACGGTAGTTCCTGCCCGGAAACTCATCTCCAGGCATTTGTCCGCAAAATCTCAGCATACACCGCGGATCAAAAACTGTGGATGTACTTTTTCCAGGACAGCCTGTCTGGAGGCTCCTTGGAATGGTACACCAAGTTGAGATCGTCCGATATCAAAAGCTGGCAAGATTTGGGAGATGCTTTCTTTAAGCAATACCAATTTAATGCTGATATGGCTCCGAGTCGTACCCAGCTGCAGGGTATGTCTCAAAAGCATAACGAAGGATTCAAGGAGTATGCTCAGCGATGGAGAGAACTGGCTGCGAGGGTGCAACCTCCTCTGGTGGACAGGGAGATGTCGGATTTGTTTATGGGGACCCTGCAGGGGCCGTTTGCAGAACGAATGGTGGGGTGTCCTGTTACCAACTTCTCTGATATCGTGGTAGCTGGAGAAAGAATAGAGAGTTGGTTAAAGCTGGGCAAAATTCAGGGTGCGTCTTCTTCTTCTTCAGGGTCGAAAAAGCCGTTTGGTAACAATGGTGGACAGAGGAAGAAAGAGGGAGATACCAGTGCAGTGTACGCTCAACGCGGACCCGGTAGGGAACGTTACTTCCAGCACACTGCTGCAGTAACAATTCCTGCTGAGTCTCATTCAGCACAACCGCAACAGCAACAGCAACAGCCACAGCAACAAAGACAACAACCCTTTCAGCAGAGACAACAAAGGGCTGGTTATCAGATCCGAGGCAGAGCGCAGGATCGTCAATTTGATAGGCCTCCAGTGAGTTATGCTTTCTTGTTTAAGAAGCTGCAGGATTTGGGCCTTGTGCAGACCAGAACTCTGGCACCTTTGAGACCTGATCAAAGGCCAGCCAGTTATGATGAGAATGCTAAATGTGAATTCCACTCGGGTGCGCCCGAACACAACATTGAGAACTGTAAAGCTTTTAAGCACACAGTTCAAGACCTGGTGGATTCCAAAGCCATTAATTTTGCTCCATCTCCCAATGTCAATGCCAATCCCATGCCTGCGCATGGTCAAAGGGGGGTGAATGCAATTTCTGAGGAAAGTCGAGTTGGGCTATTTGATGTTGATCAGCTGAAGACGCCTTTGGCTGAGGTCAAGAGGCAGTTGTTAAGAAATGGGGTTTACCCGGGCTGCGGGTTTGAGTGTGCTGAGTGCACTATTTCTGCAAATGGTTGTGAGCTTCTGAGGAAGCATGTCCAGGGGCTGATGGACGATGGGGAGATTGTGATCGAGAAGTCTGAAGGGAAGAAGGAGGAGGTCTCCACCATAACCATTTTCTATGACCCGGTTGATTTGTCTAACCTGGTGGAGGAGGCTCCAGTTACCATCACGGTACCAGGACCATTTCCTTATGACAAAGATGATGCCGTGCCATGGCATTATGGGGGAGAGGTGTACTGTAACGGGGAGAAAGTTGAAGAGCACTCTGCTAGCGAAACCACCGTGCTAAAGGTGGATAATGCCGGTCCCAGTGGTTTCACTCGCAGTGGAAGGTTGTTTGCTCCGGGTACTTTGAGGAGGGGGGAGGAAGAAAAAGAGAAAAAAGAAAAGGCCGAGGCTTTAGCCAGGGCGAAAGGGAAGGTTGTGGTCGATAATGATAATACTCCAGTGATGACACCGGCGCCTGCGGGGTCGGATAACAGATTTGATGATGAAGCGGAAGAGTTTCTCAGAATAATCAAGAAGTCTGAGTATAAACTGGTCGATCACTTGCAGCAGACTCCTTCCAAAATATCGATTTTATCACTGCTGTTGAGTTCTGAGGGTCATAGGGAGGCTTTGTTGAAAATACTGAAGAAAGCCTATGTTCCTCAGGAGATCACAATCAACCAGTTAGAGACGGTCGTATCCAACGTGCATGCTAGCCATGGGCTGGGCTTTACTGATATGGATTTGACCGTAGATGGAAGGAACCACAATAGGGCTTTACACATTGCAATGGAGTGCAAAGGGGCTGTGCTTTCACATGTGCTGGTTGATACCGGCTCCTCTTTGAATGTGTTGCCTAAGAAAGCCCTAGCGAAGCTAAACTGTGATGGGCTGATTTTGACCCCGACTGATTTGATAGTGCGTGCTTTTGATGGGTCAAAACGGGCCGTGTTTGGAGAGGTGGAGTTACCAGTAAAGATTGGCCCGGAGGTGTTTAAGTCAACCTTCTATGTTATGGACATCCAACCAGCTTACAGTTGCTTGTTGGGTCGCCCATGGATTCATGCTGCGGGAGCAGTTACGTCGACTTTACACCAGAAGCTCAAGTATATCTGGGAGGGCCAGGTCGTTACTGTTTGCGGAGAGGAGGACATCTTTGTCAGCCACCTGTCTTCGTTTAAGTATGTGGAGATGGATGGAGAGATATGGGAAACGCCTAGTCAGGCATTTGAAGCCGTCAAGGTGGAGAATGCTCTGTTTGCTAAGCAAGAAGAGGAGAAACCATCCATCGCTTCGTACAAGCAGGCTGCTGAGGTGGTCAAAAGCGGAGAGGCTCCTGGCTGGGGCAGAATGATGGAAGTCCCTGAGAAGAAGGACCGGTTTGGGGTTGGATATAAGCCGAGCCGAGGCTCTGGGCCGAACAGAGGGGGTCGTACGTCTGTAACTTTCACGAGTGCCGGAATGCTGGATCCGGACCACATCTGCATGATGGGTGAAGATACTGACAGCGACTGTGACATGGACCGATGGATAACGCCGTGCGTGCCAGGGATGGAAATCCACAACTGGAAGGCCGAGGAAATCATCCGGGTCACTCTCCTCGAAGAGTAATATTTTTCCTGTTTTCTTTCTTATTTGCATGCAAACCATGCGTGTTGCCCGACACGTAATGGTTCATTGTAAGGGCCTCCTCATGTCATAAATTTGCAGATTTTGCATCATAAATAAAGGATGTTTTTCAATTAAAAGCGGTGTTCCCTGTTTTTCATTTATTTTTGCAGTTTAAAAATAAAAACAAATAAAAATGGCAATGTTTTCATTTTTCCTTTTTTTTAAATTTCTCACACCGGTTCTAAAGCAATGCATGAATCAACATTCATGCAGATGCGATTCCTCTCCGGATCTCATTGATAACAATCCTGTTACACCCTTGTATGACTTCGACAATCCGATCTATCTTGCTGAAGAAGAAGACGAAGAAGATTGTGAACTGCCAGGGGAATTAGCCAGGTTGTTAAAACAAGAGGAGAAGGTGATTCAACCACATGAGGAACAGATTGAGGTGGTGAATCTGGGTACCGACGAGGTTAGAAGAGAGGTGAAAATCGGGGCTGCTTTGGAGGAAAGTGTCAAGAGCAGAATGGTGGCATTATTGAAAGAGTATGTCGATATCTTTGCCTGGTCTTATCAAGATATGCCAGGGTTGGATACCGATATCGTTGTGCACAAGCTACCGTTGAGAACAGATTGTCCTCCAGTGAAGCAGAAGTTGCGCAGAACTCGACCTGACATGGCAATGAAAATTAAAGAGGAAGTGCAGAAGCAGTGGGATGCTGGTTTCCTTGCTGTCACTAATTATCCGCCATGGGTTGCGAACATTGTGCCAGTCCCGAAGAAGGATGGGAAGGTGAGAATGTGTGTGGACTACCGAGATTTGAATCGAGCTAGTCCGAAGGATGATTTTCCGCTACCTCACATTGACGTGTTGGTAGATAATACAGCTCAATTCTCGGTGTTTTCCTTCATGGATGGCTTTTCTGGCTATAATCAAATCAAAATGTCGCCAGATGATATGGAGAAAACAACGTTCATTACACCGTGGGGTACCTTTTGTTACAAGGTAATGCCATTTGGTCTCAAAAACGCCGGTGCTACTTATCAGAGAGCCATGGTGACTTTGTTTCATGATATGATTCATCATGAAATTGAATGCTATGTTGATGACATGATAGCAAAGTCCCAGACAGAAGAGGGGCATTTGGTAGATCTGGCCAAGTTGTTTGACCGGCTGAGACAATTCAGACTGAGGTTGAATCCGAACAAGTGCACTTTCGGAGTGCGGTCCGGTAAATTGCTGGGGTTCATTGTAAGTGAGAAAGGAATTGAGGTTGATCCTGCAAAAGTAAAAGCAATAAAAGAAATGCCTGAACCGAGAACAGAGAAGGAGGTTCGTGGTTTCTTAGGTAGATTGAACTATATTTCACGGTTCATATCTCACTTAACAGCCACGTGTGAACCGATATTCAAATTGTTGAGAAAAGATCAAACGGTCAGGTGGAATGATGATTGCCAAGCGGCGTTTGAAAAAATAAAAGAGTATTTGCAGGAGCCTCCGATTCTGATGCCTCCTGTGGAGGGAAGACCGTTAATTCTGTACCTGACAGTCCTCGAGGGGTCTATGGGGTGTGTATTGGGGCAGCATGACGAGTCTGGTCGAAAAGAGCATGCCATATACTACCTTAGCAAAAAGTTTACCGACTGTGAAACAAGATATTCACTGCTCGAGAAAACTTGTTGTGCTTTGGTCTGGGCTGCTCGCCGACTAAGGCAGTACATGTTGGTTCATACCACTTTATTGATTTCCAAGATGGATCCGATCAAGTACATTTTTGAGAAGCCAGCATTGACCGGACGGGTTGCGAGGTGGCAAATGATTTTGACAGAATATGACATACAGTACACCTCTCAGAAAGCAATTAAGGGGAGTGTATTGTCTGATTACCTCGCCCAGCAACCTATTGATGATTATCAACCGATGAAGTTTGAATTCCCTGATGAGGACATCATGTTTCTCAAATCGAAAGATTGCGAGGAACCGATCCCGGAGGAGGGGCCTGACCCTGAATCCGAATGGATTCTGATGTTTGATGGGGCCGTTAACGTGAATGGAAGCGGTGTTGGTGCTGTTTTGGTTACGCCGAAAGGATCTCACATTCCTTTTGCTGCCCGGCTAACATTCGAATGTACCAACAACGTAGCTGAATATGAAGCTTGTATCTTGGGTATTGAAGAGGCGATTGATTTGAGGATCAAGAACCTTGTTATATATGGAGATTCAGCTCTAGTTGTGAATCAGGTTAACGGAAAATGGTATACGCATCAATCTCATTTGGTTCCGTATCGAGATTATACGAGGAGATTGTTGACGTTTTTCACCAAGGTGAAGATGCATCATGTGCCCAGAGAGGAGAATCCTTTGGCAGATGCTTTGGCTACTCTGGCTGCCTTGATTAAGGTGCAGAGGTGGAATCAGTTCCCCAGTGTTGAAGTAGGTCGTCTGGATAGACCGGCTTATGTGTTTGCTGTTGATACAGCGCCTGACGATGATAAGCCGTGGTATCACGATATCAAGCGCTATCTTGAGACGCAAGAATATCCTGAGGGAGCGTCAAAGAAAGATAGAAAGACTCTGCGGAGGTTAGCCATGGTATTCTACCTAAATAAGGATGGGGTTTTGTATAGGCGGAATTTCGATTGGGTCTTGCTCAGATGTGTTGATGATGCAGAGGCAAGCCAATTGATGAAAGAGGTTCATGAAGGCTCGTTCGGTACCCATGCCAGTGGGAATGCAATGGTAAAGAAGCTGCTGAGAGCAGGTTATTACTGGATGACTATGGAGGCCCAATGTTTTAATTTCGTGCGGAAGTGTCATAAATGCCAGATTTATGCTGATAAGGTGCACGTGCCTCCGAATCCATTGAGTTTGATGTCGTCTCCATGGCCGTTTGCTATGTGGGGCATTGATATGATTGGAAAGATAGAACCTACAGCTTCGAACGGACACAGATTCATATTAGTGGCTATTGATTACTTCACCAAGTGGGTTGAAGCAGCCTCTTATACGAATGTGACGAAGCAAATTGTTGCTAGATTTCTCAAGAGAGACATCATTTGCAGATATGGGGTTCCCGAGAGGATCATTACTGATAATGGTTCTAATTTGAACAATAAGATGATGGCAGAGCTGTGCCGGGAATTCAAGATTGGGCATCACAATTCTTCTCCCTATCGTCCGAAGATGAATGGGGCGGTTGAGGCAGCCAACAAGAATATAAAGAAGATTGTGCAGAAAATGGTGGTGACCTACAAGGATTGGCATGAGATGTTGCCGTTTGCATTGCATGGGTATCGAACGTCGGTGCGCACATCTACTGGGGCAACTCCTTTCTCATTGGTATATGGGATGGAGGCGGTATTACCTGTGGAGGTTCAGATTCCTTCTTTGAGAGTCCTGATGGACGTGAAATTGCAAGAGGCTGAATGGGTAAGGACCCGGTACGAAGAATTGAGCCTGATAGAGGAAAAGAGGCTTGCAGCCATCTGTCATGGGCAGTTGTACCAGCAACGGATGAAGCGTGCTTTTGACAAGAAGGTGCGACCTCGGGTATATCACGTAGGTGATGTGGTGCTGAAAAGGATCCTTCCTCCTCAAAACGATCGAAGGGGCAAATGGACACCGAATTATGAAGGTCCATTCGTGGTCAAGAAGGTTTTCTCTGGCGGAGCCTTGTTGTTAACGACCATGGATGGTGAAGATTTCCCATCCCCTGTGAATGCGGACGCAGTTAAAAAATACTTCGTATGAAAAAGACCCGCTGGACGAAAAGAATAAAATAGTCCAGGCAAAAATGGGCATCCCGGCGAACCAAAAACAGAAAAAAGGTTCGGGCAAAAGTTAGGGATATAAATGAAAAGATGTACACCCGGCAAGTCGAAAACCCGAAAAGGCGACTTGGGCAAAAAGGGGTATCCCGGTGGACTGAAAACCCGTAAGGGCGGTCCAGGCAAAAGAGGGATTGAAACGAACAACTGCGTCCGGCATAATCGTTTGCGCTTTGGTTGAAGCATCATGGATAATACCCGGTGGGGATCAATCAGAATTGTCTTATTCAGAAGGCAGAAAGCAAGGAGAGTCTGAGGACATATGGGGTGTAACCGAGTTGGAACTCGATGAGATCACGGGTTTCACATTGCCATTAGGATAGATTTTTCCTTTTGAGCGCAATTACCTCTTTTCAGGAATTGCTTCCCTTTGTATTGCTCATTTGAGCCACACTTTTCCAATCAATAAAATGCATATTCAGTCAAATAATTTTGTTTTTGTTTTTCATTACCGCTTTGATTGCAAAAACATCCGATTATTTTGATAAAGAATCTTTGCATTTTAAGACATACAGGTTCCTTCCAATGCATGTTTATAAGATTGAATGCTGGAAATCTTATTTGGAAGGTTGAGTGACCCAAGTGTTGAAATCTTGACACGCCTGGGGCACGGTTTTATCTGACGATCTGTTTTGCAGGTACTGTTAGATATTCTTCACTCACTTACAGGTTGTGATGTGGAAGCTTTGTAATAGATCCCCAGAGAGTTCGCTCAGGGATAAACGAATGAAGAATGACGAAGACGTTGCGGCGTACGACGATCCTTGATGGTAATCAAGAAGACTCTTCAAAGTCGGAAGACTTGAAAGTTTGTAATTCCCCGCAGAGTTCGATCAGGGACGAGTGCACAAAGGAGGGCGACGAAGAGGCGACGAGAGACGTCCGACGACCCTTGAAATTAACCAAGAAGACTCTTCAAAGTCGGAAAATTGAAATTTCTGTATAAATCCCAGGAGTACGTTTCTCGTCGAGCGCGGGGCGATTTGGAATACAAGATGATGGAGCAGAAAAGGTCCAGACGAGTCTGGGAACTCTCAAAAGTGGAAAGCCGATATGAGTATTGGAGGTAGACACCATGGTTCGACGAGTTGACGGGTGTTTTTATACCAACTTTTCTCATTTCCCAGCTAAGTCCCCAAGCAGAGTTATAGGATTAGCTCCCCAGCAGATTCAAGGTCTGTGAACTTCTCCAGCCGAGTCGGGATGGTTATCCCGGACAGGTTACAACGTTGTTTCCTCAGCAGCCAGGCCAGAAGGTTGCAGTTCCCCGAGTGGAGCGGGTTTCAATGAAATATATCTCCAACAGTGTCCATCCTACCAGTGGATTGGACAAGTTCCTGTAGCGGACGAATTTCTGCATCCCCAGCTGAGTTGATGCTACCTATGGATTGCATGGGTAATCCCCAGCGGAGTAGTATGCGGTTCCCTAGCAGGGTCAAGATGGTTATCTCCAGCAGGTGATGGTTTAGTGCTTCCCCAGTTGAGCCTGGAGGTTGCTATTCCCCTAGCAGAGTCTCTGTGAGTGTTTCCCCAGCGAAGTCCACGGGTATCTGTGAGGGTTTTCCCGAAGCGGAGTCAGGATTGGTATCCCCAACAAGTCAAAGGTTGGTGTATCCCCACAGAGTGTTGGTGGTGCTTATCCCCAGCAGTTTCTCGAGTGGATTGGGTGCAAAAGAGGTTCTTCCCCAGCAAGGGTTGCCTTATTCCCAGCAGCAGTGTTATTCCCCAGCAGGGCGGAAATCCGAGTGATGACGAGTTCCTCAGCAAAGATTCTCGTGTTCCCCAGAAGAGTCCCTTGAGGGGGATGTTTTTGTTTTTTATGCATTCATCATGGAAAAAATAACATGGCATATTGCATAGAAAAATGAATAATCGCGTAGCATTTCCATAATTATGGAGCATTACAAAAAAAAAAAAAAAATCAATCATGCATCATTGCAAGCATAAGCTAGTCTCAAGCTGTGGTTACCGTTTCAGAGGTGTTTTGCCAGAAAGTGAAGGTGTTACTCCGAGTAGTATAGCCTCATGATTTGATCAAAGGTATTGTCCCAGTGGTACGACACTGGAGAAGAATTCTTCCGTCGGACAGAGGTGGAAAGAGGATGCATTCAACACAACCTAAGTCGCGGTTACCGCTTGAAGATTTGGGTTCACCGAAGGTGAAGATGTTACTCTGAAGAGGTTAGCATCATAACGTCAGGTTAGCAACGTTCCCCAGTAGTGCGATATTGGAGGAAATGTTTCCGTCGGACAGAGATGGAAATAAAGTCAGAGGACGTTACGCGATCAGCGCGATTCGAGCCGTGGTTACCGCTTGAGGATTGGTTTTGCCGGTCAGTGAAGACGATACTCCGAGGAGTTCAGCATTGTGAGTTTCAGACAGCAGTATTTCCCAGTCATCAGTAAGTGTCTGGTCAAGCTTTGTTTGGTGTCTGTCAACATCATCGTCCGATGTTCAGTAAACGTCGAGTTTCTCCTAGTCATTGGTTAATGTCTGGTCGAGTCTGGTTTGATGTCCTGTAAACATCATTGTTTGGTGTCAGTAAACATCATCGTCCGATGTTCAGTAAACGTCGGGTTTTCTCCCAGTCATCAGTAAGTGTCTGGTCGAGTTTTCTTTGGTGTCGGTAAACATCATTGATTCGATGTTCAGTAAACGTCAAGTTTTCTCCCGGTCATCAGCCAGTGCCCGGTGGGAGATGTTACTCTGAGGAGTCTAGCATCAGAACGGCAGAGCAGCAGGGTTCCCCAATAGTGCGATATTGGAGGAAATGTTTCCGTCGGACAGAGATGGAAATAAAGTCAAAGGACGTTTTGCGGTCAGCGCAATTTCGGGGTTCAACTGGAGAAAAGGAAGTGTTGCGGCATTTTCTGGGGTTCAAATGGAGATTGGAGTTGAAGATTGTATCCGGGATGAGGTCCTTAGGAGTGTCTTCTATTCATGTGTCACCTTAGGCCTTGGCGGATGCCAATGGAGGTTGTTATAGGTGTCTTCTGAGGAAGAGATACACATGCTACCTTCCTTTGTGAAGGTTTACCCTCTGACATGTCGCCCTCAGAGTGGTTGAGTGTTATTTCCGACGTTGCCAGCGGAATTATCACGAGAGATTGGAGAAAAGGAGATGCTGAGGCATTTTCTGGGGTTCAAATGGAGAAAAGGAAATGTGGATACATTTTCTGGAGACGGGGTTCAAGCGGAGAAAGGAAGATGTTGCGACATTTTCTGGAGAATGGGGTTCATTCTGGCGATCGAGAGTTATCGTCAGGCGACTGGGGTTCAAACTGGAGATGGGGTTCATTATTTTGGCAAAGAAGGAGTGCTGAGGCATTTTCCGGGGTTCAAATGCAGAGATCTGAGGATCGTTTGCGCAGAGGAAATTTTCGGGGTTCAAGAAAAGCAAAAAAAGAATGAGAATCTCGAGTGGATGTGGTGTTCAGACCATGGTTATCCCTGCGTTACCATTTATTTTGGCATCCAGGTTGACGTTGTTCAGAGTTTGTTTCTTCGCCGTTGCTGACAGGCGTTGTTAATTGTTATCCCATCAGAGTGCAAATTGTTCGTCTGTTCTTGGTATTCAATCACTCTTCATCCTGATCATCCGAAATCCGAGGCTATTTCGTATCGACAGGTTCACAGTGGATTGAATAGGGGCAGCTGTAACACCTCAAAATTTGCCCTCCTCTCTTGGGACTAGCATTAACATATTTGCATTTCATTTTAGGTCATTAGGCATTTCATATTGCATATCATGTGGTCACATTGTGCAAGCTATCTTCCCAAGTCTTGATCAGGAGATGAGGAAGTCAGAAAATGCAAGCCTAGGGTTTTATTGACTGATCCTGGCCATCTGAGGATTGGGCTGTGAATTAGGGTTTTGTGATTCTCAAGGGTATTGGTCTTCATATTGTTTGAAATGATACATCATCATCATCATGGTTGGATGTCATCAGAAGATGGAAGAAGATTCCTTGAGATTAGGGTTTTGACCACTGGTCAACCCTAATCAGTTGTATTGGGCCAATCAGGGCTGGATCAGGAGATGGGGTTTGTGATGGATATGAGGTTCATTTTGTGATTATGTTATGCTTATTGAGGCTGGGGTTTCACCTTTGAGCCATTTCAGTTGAAGATTGGGGCTTAATTTGATCTATGCATTGCCAGATTCATCTATCAGATGAAAAGTCAACTGTGGTCAACTGTACATGATCTGATGGATTTGGAGGTGGAAATGAGTTGGATACACTTCATTCATGTTGGAACAAGTGTTATTTGACATCTCAAAGCTTAAGAATGAAGAAAATCAAGTCAAGACAAAAACTGCCAAAAATAGAAAGTGACTTGTAATGGAAGTTTCCAAAAATGGAAAGTTTTGGACCTCAAAGCCACGTGTCCAAGGAAGCTTCAAATGCAAATTTGTTCAACATGAAAGTTGTAGATCTTGTTCTCACCTTTCCAA
Organism: Lathyrus oleraceus; assembly: GCF_024323335.1. Lineage (NCBI taxonomy): Eukaryota > Viridiplantae > Streptophyta > Magnoliopsida > Fabales > Fabaceae > Lathyrus > Lathyrus oleraceus. Next base: position 232,239,380 of record NC_066585.1, read on the forward strand.
AAAGTCCAAGAACTTGAAAATCCCATGTATGGTTGGAAAGTTATGGCTCAGTGAAATTCAAAAATGACCCGTAATCAGGAGGTCATAACTTCCACATACTTTGTCCAAATTGCAAGTTCTTTATATGCACAAACTCCATTTGACATGTACTTTGAGGGTGCATCATTGGATTTGTTCAAAAATGGCCAAGGCAAAAAGTCACTTTTCAACTGGACAGCTGAATTGGATCAGGGGCAAAATTGTCCAACTCTCAAAATAATTGGAATTTTTGAATGGGACTTTTTCCAACACCTCAGAAATGGCATTTGGAATATGTTTGAATCCTCATTTCATGCATAGGCTTTGTAAATTGGAAATTGGTTTGGAAAATGAAATGGTGAAAATTGGACATTTTTGCATCCACATGTGATTTTGAGAAATACATGACCAATAAGCATGGGACAAGTTTCTACAGTCCACATGTGATATTTAGAAGGTGCTTGAGCTGTCAAAACAGGTGGCACTAGCTGTCATGGTGAAATTCCAATTTTACCCCTCCTTTGAAAATTGCCATTTACACTAACAATGCTTTTGGTTAATTAAGTGGATTAGTGGAAGATTAAGGTATCATATATAAGTCTAATCCCTTCCTAATCATAACAGAAAATCACTTTTACCAAGATTGGATCTCAAACTTTCCAAATTCTCAAGTTTTCTCTCAAAATCTCAAGAACACCATAAACACAAAACTTCATCAAACTTCATCAAATCTCAACCAATTTTCGAGATTCTTTTTGCATTCATCTCCTCTCATCAATATCTCAATCTGTTTTTGGAAATTGGAGGAGGAAAAGCTTCAAATCGTGGCTGTCAAAGAAGCATCATCCATGGTGAAATGATGAATTCGCGCGCTAGAAGCTCTTGCAATCGCATCTAACCGTTCCATTTGTCTTCCTCATCATCCTACTGCAACTGTTTGAAGGAATTAAAGCTCAAGAACAACGAAATCACCGCTGCCATTACAGGTTTGAGAAATTTCGAATCTCATGCTTTGCCAAGTTGCTATGTGCATTCTATAGTTCACTTCATGTAGAGCACGGTGATAGTTTTAGAATTGCAAATGATGAACCGTAGGCTAAGAAATCGCAATTTGAAGTTATGAACACAAACCCTAACCTCTTCGATTCGTTTGATTTAGGAATTGTTAGGTTGCAATAGGTTGATATTTAGATTGTGCTCGATTAGACGGTTCGAACGGTTACTCGCATGCCAATTTTCGTTAAGTTTTGGTGTTCATCATGTTTACGCCGTTTCTGGAAAATCTGGGAAGAAGACGATAGATTTCTGGAATTTGAGAGTGTTTGATCCATAAAACCGTTCAAATTTTCAAACGCGGTGTTTCCCGCTCCCGCCATTGCTTATTTACAAAACTGCCATTGGCTATTTCAATTGATTTGTTTAATTATTAAAAAATACATAACACCTTTAAAAATTCATAAAAAATAGTAGAAAAATCAGAAAATTGTGGAGATTTTTTCTATGACTTTGTTGTTGACTTTAGGATCCTTTTGACCTATTGGTCAAAGTTGTGCTTGGTAGAATTATCATTTGGCTTAGGCTTCTTTCACATGTGTTACATTTTGACACCTTGCACCATTTTAATTGGGAAATGCACATGATGTAAAATAAATTCTTGAAAATTTTTGTGATGATTCTTGACTGATTGATGTTCATTTATATGTAAATTTCATGCATTTTTGATACCTGGTCAATGAGCAGCAAATTCTGGAACTTAGGTGTGACAATTTGTGTCACACCTCATTATGTCAACTTGCTGGATTTTTTTGATTGGTCTATACTTGTTAGAATGAAATGAAATTTTGCATGGTGAATTGTTGACATGTTAGGATGCTTGGTGAATTTTTGTAGAATTTTTCACTGCCTTTTCTAATTGATCATGATTTTTCATTTCTGGTGATTGAATTTGCAAGTCCATGTGACCTAGGTTGGTAGAATGATTGAGAAATGCTCATGTTGTATTGTATGGCCATGAAATTTGATATGCATGAACTATACACATTGTGTGACCTCCCTGTTTTGGTCTCATCCATTTCTTTTTTGTTTTCAATGAGATATGAATTTTTGAATTGGATGTATGCATTGATGGTGTGAATTGAAGCATGAAATTGTGTCTGTTTTTGTTGATTTTCATTGACATGGTTCCATTTGCCCAATTGAGCTCAAATTTGACATGGTAGACCTTGATTATCCCCTGTTTAGGTGTATTTAATTTGAGAATTTTTGGATTTATTTTGATAGGGATTTGAATGCAATACTTCTGTTTGTATGCTTGGTGGTTCATTTGACCTCATATGGATTGTTTTGTGCATGAATTGAACATGATGGATGATATAAACATGAGACCAATGATGTTTGATCTTGTTTGATGTTAATTTGATGTTGGATGGTGGATACCTTGCTGTTTTAACCTTTTTCTTGCTTTTGGACCCTAGGCTTGGCCTAGTGGTCTAGTTACTAATATTTGCTTGATTTTTCAGGATCAAAAGCATCATGTACATGGAGAATGATACAAGTTGATTTTAATTGATGTTGTGGATGTTTGTACACTAACATAACATTGTTTTGTAGGTGTTGGAGCTTGGGCTTAAGCCTTGAGCTTGCTTTGTGTTGTATTGTTTAAACTGTTTGTTTGCTGTATAGTTTGTCTGATTGAGTACTGACTGAGTTTGATTGTTTCCAGGTACTTTAGTTGCTCAGTTCCTTGTGAACTATTGCTTTGCTTTGCTTTGCATAAGCAACTTGCATTGAGGTAACTTCCTAACTTCATGTAGTCTGGAGACCCGGCTGTTACCGGGCCGGGCAAATAAATGTCTGAAGTCCTCCTTAAGAGGCAATGATTGTGGTTGTTTATTTTTAAGCCCAAGCAGGTGAAAGTCCTTTAAATAAGGCAATTGGTGGAAGGTAGGGGTATGCAGCCTACCCCCCACTATTCAGTTGAGTCTTCTCCTTGCTCCCATTACATGGTTGTAGCATTGAGATCAAAAGCCCAAGATCTGTGCAGTGCACATTGTGTCTGAGTCATCGAGTATAGAAGGGTTCCCCTATTCTGGACCCATGCTCATTTGTCAAAAGCTCTCCCTGGTTAGGGATAAGAGCTGTGAGGTCTTATCCTCACTTCATCCTTTCATCTGCTTCACCTTAGCCTCGTAATGGCAAGGTTAAGAGCAAAACCAGCCTGTACAGACGACTCGCTTCGGCGGTCAAACCCCATTGATTGAGCCTCTTGTTTGGTTATAGTGGGTGTTTTGTGATTATTTGTCTAACATGCTTGATTGAGATGCCTGTTCTCATTTAATGTTGATATATGATTGTATGCTTGTGTGCTAGCTTCTTTCCTGGTTAGGTTAGTTTGCTTATGCAAGTAGGATAGAAAACTGAACTCAGGGTTAACTTTGCATGACAACATTAGGCTCGAGTCTCAGCTCCCTAGTTGTGTATCTTTCCCCGGTTTCTGGTTAGCAATTCAGTCCCTTTCAGGGGAACTACATCGCCCTGATCCTCGTGTCAGACGAGGTATGTAGGCAGGTGGTCGTGCGAGACCACTCCGGGCAACCTTTTTCTTTTTTGCGTGCGTTTACTTGTTATCTGATTATGTGTGTTTTGGCTCGGATGCCGACGTAAGCCCAGTGATTGGCAGTCGGGCTCCACGTTTGCCGTTTTGTGCGTGTTTTGGTTCGGATGCCGACGTAATTCCATCGAGTGGTTGTCGGGCTCCATGTTTGCCACCCTTGTGTGTTTAACTGTTTTGTGTTGTTTGGCGTGCGTAAGCCGAACTACAGTGGCTCTGATTCTTGTTCCAGACAAGATATGTAGGCATAAGGTGCGATACCTTATCGAGCCCGTTCCTCTTAACCCCACCTGCGTTCCCCGTGTGTGTGTGTGATGTTTAGAAACCTTTTCTTTATTCTAGGACGTGGATCCCGTCGAGTACGACGGACGTGAGGGGTGCTAATACCTTCCCCTCGCGTAACCGACTCCCGAACCTTTTCTCTCTGGTCGCGAGACCATGTCTTTCCAGGTTTCTCTGAGCGTTTCCTTTCCCTATCTTGGGATAAATAACGTTTAGTGGCGGCTCTGTGTGTTTTTATTTTTAGGCTCGCCGGTTGATTTTTCGCAGGATGCGACAATACTTTGATGACTTGGGGGAAAAATAAAACTAAAATAAGATCTAAATTTAATATAAATTAAGCGGATATCGGTATGTAATTCGTCGTAATTAGGGAATCAAATCTTCGTTGGTTTCTTGGTTTTAAAATAAATCTTTTCAGTAGACACTATTGATTAAAAGTCTTTTCTCAAACTCTCGCTCTGTTGAATAGACTATGACTTTATATTAACGTAGCTGTCACTTATTAGTTAAGTCCAAAATCACTTTTTGAAAACAACAGAATCTATAGAAACTCTTTTTTAAGAAAATACTAACCGTTTAAACACCCTCGTCTCAAACTCTCGCTCTATTGACTTAGATTATATAATTAAACTTAAATGCTTAACTCTCATCCTCACATTTAACCTTTAAAAATACTTTTTGAAAAAGATTAGAATTTAATTAACTCTAAAAATTGCTTTCGCCCTGATTTAGAATTAATGTCCAATTTACACTGTCCAGTTAAAAACTCAAACTTTCGTTCTATTGATTTTAACTTCTTTACGTCTTTTACTCTCGTACAAAAACCTTGGTATTAAACCTGTAAATTGAGACCATAAAAAGAGTGACTTTATTTTTAAATGAAATTAAACCAACTTAGTTTTGATTCCTTCATTCCGCTTACTTTACATACCGATATCTAAATTACTTAGCCGGACATGCTAAACGGGTCTAAACAATTATCATGTTTAAATAAAACCATCTCAGACAAACAATATAAATAAACAGCAATGCAGAGCATATATAAATTAAAACAATAAATTAAAGAACCTGAATAATTAATAGCAATCTTGAACACTCCACCACAGACCGGTTGGATTTGTTCTTGAACTCTTCAATCGGACAGGAAAATAAAAGCGAAGGAATAAAATACTATGATCTAACGTAAGGTTAGATCCAGTAAAAGATACACAATAGTTTCCGGTGTATAAACTATTGTGTGAAAAATTAATTAAGTGCTCTGAAAATTGACTGGAAAAGAAAAAGAAATAAAAGTTGCTATGAAGGTAGAATGCTGAAAAAAATAGAAAGTAGTAAAAAAAATGCTATGCCGAAAACTGGGAAAAAATTCTCTTCTTAGGGTTCCATAATTGGTCATATTTATACCAATCCATTAAGTGAACGTTTTCCCTTTGGTAGGTTTCTCACGTCAATTGGTCAAGCGAAGAAAGAGGAGGAACGTGCTTCCGTTGCTTCTGTTACGCGTCAAACCCAAAAATATAGGAATGGGGGTGTGACGGTCGTCACACCTTGTGTTACGCTCGTAACACTTAGCAGGGGGCGTGACGCTCGTCACACCTTGTGTGGCGTTCGTCACAGGGCCTCAGCGCATTTCCTTCTGGTTGTGGGCTGGGCTTTAGTGGAATGCTTATTTTTTTTGGAGAATCCTCTTTTCTTTTGCACCCCTTTTTTTCCTTTTTCACTTATGCTTCAAATAAGTTACCTGAGACAAATAGAAGGGAAAATATCACGTAATATCGAATAATATGAAATAAATTGAAACAAATAATAATATAATTTAATTAAATCGAGTCCAAAAATGTGATATTATTTCATGTTATCAACGAATACCCCACTACAATTAGGAATCAGAATCTATAGAGACAAATCACAAAAACTGCTTTGCCTAAGTCATAGTACATACATAGACAAAGTGTTGAGACACTTTAATATGCATGATTCCAAGAAAGGATTCATACCTATGCAACATGGCCTGTGTCTATCAAAAACACAATCCCCTTCAAATAAGGAAGAAATGGATCACATGAATAAGATTCCATATGCATCTGCAATAGGATCTATCATGTATGCCATGTTATGTACTCGACCAGATGTCTCATATGCTTTAAGTGCAACGAGTAGGTACCAATCTGATCTCGGTGATGCTTATTGGGTAGTTGTCAAGAATATCCTTAAGTATTTGAGAAGGACTAAGGACTCATTCTTGATATATGGAGGTCAGAAAGTGCTTGTTGTAATTGGATACATCGATGCTAGCTTCCAGACAGATAAAAATGACTTTAAATCGCAATCTGGTTATGTGTTTTGCTTAAGCGGTGGCGATGTGAACTGGAAAAGTTCAAAGTAAGATACAATTGCTAATTCTACAACCGAGGCCGAGTATATTGTTGCCTCAAGTGCAGCAAAGGAAGCTGTTTGGATCAAAAAGTTCATTAGTGAACTTGGCATAGTTCCTAACATTGTGGATCCCATTGGTCTCTATTGTGATAACAATGGTGTTATCTCACAAGCTAAGGAGCCTAGATCTCACCAATGATCCAAAACACATACCTAGGCGTTATCACCTCATTCGAGAGATAATAGATAAAGGAGATGTGAAAATATGCAGAGTGCCTACACTTGACAATATTGTTGACCCGCTGACAAAGCCTCTTGCGCAGCAAAAGCATGACGACCATACTAGATCTATAGGTATTAGGGGTATGCCTGATTAGCTCTAGTGCTAGTGGGAGATTGTTGGTGTAATCCCTAGAGGCCAATACTTTTGGTACTTGTATCAAATTATTTATTAATAATAAAAGGCTTTTTCTTTATTATGGTTGTTTAATAAAGTCCCTAGAATAGTTAGTCCGTTTAATGTATCAAGTGTGACTTAATCATGAGATCACATTAAACATAAGGACATTATTCTTAAAGTATCCGTAGTCGAGCCTTATTGTGAAGTGGGATAACATTAAAGCATTAAGACTATTATGTATATAGACTAATTGTAAGACCCCAATTTTGGCCCTAAGATCCCTCATGGCATCATAACATTGCATTTGCAAAGCCTCAAGGATCATGAGCATCTTGGTTCCCTTTGCCTTTGGGTGGGACTCCTTGTGAGTGATTTGAGATCACCAAGCATGCTTGAATTGTATATTATTGCTTTTCTTATTTTGTTTACTAACCAAAAGCACAAAAATATGTCACTAACATTTCTTGTTTGTAGCTTGAGCAATCACAAGGTCAAAAGCTTCTAGGAGATCCTTTGTGCAAAGATATGGCCAAGAGAAGATGAAAGCAAGCATGGTAATGGTTCCTAAAGCTCTCATCCATCAAATATGCCTCCCTAGTATCTTAATTCATCATTTTGATCAAAGCAAGTCAAAGGGTTTGAGGTTTTGTTTCTCAAGGAAACCCTAATTCATCTGTGTACCAAGTATGCCTTGCTCATGAAGCAACCTCAGCCCATTATCAAATACAATCAAAGGAAATTCTTTAATTCATAATTTCATGCATATTTGAACTTATTTGAGTATCCTCAATCATCAATTCATCAAGGTATGAGTTGTGGACTTGAGAAGTTGATCAGTCAATTCATCTGACTATTTTGAAATGCACTGAGACCTAACTTTTTATGTGTTGGTCAAATGGAGATAATCCAAAAAGAAAAAATGTTCTTAAGGACAATATAAACGACTTTAATGTTCATCAAAAATTGATTTGAAGCTTGTAAGATCATTATCCATTCCAAGACATTATAGGTCATTTTGACTGAAACCCTAATTTTAGGTCAACTTTCCAAGAACATAACTCATTCATTTTTTATGGTTTTGAGGTGGGATCAAATGCATTGGAAAGTTTAAGATGTCTAATTCAAATGTTATGTTGAACAAAATTTCATAATCTCAAAGAAAACACATGTGATAATGCAAAACATTATAGGTCACTTTGGACCAAATGCATTGAAAGGCAAAAAGGTCCAACTTCAAGTGCCTATAACTCCTTCATCAAAAATCCAAATGATGAAAAATTTAAGTCCATTTTGATTGTATTGAGAATATCACCAACTTTGATGTTGGAGGTTTTTCCATTTGGGGCTTGCATCATCAAAACGGAGGGGCTTGAAGTTGGTTCAATTTGGCAAAATTTTCAAAGGCATGTTTTGCACTATGAACTTCATGGCCTGTTTTCATAAATTTCCACAATCCAAATGAGTTTTTGCTCAACATAACATTTGTTCCTTATGTCAAGACCTTTCCAACCATTACCCACATGCCTATGTTTCAATTTTTCAAGTGGCACTTTCGAAGAGGGGAAGATTTTGGTGCAATTATGGAAACTTGTTTGAAACTCATTGCACAAGCCATTGCCTTGCCAACTACACGTCCATTTCAAGTTGTTTGGTCATCAGCATGCAAATGCAATTGAGTTTGGGCCTCCTACATGATCATGCAAGCCCATGCAAGGAAAATCCACTTGCCATGCACAGGAGAAAACTCACTTGCTCAGCCAATTTCAGCTATAAATAGACCTGCTTGCTCACTTCAAATCTCAACCTGAAGGCGCCTGATATGCTGCACAATTGAATCCCTAGCCATACCTAAAGGAACTAGTTCACATTTCTTCAAAATTTCAGATCTGAAATTCAACTGAATTTGGTTGAATCTTTAGATCTAAAGTTCCTAGACCTTCATCATATGATCCATTGAACTTCTGTTTTGCAAAAGGAACCAAGGAAAGGAGCTCAAATCTTCACAATCCAAAGGTATGGTTCAACTGATTTTTGCTTCGAATCTCTTTGTTCCTTAATCTATTTGCTTGGCCAATGTGTGTTTCTGAAGTCCTCACTTGAGAGGCAAGCCAGTGGTGGCTTTGATTTTGTGTTTTGATGAACTGCAATTTGTCTACCTGAATCTTCCAACTCAGATTTCTTATTCCATAGAAAGTTTGAGTACAATTCAAGGTTACAGGGGTGATGTACATCACCCCAGCTTCATTTTGGTATAAGGATCGTAAGTTTTGGTTGAGTTTGGAGGACCTGCAACTCTGGCCGGAGCTTGTATGCTCGTCGGAGAAGACTGTGGCACTGGCCACCGTCCACCATGCCAGATTGAATATGGACCATTGGATGCATCTCCCACGTTTTAATCTCAGCCATGCGTTTGGATTACTTTTAATAATGCTAGGTGTGTCTCAGTTGACTAAAGCCTTTGGTACGCGCGCGCTTCAGGACCATCAGATTGGCCACGTCAATTAATGAATGTGATCCAACGCTTCCTGATTTTTGCTATTTTCTAATTTCTGTTTTATTTTCTTTTTATTCCCTTTATTTTCAAAAATTCATAACTCTTTCATTTTTAATAAAAAAAAATGGGTCCAATTGCATTCTTCTCCATTTAAATTCTAGTTTCTTAAAATGATTTTTAATATTTTTTATTTTGTCATTTGATATTTTTTGTGAATTTTCTCTTTTCTGATTATTTTTAATTCATTTTAAATAGTTTTTGATATTCAAAAAATACAAAAATATTTTCTCAACCTCTTTGAATGATGATGGATCTATGAAAAATATTCTCATCAATTTTTTTAATTGATTTGAGATTTATTTGAGATTTTAGTTCAATTAGGTTATTTTTATTCATTTTTAATTGGTTAAAAATAGTTTCTGACTTTTAAAAATGCTGAAATTTTTTGTCAAACTTTGTTTGACCTTGTTGAACTTAGGATAAATCACTTGGACTTTTCAAAATTGATTTGAAGTGATTTTGAAGTTTGACCTTTCTTTAATATTTTAATTCAAGTTTATTTTAAATATTAAAAATGCCAAAAATATTTTGTTCATTTCTTGACTTCCAATCTTCATCTCACTTCTATTTTTGATTGTTTGACCATGATTCTCAATGTCATTGGTCAATACATGTTGATTGGTACATTCTATTTCCTTTAATGCACTTTATTCTTTTTATTTTCATTTCCATTTCCATTATTCATCTCCTTCTTCTTCTTTTTCTTCTTTTTTCTTTTTGATCAATGAGTTAAAGGTTGATAAGTTAGCATTGATTAGGGAGACTTAATCTTCCTTGATTCAAATCTAATTCATCTTGATCAATTGATCAAATGAATGCTTTGCATTAAGGATAGGTTGTTTCCTAAATCGTGCAAAGGACTTAAACCAATACAAGATCAATTCTCTTTTTCTTTTGGCATGGCAAGTTGTTGGAACTTGGTTCACTAATCAAGACTTCTAACTTGTGTTGTTGCCTACATTATTATTGACCGGCCTCAGATAGTTGTGACTTCTACATAAGTCCAATTACGATTGCTTAACATAGCGCTAAATTTGCCTTATGACATACTAACTACTAACTATTAACCATTAACATTTACTTTTTTGCACTTTACATTTATGCAATTTATTATTCTTGTACATATTATTCATTTGCTTTTTCCTTTGCTCATTGGAGCACATGTTTATGTTAATGCCATTTGCCCTTTGCTCACTTGAGCATATAATTGTGTATATATCTTTTGTGCTTGTGTTTGTCTGTTTGTTGTGAACCAAATGTAAAGAATTGGACAAAATGGACTTAGACTTTAGGACTTTACCCAAGCTAATGGAGTTTGAAGAGCAACTAGGCCTCATGCCTTTAGAGTGCTTAAATGTCAAAGAGCAACTAGGCCTCATGCCTTTAGAATGCTTAATGTTGAAGATGACTTTGAAAGGACCATATTCTAAACTCCCTCTTGTCCATTCTATGATTGCATTATAGAACTTTTTTATGTGTGTTTTCTTGTGCTAGGGATTTCCATTGTTGAGCCAAATTGAGGAACCATTACCATGAGCTTCTAAGAGAGAGGAATCCAAGATACCTTGAGGAGCTTTTCCAAGAGTTCATTGATTGTTGATTGGTTGAGTTTACAATTATTGTGAGTGCTTATTCCAAAGGATGAGAGCTACTTGGATCATCAATATGATCTCAAGAGAGGAACTCCATTTGTGGTTTTGCTTCTTGTCCCTCACCTCCTTTATGTTTAGGACTTTAGCCATTCTTCTTCTTCTCGCCACTCTAACCCAAGTCAAAACTTTTGTGCAAACATTTAACACTTGTTTTCAACATTAGAAACCTAAGCCTTATGCTTTTGATTTTCAAACTTTCTTTTCATAACACTTATTTTAAATTGAATCTAAGACAACTTTGACCATATTTTTGTAAATACTTTTCATTGGTAAATACCACTCATTCAAATACTTTTGTGGTTTCAATGGCCACTTTCTTAATCAACTTTTTTTATAACCATTAGCCATTAGGTTTGAGTTATCCTTGAGGTAGATATAATACTCACCTATATCCTTAGTGATGGACAATGAGTCTTCCATGCTTATTATAGGGTTAACCCCTCACTATCATGTTGAAGTTATCCTCACATGGTGGATTTGTGGTTTTAGGTTGAGTTTTCTCCCTTGGATAACAAAATACCTTAAGGCTTTTGGACCAATCAATCCACCAACTCATTCTTTGAGATTTTTACCCCGAACTACGAGGTTTTGATCCTAATCTTTTTTAAGATGGTACGTAGGCATTGGGTCCATCCATCCAAACACAAAATGTAAATAAACTTGTATATTCTTTTCTCATCTCTTCAATCATTGTTTGCACAAATAAATTTTCACAAAATACCAACCTTACAACAAATGTGAAAAGGGCTCCCTAGGAGTACCTATGATGTTTTGGGTGCTTAAAACCTTCTCATTGCATAACCAACCCCCTTACCCAGATCTCTGACATTTTTACTAGTTTTTGATTCGATAAAACTTTTAGGTTTTTGTTCGCTTTCTAACCATTCCTTTGGATAAATAGAAGTGCGGTGGCGACTCGACTTGTATGGTTTACCTTGGATTTAGTCAATATTGTCAATGGTAACGAATAACCCGCTACACTAATGATCACATCTCATGGATCATGAAGGAGTTATCAAGTCTTAAACATAGGTATGAATATTAAGAGTAATATTTATACTGGATTGACCCGCTATGAAAATACTATATAGAATATTATATAAAGTGTCATAAGTTATTCTCATGGTGATAATGGTGTATACCACCCTTTGACCTGAAACCACTATGGACCCTAGATGTGAAGTCGAGTGCCTTATTGTTGATCAAACGTTGTCCGTAACTGGATGACCATAAAGATAGTTGATGGGTACTCCACGAAGCATGCTAAGGGACATGAGTGACCTAAATGGAATTTGCCCATCCTGCGTAACAGGATAAATATCTATGGACCCAATATTAAACTGGACAAGGATGACACGGTCTATACCTTGTGTTCAATATAGACATAAGGGCAAAAGGGTAATTGTACACATAAGTATTATCACAAAAGGATTTGTTAAATCACATTACATTTTCGTGTCTTGGATAGCAGTGATGTGTTGCTAGATACCACTCACTGTTTATTATGTTAAATACGTGATTTAATATAATTGCCAATGCCGTGAAAACCTACAGGGTCACACACAAAAGGACAGATTGATGAGAGATAGAGTAACTACGGAACACCGTAAGGTACGGTGCACTTAAGTGAATTATAGGACATCGTAAGGTACGGTGTACTTAAGTAGAATATGAAATATGGTAAGGTATCACGCACTTAAGTGATTTTGGCGTATTATAAGATATGGGTCACATACACTTAAGTGGGCCTTTTAGCTTGTAGCCCACACAAGTGGTTATATAAATAGAACCCTTGGGCAGAAGCATTTGTGCAGTTGCAATTTTGTCTCTCTCTCTCTCTCTCTCTCTCTCTCTCATACACACACACTCAAAGCCTTCATTTGTAGCAGCTAGCACTGAGATTGAAGGAATTCATTTGTGTGGACTAAGTAGAGGCGTTGTCATCGTTCAACGTTTGTGACCGCTCCATAGATATGCATCAAAGGTTTCGATCGTCACAAAAGGTAAGTATTCTATCACTGATCATGCCCATTTGTAAGGATCACTAAAGGAGAATTTTTTTAAAATTCCGCTGCGTTTTGGACCGCCCTTCTCCTTCAAGCACATGAAGCATTAAGATCATGCTTAGGGTGGAATGGAGGAGAGGCTGCAGGTATTTCCTTTGGTAAGATAGCCCCTATGTGGATCAAATATGGCACCGGTTCTGCATACGGTACTGGAATCTTGTCAATCTGGGGATGATTTCCAAAACTGTTCCTGTTATTCTGACCCTGACCTTGTCCTTTGTTGTCACGATTATACTGTTGGTTCTGATTTCTCTGAGCAGGTGCTGATTGTTGATTACCTTTATGAAGTTGATACTTACATGGTGGTTGTTGATATTGAGTTGCAGCGACATGCGGATATGGATAGTATGGCATAGGGGCCATCGGAAACTGATATTGGGGGTGGGCACCTACCGTCACATCATTTGCTTCCCCCTATTTTTTCTTTGCAAAGCCCCCATGCGACCTTTTGTTCGTTATTTGCGGTGCGGTTGTATCTGTGATCTTCTCTGATTTCAGCCTATTTTCTACACGTTCACCGATATTTACCATATTTGCGAAGTTTGTAGACGAACTTCCAATCATCTTCTCATAATACAAACCTTGGAGAATACCCATGAAGATACCCACAAGTTCAACATCTGATAATGTTGGTCGGACCCTGGTGTCGCATTACACGAAAAAACCGGCGGGAAAAGAAAACAACAGAGCCGCCACCGTGCGTTATTTATCCCAAATGAGGGAAAGGAAACGCTCGAAGTAAACCTGGAAAAGACATGGTCTCGCGACCAGAGATTGATGGGATCGGGAGTCGATTATGCGAAGAGAAGGTATTAGCACCCATACGCATCCGTCGTACTCGACGGGATCCACGCTCAGAAAGAATAGAAGAAAGGTTGCGAAACACTGCTCACAAACTGCACACACGCTGGAAACAAACACAGATGAAAGACGGAAGAAACGAACTCGGCAGGATATCGCATCCTGGGCCTACGTAGTCTGTCAGACACAGACATCAGAGTCGACGTAGTTCGGGACAGGGGAAACATGCTCGCTAGGATGTCGCATCCTATGCATACGTATCTTCTCTGACCAAAGAAGAATCAGAGCACTCGTAGCTCGGCTAACGCACGCCAAACAAAACACAAACATGAAACCGACTGCCAATCACTGGACTTACGTCAGACTCCACACAAACGGGCAAACACGGAAACCGAATGCCAATCGCTGGACTTACATCAGACTCCAAACCAACAAACACACACAGGAAACCAACCGCCAATCGCTAGACTTACGTCAGACTCCAAACACACACAAAGGGGTGGGAAAAGAAAAAGGGCGCCCGGAGAGATCAGCTCATCTCCTGCCTACGTACCTCATCTGGTATGAGGATCAAGGTGACGTAGTTCCCCTAAACAGGGAAAGCACTTCTAACCTAACCAGAGACAAGGGAGATAACAAGCTACTAGGGAGACTACGACTCGAGCCTAGAAGTTGTCATGCATACGATCCCTATGTTGAGGTCTCTATCCTAACTCGCACAGGAAGCAAGCTAACCTAAACAGCACAATCAAGCAAATACAAGCACAATAAAGCAAGCACACACACTATATGCAAACAATTGGCTCATACAAGGCTAGGCTGTAGAAACAAGCCAACTGGAATGGGGTGTTTTTAGCTCTTAACCCTAACATTGAGAGTTAGGGTGAAGTAGATGAAATGGGAAGTGAGGGTAAGACCTCACAGCTCTTATCCCTGGCCTGGGAGAGCTGGACTCAAATAGAGAGTGCGGGAGTTCAGAATGTAGGAACTCTTCTCCACAGATGACTGACACAACAAGATCTTGGGTTCTTATTCAAGATGCATCAACACATGGTGTGTGAGCAAAGTGAATGACACAACTGAATAGCAGGGGATGGATTACACATCCCTTTTATCTGCCAATTGCCTCTTAAGAGGACTTTACCTGCTTGGCACAAAATTAAACATCCACAAACATTGCCTCTTAAGGAGGGCTTTAGACAGGTGCCTGCCAAAGTAACATGACAGGTCTTCCAGACTACATGAAGATCAAGGGATTATACCTCAGTGGTATGCCAACCACAAGCAAGCAAAGCAAAGTTCAAATGAACTTAAAGCAACTTAGGTACCTGTGGAAACAGCTAAACCAATCAGTACACAATCCAGACAAACAATCAACAGTCAATATCAAACAGACAACCCAATATGCAACACATAAGCCATAAAAACTAGTGAATTATCCTCAAAGCCTACAAAACAAACAAATGTTAGCCAACAACAACAAATGATCAAACTCAAGTGAAGGAGCAACATCAACCATGGAGATGTATATTTGAACCTGAAATCACAACTCAAATGTAAGTAACAAACCACTAGGTCAAAGCCTAGGGTCAAAAGTGAATCAAAAATCCAAAATAGAAGCTCAAACTCAACATGAATCATATTTAACCAATCAAGAACAAGTCCTAAAAAGGACCAAACCAAAATCATCATGCAGGTTCATGTAATAGGCAGGAGAAGTCAATGACCAATTCAAGGCATGCATTTGAACATTAAGAAACAAAATTCCCAATCAAAACAGAAATGATTCAAATAATTCTGGAAAAATTCATGAGCATTCAAAACATCTAACATGATCATCATTCAAAAAATCAGAAGCATTAGATGTCATTTGGCATGGAAATCAAATTGCACAAGTAAGACAATCAAATGTGTGACACAAATTGTCACACCATGTTAACACAAGCATAAAACAGAAATGGTAAATGAGAAAAATACCAAACCAAGCCTAAAACATCCAGAAATGTGTCTAGAATCACCATGTAAAATTTCAAGTCCATTGGATTAAAAACAAGCATTTCATGATAGAAAGAGTAAGGCAAGGTCACCAATGTACATGTGTTCAATCAACCTAGAGCAAATAAAATTCCAGCCAGGCACAACTTTCAAACTCATGATCATTAAAAACTAGACAAAACAAGGATCATTTTGCAAAAAATTGGGAGTGATTTGATGCATTTTTCAATTTGTTATGAATTTTACAAGTTGGATAAAAAATGAAATTCAAACATGTGAAGCATATATGGAAAATAGGAGGGAATAGGCAAAATGAAGAATTAATTTGAAAAAACTGCTGCCACCAGGAATCGAAGCAGGTATCACAGATCAAACAAAGTTCTGGGCGCGTTCTTCAGGTAGAACCCTAGCGCACCAGGAGCTATGAAGATCTTCATCTTCTTCATGAAGATGAAGATGAACACCATGAATGTTCATGCAAGCTTTTTCCAGAATTTCCAGATTTTCTCAGAATTTTACAAATTATATATCGTTGGAAAGCCCATTCAATGTAGAATTCAAATATCACATTATCTAAGCCTAAATCTCCATGGATTTTCTGAATCGAAGCAAAGAAGTTTCTAGATCTAAACTTGAAATCATCATATCTCACTCAATTTTCATCCAAATTCCACAAAATTTATATCAGAATTCTCACCACAACAAGATCTACAAGATTATGTACATAAAACAGAGAATTAAGAGGATCAAAAATGTGACCTCTTGAAGAACAGTTGGCGAATTCTGCAGATCCAAGGCCAAGCAAGCATGCAAATCCACTCCAAATCACTTGTTATGAAGTTTGATGATGAAATTGAGGCTTGGAAACGTGTAGATCTTGCTTAAATCTCAAATGCCATGGTTATGTTCTTGAGCTTCACATGCACAATTCTGGTCCAAACTTGATGATCCAATGCTTGATCTCTGCTAAATCAACACTAGAGAACCAGAATATGGAAGAAGATTCAAGGTTTATGTGAGAAAAATTTGAATTAAGATTGAAAGAAAATTTGGAGGGAAAAAATTCTTAGATCTAGAAATGGTGAATTGTGATTAACCTTCAAATTCTGTTACAATTATCTATATATACCATGTCCTAATCTCATTTTAATTAAAATTAATCAAAGTTAATTAGAGTTAAGCAAGATAAGGGTGCATGGCAAAAATTGGAAATTTGGTGGTGCATGGCAATTCCAAACGTGAACAGTACCATATGGGAGCTCATTTTCACTCAAAATCTTCCCATGCACATGTTAGCAATGGTCATTTGTTCCTATGATGCACCAATTTCAAATTTATGATTTTCCCTCCAAAATTGACTTGAATGCACAAATGAGCATATGTTCAAATTTCATGCAATGTGATGGATGTTTTGGAAACTTCATGTCATGACAAGCATTTTGCAAAAAGAGCCACCAAGTTTGGAGTTATGAGTCAAGAGTTATGGCCTTTTGAAGTTCCATGCACACTTGGCAATGATTTGATCATAACTCAACCATTCATTAGAAATTCATGATCTTGGACGTTTTGGAAATGGGAGAGAAAGATCTTCAACTTTCATGTTGGACAAAATTTCATTTGAAGCTTCTTTGATGTTGGAAAGTTGAGTTGAAGTTGGTCCAAAAACTTGCCATTTTTGGAAACTTGCAAATTACAGGTCACTTTCCATTTTCAGAAACTTTTGATCTGGCTTCAAAATCTTCAAGGTAGATGTTTGACATGTTGAATAACCCTCTTTGGGACATGAATGAAGTGTCTCAAACCATTTCTCCATCTCCTAGCCCTCAGTTGACTTGCAGTTGACTTTTATAGGCCTCATATGACTTGGTCATGCACTGTGGACTTCTGAGCCTCTAGCCTTGGCCAAATTGCATCAAAATGAACCTTGAGTCATGTAAGCTCTCTAGGACAACCACAGGGCCTTCATCTCATGGAAAACCCTTTCTCCCTTGCACAGATGGATTCTCCTGATCAGTTTTGACTGATGAAATGCAACATGCTATGCAATGCTAATGACCTAAAAATGAAATGTATGTACAAATGGGAGGTGCAAATTTGAGGTGCTACAGCTACCCCTATTCAATCAACTGGGAACCTGAACGGCTGAGAGCAACGGTTGTCAGACCTTCAAGGTAAACAAGGATTGAATACCAAAGAACCGTAAAAATTTGCACTCTGCGAGGATCCAAGAAAATAATGTTCACCAATGGCAACTTCCACTGGGATCTGATATTTATCAATGGACCAGACAAGACGTCTACCAACGACTCCACTGGGGATTTTGATTTTTTATCAATGAAAAGGAACCAGCCGTCATCAACGGACGAATGGGAAAAACTCAACGTTTACCGAAACCAACGGAGAGGTGACCAGACATCAACGGATGAATGGGAAGACTCGACCAGACGTCAACGGACGAACGGGAGAAACTCGACGTTTATCGACACCAACGGAGAAGGTGACCAGACATCAACGGATGAATGGGAAGACTCGACCAGACGTCAACGGACGAATGGGAGAAGCTCGACGTTTATCGACACCAACGGAGAAGGTGACCAGACATCAACGGATGAATGGGAAGACTCGACCAGACATCAACGAACGAACGAGAGAAGCTCGACATTTATCGACACCAACAGAGAAGGTGACCAGACATCAACGGATGAATGGGAAGACTCGACCAGACGTCAACGGACGAACGGGAGAAGCTCGACGTTTATCGACACCAACAGAGAAGGTGACCAGACATCAACGGATGAACTGGGAGAAAGAGATACAACCAAACGTCAACGGACGAATGGGAAAAACTCAACGTTTATCGATACCAACGGAGAGGTGACCAGACATCAACGGATGAACTGGGAAGAATGAGATACAACCAAACGTCAACAGACGAATGGGAAACTCGACGTTTATCGACACCAACGGAGAGGTGACCAGACATCAACGGATGAACTGGGAAGAAAGAGATACAACCAGACGTCAACAGACGAATGGGAAAAACTCGACGTTTACCGACACCAACGGAGAGGTGACCAGACATCAACGGATGAATGGAAGAAAGATACAACCAGACGTCAACGGACGAATGGGAAAAACTCGACGTTTATCGACACAAACGGAGAGGTGACCAGACATCAACGGATGAATGGGAAAGGACTCGACCAGACGTCAACGGATGAACGGGAGAAGCTCGACGTATATCGACACCAACGGAGAGGTGACCAGACATCAACGGATGAACTGGGAAGAGAAAGGGGTGAGGTGTTACCGGTTAGTAGGTAACAAGCTCGGGAAGAATGAATATCAAAGACCGGTGTACATGTGAGATATATCAATCAACCAAAAACATCTGAGGAAAACCTGAAAAGGCATATTTCGACTCAGGAAAATCTGACTCCACAGGGGACCAAGGTCGCAAAAGGGAGCAGGAAGGAAGGAACACCAAGGATACCGGGTTGTAGGCATGAAACAGGTGACCGACCAAAGCGTGAATTGGTTTGTGTTCCAAATCACTCATCATCCTGAAGAGAGCGAAGGCAAACTTGTTAAAGGATGGACATTCGATTCCACAAGGAATACGAATCTTACTCAGTTGGGGAAACAAACAAAGGGTTCAACCAAAGAGCACATGAGATATATTATCTATAGCCGTCAAAACGTAGATAATATACTCTCAAGGAAGATTATCCATAACCGGGTTGTAGGTTGACAAAGGATAAATCGACCGAAATCGTGAATTGGTGTGTGTTCCAAAACACTCATCATCCTGAAGAGAGCGAAGGCAAACTTGTTAAAGGATGGACATTCGATTCCACAAGGAATACGAATCTTACTCCACTGGGAAGGACAAGACTTCGACCAAAGAGCGCATGAGATATATTATCGATAGCCGTCAAAACGTAGATAATATACTCGCATGGAAGATTATCCATAACCGGGTTGTAGGTTGACAAAGGATAAATCGACCGAAATCGTGAATTGGTGTGTGTTCCAAAACACTCATCATCCTGAAGAGAGCGAAGGCAAACTTGTTAAAGGATGGACATTCGATTCCACAAGGAATACGAATCTTACTCCACTAGGAAGGACAAGACTTCGACCAAAGAGCGCATGAGATATATTATCTATAGCCGTCAAAACGTAGATAATATACTCGCATGGAAGATTATCCATAACCGGGTTGTAGGTTGTCAAAGGATAAATCGACCGAAAAGAAAGGCATCGGGATACCGGACTAAGTATGTAAAGATGACCAATCAAAAGGGGAAACCACAAACATTACCGTTAAACGGTGAATGAAAGAGGACCCACTGAGGATAAAACGGCTTACTCGGAGCAATTATCCAAAAGGAAGGGGAAGACCCACTGGGGATAAGATTGCTTAATCAAAGCAAATATCCAAAAGGGAAAAGGACTATCAATACCAAAAACTAGATAATGATAACCGCAAAGAGGGGATTACATCTACCGGTTCGTAGGTAGAAAACCACGGAAAAGTAACCGTCATCGACTAGGATGAGCACAAGGGTTGACTCCACAAAGGGGAGAACAAAGGGTTCACATCTACCGGTTAGTAGGTAGAAGCCAACAAATTCCGCTGAGGATAAGATGAATGAGTGCCGGTTAGTGAGCAACTATTCATTTATACCACAGGGAGGCACAAGAGACAGCCAATAGGAAGCCAATTTAGGATCGATCCAAAAAGGCAAACTGAATCAAGACTCATCCTAATGAGGAAAGAACTCAATAGGGAAAACCCATCCCGTTATGTGTGTAGGGAGGGAACGAAACCAACCGTCATCCACGAGGATATAACTCAGTGGGGAAATGCAGAAGGAAATGGTAGACACTTTCTGCTTAAGGGGCTGACTCTATATGGAGAGATCAGACACACCCACATCTGCTTGGGGAGATCTACTGGAGAGATCTGTATCACTAATTATCAGGAGACCACAATCAACAGATACACGACAAAAGATGCAACATGAATACCTAAATGCTATGATTATGCGTATATGCATTATGCATGATGAATGCTGACGAACAAACATGTCTAACACACAGGTCCAGGAATCAACCACCCGATACTACCCTTCTAGAGGGAAAGCCAAAAGATCACCCGAGAGCAAAAGAGATCTGCCGGAGACTGGGATATCAGGGGACAACACCATCCTGCAGGGGAGGAAGGCCACAAGAGGCCTCCGGAGGGATCGTCAGTCACAACCGGAGAAAAGAGTTCATAGCACAGGCAGACACTGCCACAACAGCAACTCATGCTAGGGGTCAACGATACCAAGAAGCAACCAGATCTCTGGTGAGGATAGATAGGCATTGATAAAGATCATCACGCCAACAACTCCGCTGGGGATCTATCCGAGGAAATGATGGAGTACTGGGATGTCAATCCACCAAATACCGAATCTTCAAAGAAAAGCACCCATGCTGGGGAGAGGAGAAGACTGCTCTGCTGGAGAGAAGAAAGCTGAAGTCTTCAACAAACACTCTGCTTGGGAACTGGCCCACAAAAGTGTTCAAACAGCAACCTACTGGGGACGACCCACCATAGGGCTAATATGGCTTGGAGGAAGAATGTTGCACTGCCAGGGAAATGAAGATGAACAACTTCGAACAACAATTCACTGAGCACCCTCGCTGAGGAGAAACCATGAAAGATTCTACAGGAAAAAGATACAGTTATGTCAGAGATATGAACAAAAGTCTTACTCTGTTGGGAATCATACCACCCTTGGGAGAGCACTGCAGATCTCCTAAGTATCCTTCCATCATCGTGAATGTTCACTTTGTTTAAGAACAATTTTGTGAAAAAATTGTTTATTTTGAAAACAATGATATTTTATCAATTAAAACATGCAAGACATTTGTTGAATTGAACAAATAAGAGTGCAAATAATTGGATAAAAGCTCAAATTGATGTGATGGAATGGTAGTCTGCAAATGGCAAGACTCCATAGATCTGTACAAGTTTGAAACTGGTGATATATATTGGAAGAGGGCTACATTGAACATAATGACCCTTTCTCTACCAATCCCGAATTTCGATGTATTTGAATCTTCAGTCGACGACGAACCAAGAATTTCTTGGCGGATGACAGATGTAGAACACAGTCTTGTCAGGATGCAGTTACTTGCCAAATCCCTAATTTTTGCCTAGATTGCCCCAGTGTGAGGTACTCAATCTAGCGGGATGCAAATTCTTTTTTTTTAATGTCTCTAACTTTTGCTTGGATCGCCCTTTCGGGTTTTCAATCCACCGAGACGCTCCTTTTTGCCTAAGTCGCCATTTGGGGTGTTCAACTTAGCGAGCTGTTCTGCTTTTATTTTTTTAGGCGAAGTATTTCTTGACTGCATCCGAATTCACAGGACGAGTGAAATCTCCATCCATTGTTGTAAGCATCAAAGCACCGCCTGAAAAGGCTCTCTTGCCAACATACGGACCTTCATGGAGTCCACTTGCCCCTGGAATCGGGCGCGAAACAAGACTTTCTTGAGCACGAGGTCACCTTCTCGGAACACACGAGGCTTGACCTTCTAGGCTTGACCTTCTTGTCGAATGTTTTCTTCATTCTCTGCTGATATAACTGACCACGACACGTGGCAGTTAATCTCTTCTTTTCGATCAGATTCACTTGGTCGTAACGACTCTGAATCCATTCAGCATCAGTCAACTTGGGACTTGAGGGTGCTATTATTCTTTTGTTTCTTTTTATTTTATTTTTTTATTTTGATTTGATTTTGATTTTGATTTTTCATCCTCCTCTTTCTTTTTTTTTGATTTTTTTTATTACATTTGTAATGCCCCAGTTTGACTGTTTTGCTGATTCTCGAGATGCAGATGAGTGATCTTCTTTTCTTGCTCAAGAAGTCGGGAAATCTCGTCAAGAATCCTTTCATCATAATCTTCCTCTGCTTCGAATACAGGGAATTCAAAATTGGGAGATGGCGTTGGATCATTATGTTCAATGGATTTAAGAATCAACCTGCATAATGATTTTGATATGAAAATCTTTTTGGAAATCAAACAAGGCAATCATTATGCAAATGAAAAGATTGCTTTTATTCTTGTTTTTAGGGTTTTTTGTGATCACCAATTTCATGCAAAAAGCGAAAAGGGAAAACAAATGGAAAAACAAATGTTTTAACATGCTTTTATTTGAATGAAAATATCATTGCACAAATGTTGCCAACAATGTCATCACTTCTCCTTTTGGCATGGGAGAAGGGTTTTTAAACAAAGTGATTATTACTCTGACTTATGAACAACTGTAGGAACATCCACAGCGACCCAAATGTGACAGATCCCTCCAGGGATGACAAATGTCAGTACTCTGCATCAGCAGCTTCCCCACTCTGATTGACGTGGATAAAACCTCCGCTCTGAATAATCCTTTTTCGTTGAAGACCTCAGAAGAAAAGCCAACGCCAGCCCGGGGCTTATTATCTTCAAACTCGATTAACATTGGGACCTAAGTCCTCAAAGCTCAGAACCCCTGATCTCATAAGGTCCTGCACCTTATTCTTCAACTGAAAGCAACTATCCACGTCATGACCAGGAGCACCCGAATGATACACACAATGCTGATCAGGCTTATACCACCACCGAGGGTTGACGGGTATAGCCGGCGGGTCTCTGGGAGTAATCAAGTTCCGCTCTATCAAAGAGGGATACAGCTCTGCGTATGACATAGGGATCGGATCAAAAATGATCTTCTTCCTCTCAGTACTCGTACTAGCTTGATTACCATTGTGAGGCTGGTAAGCCTGCTGTTGAGGACGATGTTGTTGATGCTGATATTGCTGAGTTGGTCTTCTTTGCTGTTGTTGAGGTTGAGTTGCTGGAATAGTCACAGCAGCAACTTGTCGATACTGTCCTCTGTTCACATTCCTCCGACGATGCACAACATTTGTTTCACCCTCTCCCCTTCTGGGTGCCCCAGAGGATGGCTTTTTAGAACTCGAAGAACTTGAAGAGCCAGGATCTTGTATCTTTCCTGCTTTAATGAGACTCTCAGTCCTCTCTCCGCAGATAACCACATCAGAGAAACTACTGAACGAGCAACTCCCCATCCGGTCCATGAACACACCTTGCAAAGTCCCGATGAACATGTCAGTCAGCTCTCTCTCCAACATAGGAGGTTGCACCCTTGCAGCTAACTCACGCCACCTCTGGGCATACTCTTTGAAGCTCTCACCAGATTTTTGGAACAAACTCTGCAGTTGGGTTCTGCTCGGAGCCATATCCATATTGTGCTTATACTGCCTCAGAAAGGCTTCACCCAAATCCCTCCAGCTTCTATCAGACTCCCTCTTCAGGTCCATGTACCAATCCAAGGATGCTCCAGACAAGCTGTCCTGGAAGAAGTATATCCACATCTTCTCATCATCAGTGTATGCGGAGATCTTTCTGTAATAGGCCTGCACATGGATGCGAGGATAAGAAGTGCCATTATATTTGTCAAAAGATGGCGCCTTGAACTTGTAAGGAATTCTCAGCCCATCAACCAAACCCATATCGGTTACATCAAATCCCAAAGAGTTCTGACACTCCATGGCACGGATTTTCTCAGCAAGGGCATCGAATTTCCTATCCCTCTCTTCAGTCCTACCCACCTCATCATCATCACTGAGGAGCGTGAACATATCTTCCTGTCTGTCTACCAACGGAGCAGTATGGCGAACAGGAGCACGGGTTGCTCTAGCATTAACAATCTCTTGAGCAATAGGCTGACCATTGATCCTGATACCCCTCAACTCATCACCCACAGCATAATCATTGACGGGGATAGTGGCAGCAACAACATTGTCATTAACAGGGACACCTATTGGTGAAGCACGGCTGGCAGGTGGAATCACAACTTCCTGTCTCTGGGCTAAGGCTCGCAGCTCCTCTTGCCCTCTCACAACACCCTGCATCATGCTCATGAATTGGGCTATGTTAGCCCTCATCTCTGCCAACTCAGCCTGAACTTGATCCATATTTCTCTGTTGATTCAGTCTGGTAGCGTAGCGGTGTGGACGACGATCAGCAATCCTGCCTCAGACAGGAACCAGAGTGAGAAGTCTCGTTCAAGAACACCTGTAATGCAAAAATGATATGTATATGATGTGCATGATGCGTATGCTGTTTATCATGAATGATCCTGAAAAGGATATGCGTATGCGGGTTAACTTCTTCCTTTTTTTTCATGCATTATTTTTTTGAAGATAAACATGATATGATGCAAATGATGCAAACATGACTGGTTGGTTGTATATCACGGAGCACAGGTTCAAAGCTTCGGCATGAATTCGGCACCGGAAACCATGAATCAAAATCATCTAGAACCCAAAGTCATCTGAGACCCAAGGTCATCTGGAACCCATATTGCTGAACCAAGTCACCAACAGGAACCAAGAGTCACCAACAGAATACGGTCACCAACAGATCAAGTCACCAACTGTACCTGTAAAATGATTCATTCCCTCCCCACTCACGGGTGTCATCTAGGCCAGGGTAAGGTCAAGAGAAACGCAGGATAAACAACCCTTTCAAGAATATCATCCTGTACACACTTGATGTATGTACCGATAATACCCCATCAGAGTCTGAACTGCTCGTGATATCATGTTCCGCTAAGTGGCGCAATACCACCCGCTTCCCATGAAACACTCTATTCCTAGGTGTCCTAGAGTTCACTCATAGCCTGGGTATTGGGCCTTTTACCTCTTGTAACTCCCACCCCAACAGAGAGACAAACACACAGCCAGCACAATGAAAATATGATGCATGCAAACAAATAATGCACATATATACAAACACCTCATAATCATAAATGCAATAAATAAAATAGTAAAAGCAACCAAACCCTATCCTAGAGAGCGCTAGGATTGACTCGCTTAGGGAAGATGGACCAGCAAGAGGTCAACTTCTCGGGATAGTGCCCAGCAGAGTCGCCAGCTGTCGCATTACGCGAAAAACCGGCGGGAAAAGAAAACAACAGAGCCGCCACCGTGCGTTATTTATCCCAAAAGAGGGAAAGGAAACGCTCGAAGTAAACCTGGAAAAGACATGGTCTTGCGACCAGAGATTGATGGGATCGGGAGTCGGTTATGCGAAGGGAAGGTATTAGCACCCCTATGCATTCGTCGTACTTGACGGGATCCACGCTCAGAAAGAATAGAAGAAAGGTTGCTAAACACTGCTCACAAACTGCACACACGCTGGAAACAAACACAGATGAAAGACGGAAGAAACGGACTCGGCAGGATATCGCATCCTGGGCCTACGTAGACTGTCAGACACAGACATCAGAGTCGACGTAGTTCGGGACAGGGGAAACATGCTCGCTAGGATGTTGCATCCTATGCATACGTATCTTCTCTGACCAGAGAAGAATCAGAGCACTCGTAGCTCGGCTAACGCACGCCAAACAAAACACAGACAGGAAACCGACTGCCAATCACTGAACTTACGTCAGACTCCACACAAACGGGCAAACACGGAAATCGAATGCCAATTGCTGGACTTACATCAGACTCTGAACCAACAAACACACACAAGAAACCAACCGCCAATCGCTGGACTTACGTCAGACTCCAAACACACACACAAAGGGGTGGGAAAAGAAAAAGGGCGCCCGGAGAGATCAGCTCATCTCCTGCCTACGTACCTCATCTGGTATGAGGATCAGGGCGATGTAGTTCCCCTAAACAGGGAAAGCACTTCTAACCTAACCAGAGACAAGGGAGATAACAAGCTACTAGGGAGACTACGACTCGAGCCTAGAAGTTGTCATGCATACGATCCCTATGTTGAGGTCTCTATCCTAACTTGCACAGAAAGCAAGCTAACCTAAACAGCACAATCAAGCAAATACAAGCACAATAAAGCAAGCACACACACTATATGCAAACAATTGGCTCATACAAGGCTAGGCTGTAGAAACAAGCCAACTGGAATGGGGTGTTTTTAGCTCTTAACCCTAACATTGAGAGTTAGGGTGAAGCAGATGAAATGGGAAGTGAGGGTAAGACCTCACAGCTCTTGTCCCTGGCCTGGGAGAGCTTGACTCAAATAGAGAGTGCGGGAGTTCAGAATGTAGGAACTCTTCTCCACAGATGACTGACACAACAAGATCTTGGGTTCTTATTCAAGATGTATCAACACATGATGTGTGAGCAAAGTGAATGACACAACTGAATAGCAGGGGTGGATTGCACATCCCTTTTATCTGCCAATTGCCTCTTAAGAGGACTTTACCTGCTTGGCACAAAATTAAACATCCACAAACATTGCCTCTTAAGGAGGGCTTCAGACAGGTGCCTGCCAAAGTAACATGACAGGTCTTCCAGACTACATGAAGATCAAGGGATTATACCTCAGTGGTATGCCAACCACAAGCAAGCAAAGCAAAGTTCAAATGAACTTAAAGCAACTTAGGTACCTGTGGAAACAGCTAAACCAATCAGTACACAATCCAGACAAACAATCAACAGTCAATATCAAACAGACAACCCAATATGCAACACATAAGCCATAAACACTAGTGAATTGTCCTGAAAGCCTACAAAACAAACAAATGTTAGCCAACAACAACAAATGATCAAACTCAAGTGAAGGAGCAACATCAACCATGGAGATGTATATTTGAACCTGAAATCACAACTCAAATGTAAGTAACAAACCACTAGGTCAAAGCCTAGGGTCAAAAGTGAATCAAAAATCCAAAACAGAAGCTCAAACTCAACATGAATCATATTTAACCAATCAAGAACAAGTCCTAAAAAGGAACAAACTAAAATCATCATGCAAGTTCATGTAATAGGCAGGAGAAGTCAATGATCAATTCAAGGCATTCATTTGAACATTAAGAAAGAAAATTCCCAATCAAAACAGAAATGATTCAAATAATTCTGGAAAAATTCATGAGCATTCAACACATCTAACATGATCATCATGCAAAAAATTAGAAGCATTAGATGTCATTTGGCATGGAAATCAAATTGCACAAGTAAGACAATCAAATGTGTACACAAATTGTCACACCATGTTAACACAAGCATAAAACAGAAATGGTAAATGAGAAAAATACCAAACCAAGCCTAAAACATCCATCAATGTGTCTAGAATCACCATGTAAAATTTCAAGTCCATTGTATTAAAAACAAGCATTTCATGATAGAAAGAGTAAGGCAAGGTCACCAATGTACATGTGTTCAATCAACCTAGAGAAAATAAAATTCCAGCCAGGCACAACTTTAAAACTCATGATCATTAAAAACTAGACAAAACAAGGATCGTTTTGCAAAAAAATTGGGAGTGATTTGATGCATTTTTCAATTTGTTATGAATTTTACAAGTTGGATAAAAAATGAAATTCAAACATGTGAAGCATATATGGAAAATAGGAGGGAATAGGCAAAATGAAGAATTAATTTGAAAAAACTGCTGCCACCAGGAATCGAAGCAGGTATCACAGATCAAACAAAGTTTTGGGCGCGTTCTTCAGGTAGAACCCTAGCGCACCAGGAGCTATGAAGATCTTCATCTTCTTCATGAAGATGAAGATGAACACCATGAATGTTCATGCAAGCTTTTTCCAGAATTTCCAGATTTTCTCAGAATTTTACAAATTATATATCGTTGGAAAGCTCTTTCAATGTAGAATTCAAATATCATATTATCTAAGCCTAAATCTCCATGGATTTTCTGAATCGAAGCAAAGAAGTTTCTAGATCTAAACTTGAAATTATCATATCTCACTCAATTTTCATCCAAATTCCACAAAATTTATATCAGAATTCTCACCACAACAAGATCTACAAGATTATGTACATAAAACAGAGAATTAAGAGGATAAAAAATGTGACCTCTTGAAGAACAGTTGGCGAATTCTGCAGATCCAAGGCCAAGCAAGCATGCAAATCCACTCCAAATCACTTGTTATGAAGTTTGATGATGAAATTGAGGCTTGGAAACGTGTAGATCTTGCTTAAATCTCAAATGCCATGGTTATGTTCTTGAGCTTCACATGCACAATTCTGGTCCAAACTTGATGATCCAAGGCTTGATCTCTGCTAAATCAACACTAGAGAACCAAAATATGGAAGAAGATTCAAGGTTTATGTGAGAAAAATTTGAATTAAGATTGAAAGAAAATTTGGAGGGAAAAAATTCTTAGATCTAGAAATGGTGAATTGTGATTAACCTCCAAATTCTGTTACAATTATCTATATATACCATGTCCTAATCTCATTTTAATTAAAATTAATCAAAGTTAATTAGAGTTAAGCAAGATAAGGGTGCATGGCAAAAATTGGAAATTTGGTGGTA
The DNA here is from genome assembly GCF_024323335.1 of Lathyrus oleraceus. Classification (NCBI taxonomy): domain Eukaryota; kingdom Viridiplantae; phylum Streptophyta; class Magnoliopsida; order Fabales; family Fabaceae; genus Lathyrus; species Lathyrus oleraceus. The sequence continues at coordinate 232,268,506 of NC_066585.1, forward strand.
CATGGCAATTCCAAACGTGAATAGTACCATATGGGAGCTCATTTTCACTCAAAATCTTCCCATGCACATGTTAGCAATGGTCATTTGTTCCCATGATGCACCAATTTCAAATTTATGATTTTCCCTCCAAAATTGACTTGAATGCACAAATGATCATATGTTCAAATTTCATGCAATGTGATGGATGTTTTGGAAACTTCATGTCATGACAAGCATTTTGCAAAAAGAGCCACCAAGTTTGGAGTTATGAGTCAAGAGTTATGGCCTTTTGAAGTTCCATGCACACTTGGCAATGATTTGATCATAACTCCTTAACCATTCATTAGAAATTCATGATCTTGGACTTTTTGGAAATGGGAGAGAAAGATCTTAAAATTTCATGTTGGACAAAATTTCATTTGAAGCTTCTTTGATGTTGGAAAGTTGAGTTGAAGTTGGTCCAAAAACTTGCCATTTTTGGAAACTTGCAAATTACAGGTCACTTTCCATTTTCAGAAACTTTTGATCTGGCTTCAAAATCTTCAAGGTAGATGTTTGACATGTTGAATAACCCTCTTTGGGACATGAATGAAGTGTCTCAAACCATTTCTCCATCTCCTAACCCTCAGTTGACTTGCAGTTGACTTTTATAGGCCTCAGATGACTTGGTCATGCACTGTGGACTTCTGAGCCTCTAGCCTTGGCCAAATTGCATCAAAATGAACCTTGAGTCATGTAAGCTCTCTAGGACAACCATAGGGCCTTCATCTCATGGAAAACCCTTGCTCCCTTGCACAGATGGATTCTCCTGATCAGTTTTGACTGATGAAATGCAACATGTTATGCAATGCTAATGACCTAAAAATGAAATGTATGTACAAATTTGAGGTGCAAATTTGAGGTGTTACACCTAGACGCCATCTCGCACCAATGTTGAGCATACTCTTTAAAGGTTTCATTGGATGTCTGCGCTTGATTCTGTAACTGCAGCCTTGGCGGAGCCATATCAAGATTATACTTATACTATTTCAAAAATGCCTCTGATAGGTCCCTCCATGACCGGATCTTAGTACGTTCCAAACTCATATACTAGTCTAGAGAAGCTCCAAACAGACTGCCTTGGAAGCAATGGATAAGTAGGTCATCATTGTCGATGTACGACGCCATCTTCCTGCAATACATTGTAATATGGCTACGAGGACAACTTAGACCTTTGTATTTTAGGAGGTCTGGCACTTTGAATTTTCGCGGAAGAGCCACATTCAAAACTAAGCAAAGATCTCGAGCATCGGTACCAAAGACTTAGAAACCCTTAATAGCCCTTATTCTGTCTTCTAATAGCTGATAGTCCGTAGGTCTGGCCGGATCAACAGCGGGAAGAGAGACCTGACTGGTTGGTCGAGAGGTTTCAGGAGCTATTGCATGAACAGGCACATTCTGTGGGGCAAATAACATTTGTGGTGGATAAGAGAAACCAGGGGGTGCTGTTTGAGCATCATGCACCATGTGAGGATACTGCCCTCCAGCCTGAGCATTGGAGGCCTGAGGTGCCCCTGTCTGCATATACTGGAATGCAGGATTGGTGGGTGCATAGGTCAACATGGGCATAGAAGTTGCCCCAGGGTAACTGAATGGAGCAGCTTGATTGGTGCTCGCAGGTTGAGCTGCTTGAGCAGAAACCTGAAAGTGGAGGCGCGGGCCTCAGTATTCACCTTCAACGTCAAAAGTTTCATTGGGAACTGTAGCGGGGTATTCGTTACCATTAGATATATTGACTAAATCCAAGGTAAACCATACAAGTCGAGTCTCCACCGCACTTTTATTTATCCAAAGGAATGGTTAGAAAGCGAACAAAAACCTAAAAGTTTTATCGAATCAAAAACTAGTAAAAATGTCAGAGATCGGGGTAAGGGGGTTGGTTATGCAATGGGAAGGTGTTAAGCACCCAAAACATCCTAGGTACTCCTAGGAAGCCCTTTCACACTTGTTGTAAGGTTGGTATTTTGTGAAAATTTGTTTGTGCAAACATGATTGAAGAGATGAGAAGAGAATATATAAATTATTTACATTTTTGTGTTTGGATGGATAAACCCATTGCCCACGTACCATCTTAAAAAAGTTTTGGATCAAAACCTCGTAGTTCGGGGTAATAATCTCAAAAGAAGTTGGTGAATTGATTGGTCCAAAAGCCTTAAGGTCTTTTGTTATCCAAGGGAGAAAACTCAACCTAAAACCACAAATCCACCATGTGAGGATAGCTTCAACATGCTAGTGAGGGGTTAACCCTATAATAAGCATGGAAGACTCATTGTTCATCACTAAGGATAAAGGTGAGTATTACATCTACCTCAAGGATAACTCAAACCTAATAGCTAAAGGTTATTAAAAGTTTTGATTAAGAAAGTGGCCATTGAAACCACAAAATTATTTGAATGAGTTGTACTTACCAATGAGAAGTATTTACAAAATATGGTCAAAGTTGACTTAAAGATTCAATTCAAAATAAGTGTTATGAAAAGAAAGTTTGAAAATCAAAAGCATAAGGCTTAGGTTTCTAATGTTTGAAAACAAATGTTAAATGTTTGCACAAAAGTTTTGGCTTGGGTTATAGTGGAGGGAGGAAGAAGAATGGCTAAATTCCTAATTATACAAAAGATGAGGGATAAGAAACAAGACCACAAATGGAGTTCCTCTCTTGAGATCATATTGATGATCCAAGTAGCTCCCATCCTTTGGAATATGCAAGCAAAATAATTGTAAGCTCAAGCAATCAACATAATCAAACAAGCTCTTAGAAGATCCCCCAATGTCTCTTGTATCTTTCACTTTGGATGAACATGGCAATGGTTCTTCAATTTGAGCTCTCATAGGATCCCCTAGCACAAAAGCACACACATCAAAAAGTTCTATGAAGTAAATAAAAAATGGACAAGAGTGGGTTTAGAGATTTGGTTCTTCAAATCCATCCTCAACATTAAGATCCTTTTACTCCAATTTGCATAGGGAAAGTCCTAGAAACTAAGTCCATTTGTCCATTTCTTTGCATTTGGTCCACAACAATCAAAACAAAACACAAGCACAATAATATATACACAATTATGTGCTCAAGTGAGCAAAAGGCAAATTGCATTAACATAAACATGTGCTCAAATGAGCAAAGAGCAAAAGCAAATGAATAATATGTACAAGAATAGTAAATTGCATAAATGTAAAGTGCTAGAAGTAAATGTTAATGGTTAATAGTTAGTGTTAATAGTTAGTGTGCCTTAAGGCAAATTTAGCGTTATGTTAAGTGTAACACCTCAAAATTTGCCCTCCTCTCTTGGGACTAGCTTAACATATTGCATATCATTTTTTAGGTCATTAGGCATTACATATTTGCATATCATGTGGTTACATTGTGCAAGTCATCCTCATAAGTCTTGGTCAGAAGATAAGAGGTTGAGATGCAAGCTAGGGTTTCATTGGATTGATCATTAGCCATCTGAGGGTGTGTGATTCAAATTAGGGTTTCATGGTTCCTCAAGGAGGTTGAGCTTTATCTTGGTTGAAATGATACATCATCATCATCATGGTTTTGTCATCACCAAATGCTTGATCAGATACCTTGAGATTAGGGTTTTGACCTCTGGTCAACCCTAATCAGCTGCATTGGGCCAATCAGGGCTTGGCAAGGAGATGGGGTCTATAATGGATATGAGGATCATCATGTGAGTATATTGAGCTTATGGAAGCTAGGGTATCATTTTGGAGCCATTTCATCAGGAGTTTGAGGCTCAGCTTGCTCAGTGCCTGGCCAAATTCATCTATCAACTAGAAAAGTCAACTGTGGTCAACTGTGCTTGAACTGATGGATTTGGAGGTGGGAGAGGGTAAGAGACACTTCATTCATGTCTAAACAAGTTTCATTTGACATTTCAAACATCAAGAATAAAGAAAATAAAGTCAGATGGAAAGTTTCCAAAAATAGCAGGTGACCTGTAATTGAAAACTGCCAAAAAGGGAAAGTTTTTCTCCTCAAAATTACTTCATCATACAAGCTTCAAATGGAATTTTGTTCAACATGAAAGTTGGAGATCTTGCTCTCACATTTCCAAAAAGTCCAAGAACATGAATTTCTCATATGTGGTTGGCAAGATATGGTCCAATCATTTTCAGAAAATGCCTAAATTCAAAGTGCCATAACTTTCACATGGAATGGCCAAATTGGGTGATCTTTCTTTGAGCAAACCACATTTCACATGTACTTTCATGATGCATCATCACATTTCATTGAAAATCATCATAGCAAAAAGTCATTTTTCAAGTGGACTATTTGAAAATTGGTGGGAAAAATGGTGAATTTCCAAAATACATGGTTTTTCCATACAAGGCCTATTCCAACACATCACAAACACAAAATATGACTTGCTTGAGCTTCAATTACACTGTTACATTGGCTGGTTTGAAAAGGCCATTTTGGACATTTCACTTGAAAATGCATTTTGCTAATTTCACTCAATTTTGCTAATTGTGATTAACAAATGGATTAGGGCATGGTATAAGATGTTAATCATAACAGAAAATCATAATCACATTTCACATTTTCAGATCTAACAAACTTTCCCTCCAAAACCTCTCAATTCTCTCCAAAAATTTTCACACTTTTTTCATAATTTCTCATTGAATTCATCAATCTTTTGGCTGTTTCTTGCATTGATCCTTCTCTACATGTATCATTGAGGAACTGTTTCAACAAAAATCAAGGCCAAGCTTGCTGAATCGTGACTGTTGCAATCTCACTCTTCCATGGCAAGTTGAAGGTTCTTCCACCTGGTGTACAATTGAGCTGCAAGACCTCCTTCAATCATCTTCTACATCATCAATCTTCATCTATTTTTGCATTTTGGACTTGGAAACACAAGAATCGAGCACTGCCTTCATCATAAGGTTAGAATTCGAAGTCCTTAATTGCTAGAATCTTGATGTGGTTTAGGTAGATCTTGTGATGTAGAACACACTGCAATTCAAATCGTGCATTTTAGTTGAGAATTAAATGAGATATCATGATCTGAACTTTGACCTAGGAATCTTCTTTTGCTCGATCCGGTTGATATGTTTAGAGTTAGGTCAAATGCTTGCCATATCCATGATCTAGGTTGAAAGACGAACACATTGATGTATGGCATGATCATTTTGGTTGAAATATGTTCTTGACAATTTTCTGGAATTTCTGTTGTTGTTCTTGATGAAGAACGCGCTTCAGCGTGCATTTGATCCATCTTTGCCTGGCCTCGTTTGAATTTTGTGTTTCCCGCCACCATCAACCAATCAGCGCGTGCCAAGGCGTTTTAATGAAACGCCGCGTTTCATCGTGGCAATGCATAATTACAACTTTGCCATTTTCAGTATTAATTTGTTTATTTCATTTTCTTTTTCATTTTTTCATTTCATTTTCATCACATAACTTCAAAAATCCATAAGTTCTTCATTTCTTGTCCAAATTTGATGAGACTTTTTGCATTATTCTCCTTGTGATGTGTAGTTTTTTATGATGAATTTTAATATTTTTGTGCACGAGTGAAAAATAAATTTCCTAGGGATTGTTTGAATATGTCATTTGTGTACCATGCTCACCATATCATTCATAAAATGATGATGCTTCCATAGAAATTCATGAAATTTTACATGCCTATTCTTGACTCTTTCCTGGTGATTTTGATATGTAGTTTGCAATTTTTGGATCCATGGTTGATGAGATATGATTTTTTGAATAGAGGTGTGACAATTTGTGTCACACCATGCTTGGTGCAATTTCATGATTTTATTTAATATGCTTGTGGACATTGGATTGAGCTGAAGTTTTGCATGATTGAGAATATGGATGTTGAGAATACATGGGAATTTTTCTGGAATTATTGATGGCATTTCCTATTTGATTGGATCTTTCTCCCCTGTTTGGTCATTTGTTGATTTTTTGTGACACATGTTGGCATTTGATTTGTGAAATTCTGGTTATTGATTGGATGAATATGAAATTTGGTGGAGTGATTGTAGACACATTGAGGAACATCATGGTTTTGATCCCATTCATTTCTCATATGTTGTTTCTGTTTTATGCTTAATGGAATTTGATGCTTGTTTTGGTGCATTGTATGAGCTTGTATGAACTTGTCTGGACTTTATGAATTTCATTGGCCTACTTCCCTTGATCCAAATGAGCTGAAATTTGGTATGCATGACATGTTATGGATGCTGTTTGATCATGAATTTTTTGGTGATTTATTGAAATGTTTGTGATTGGATTTGAGTTAAGTCATTCTGTTTGGTCCTTTGAGGTTGCAAATTGCATGTTTTGTGCCTTTTCTTTCATGAAATGATAATAATGAATGATATGAATGTGGAACCACTTGGATTGGATTCTTGATTGTTTAATCTTGATTTTGGATAAGTTTCATGTTCTGTTTTGACTTTTTGATCTCCTTTTGGCCCTAGTCTTGGACTAGTGGTTTGTGATCTCACTTTTGAGTTGTGTTTCAGGTTAATAGCACAAATGGCCTATGCTTGAGGATGTGCACTCAATTTGAGTTGAATTGTGACTTGTTTATGAATAACCTTGACTTTGTTTTGTAGGTTGTGAAGCTTGGGTTTGTGCCTTATGGCTTGCACCTTTGTGCATTGACTTGTGTTTAGACTGTACATATTAACTGTTAACTTTGCTGTTTGACTGTTTGAGCTGAATACTAATTGTGCTAGATTGATTTCAGGTACTTTAGTTGCTCTAGTTCATTTGAACTTGTGTTGGCCATTGCTTGGTTGCTTAACCAATTGAGGTAGTGCTCACTAACTCCATGTAGTCTGGAAGACCTGGCCTGTTACTTGGCCAGGCACCTGTCTGAAGTCCTCCTTAAGAGGCAATGATTGTGTTTGTTTATTTTTGTCCCCAAGCAGGTAAAGACCTTGATTAAGGTAATTGGCGGATAAAAGAGATATGCAATCTATCTCCCGCTATTCTGTTGAGTCGTCCCTCTGCTCACACCACTGTGTTGATGCATTGGGACATTAACCCAAGATCTTGTACAGTTGTACAGTTGAGTCAGAGTCATGAGTGTAGAAGGGTTCCCACTTTCTGAACCCACGCTCCTTTGTCTGAAGCTCTCCCTGGCCAGGGATAAGAGCTGTGAAGTCTAATCTTCACTCACCTTTCATCAGCTTCACCTTGACTCTCAATGTCAAGGTTAAGAGCTAACACTACCCTGTACAGTTGACTTGCCTTGGCAGTCTAACCCTTTGTTTGAGCCTCACTTGACTGGATATAGTGTGTGCTATGTGAATGTTTGCTTTGCTTTGTTTATGCTTGCATGCTTGCTTTTGCCTGGATAGGATTAGCTTGCCTGTGCAAGTTAGGATAAAAACCATAACATAGGGCAATGATGCATGATAACACCTAGGCTCGAGTCCAGCTCCCTAGTAGTGTGTCTCCCTTTGTATCTGGTTGGATTTTCTTTCCCGTTCAGGGGAACTACGTCGCCCTGATCCTCATACCAGATGAGGTACGTAGGCAGGAGACCGTGCGAGGTTTCTCCGGGCACCCTTTTTCTTTTTGTGTGTGTTTGCTTGTTAACCCTTTTGTGTGTCAGGATATGGATGTAAGCCCAGCGATTGGCTGTCCGTATCCTGAGTGTGTTTGTTTGGTTCGGAAGCCGATGTAAGTCCAGCGATTGGCATTCGGGTTCCAGGTTTGCCTGTGTGTGTGTTTGCTTGTTTGGCGTGCGTGAGCCGAACTACGGTAGCTCTGATTCTCATTCCAGATGAGATACGTAGGCATAGGATGCGATATCCTAGCGAGCACGTTCCTCTTTTCCCCCACCTGGGTTGTTTTCGGTGTGTGTGTGTGTGGTGTTTGTTTAGCAACCTTTTCTTTCTTAGAGCGTGGATCCCGTCGAGTACGACGGATGCGTAGGGGTGCTAATACCTTCCCTTCGCATAACCGACTCCCGATCCCTTTCTCTTTGGTCGCGAGACCATGCTTTTTCCAGGTTTACTCTGAGCGTTTCCTTTCCCTCTTCTGGGATAAATAACGCACGGTGGCGGCTCTGTCTGTTTTTGTTTTATCCCGCCGGTTGTTTTTTCGCGGATGCGACATTAAGCAATCGTAATTGGACTTATGTAGAAGTCACAACTATCTGAGGCCGGTCAATAATAATGTAGGCAACAACACAAGTTAGAGGTCTTGATTAGTGAATTAAACTCCAACAACTTGCCATGCCAAAAAGAAGATGAGAAATGATCTTGTATTGATTTAGGTTCTTTGCATGATTTAGGAAGCAACTTATCCTTAATGCAAAACCATTCACTTGATCCATGATCAAGATGAATTAGATTTGAATAAAGGAAGATTAAACCTCCATGTATCAATATTGATCACCAATCTTTAACTCATTGATCAAAAAAGAAAAAGAAACAGAAGAAGATGAAGAATTAAAGTGCATTAATGGAAATAGAATGAGATAATCAACAAGAATTGACCAAAGATAAATAAGATCAAGGTCAAACAATAGAAAACAGAAGCAAAATGAAGATTAGAAGTCAAGAAACAAATAAAATATTTTTGGCATTTTTTAATATTAAAATAAAACTTTGAATTAAAATAATAAAGAAAGGTCAAACTTCAAACTTACTTCAAATCAACTTTGAAAAGTCCAAGTAAATTATCCCAAGTTCAACAAGGTCAAACAAAGTTTGACAAAAAATTCAGCATTTTTAAAAGTCAGAAACTATTTTAAATCAATTAAAAATGCATAAAAATAACCTAATTGAACTAAAATCTCAAATAAATCTCAAATCATTTAATAAATTGATGAGAATATTTTTCATAGATCTATCATCATTCAAAGAGGTTGGAAAAATATTTTTGTATTTTTTGAATATCAAAAACTATTTTAAATAAATTAAAAACAATCAGAAAAGAGAAAATTACTAAAAAATATCAAATGATAAAATAAAAAATATTAAAAATCATTTTTAGAAAGTAGAAATTAAAAAGAGAAGAATGAAATTGGTCCCATAATTTTTGGACCAATAATGAGAGAGATATAAATTTTAGAAATAAAGTGGAATTAAAAGAAATAAAAGAAATTAAAATCAGAAATTAGAAAAAGAGAAAAAGCATGGAGCGTTGGATGATCCTTCATTAATTGACATGGATCATCACACGGCCTAGAAGCGCGCGTTCACCAAACTCCTTAGTCAAATGAGACACACTCAGCCTTTAATAAAGTCATAACAATGGATGCACGAGATTCAATCTGGAAAAGGCAAGGGACGCTCCTGATTGAATCTGGAGACCAGACGGTGGCCAGCGCCACCGTCTTCTCCGTCCAGCTCCGGCGAGGTTCAAAAATTGCAGAGGAAAAAATGGCAACCAAAATGCATGATCCAGGCATCATTCGAAAGCTGGGGTGATGTACATCACCCCTGTACCACTCAATTCCATTCTAGATCTCTAGATTGAGAGAAATCAGAAGTGGAAATTTTGTGGTGTTCATATGAACTTCATGATTTTCAAAAATTGAAAGCATAGTAATTTTGCCTCTATGCAGAGGACTTCAAATCATACAAGAACAAAGCAAATAGAGCAATATACAAGCTGGTTCGAAGCAAATAATAGTTGAAGTAAACCTTTGAATTGCAAGGCTTTGAGTCAAGATCTGTGGATGCTTTTGCTAACAGTAGGCACTATGGATCAAGAAGAGAAGGTTTAAGAACTTTGAGATATGAAGATTGATCAATGGAATCAAAATTCAGATTTGAAAAATTTGAAGAGAAATGAAATAGTTCCTTTAGTGATGGCTAGGATTTCAGTTGAGCAGCAATTGGGGCGCCTTTAGGTTGAAGAAATGAGAGGCCAAGGCATTGTATTTATAGCTGAGCAAGGCTGAATTGCATAATCAAATCATGTGCATGGATGGAAAGGGCCTCCATGCATGGGCCTGTACAGGCGCATGGAGGGCCCAATTCCACTTGGAAATGGAAGCTTATGCATGATGTAAGTAGAATGGACGTGCAGATTGGATTGTACGAGCTCATGCATGGCAATTGAAATGATTTTCACAAAATGCACTATTACATTCAAGTCTTCGAAAATGCTATGTCCAAACTTGAAATGTAACCTCATGAGTAATGGTTGGAAAGCTTATTGCATAAGGAATAAATGTTATGTTGTTCAAAACTCCATTTGGGCCTTGTAAATTAATGAAAATTTAACTTGAAGTGTAGGGTGTAAAACATGTATGTGTGGCATTTTCAAAATTGGCCAAAGTTCAAGCCCTTATGTCTCAATGACGAAAGCTCCAAATGACAAAACCTTCAACCTGAAAGTTGTATATCTTTTCAATACAATCAATTTGGACTTAAAGTTTGCATCATTTGGATTTTTGATGAAGAAGTTATGGGCACTTGAAGTTGGACTTTTTCATATTTCAATGCATTTGGTCTAAAGTGACCTATAATGTTATGCATTATCACATGTATTTCTATTGAGATTTTGAAATTTTGCTCAACATAACATTTTAAGTAGACATCTTAAGCTTTCCAATTCATTTTATCTCACTTCAAAATCATGAAAAAATAATGAGTTATGTCCTTGGAAGTTGACCTAGAATTAGGGTTTCAGTCAAAATGACCTATAATGTCTTAGAATGGATGATGACCTTCCAAAATTCAAATCAATTTTTGATGAACATGAAAGTTGTTCACATAGTCCTTATGAACATTGTTTCTCTTGGGGTCATCTCCATTTGACAAAAACATAAAAAGTTAGGTCTCAGTGCATTTCAAAAAAGTCAGATGAATTGACTGGTCAACTTCTCAAGTCCAAACCTCATATCTTGATGAATTGATGATTGAGGGCACTCAAATAAGTTCAAATATGCATGAAATGATGAATTAAAGAACTTCCTTTGATTGTATTTGACCATGGGTTGAGGTTGCTTCATGAGCAAGGCACAATTGATGAACAAGTGAATTAGAGTTTCCTTGGGAAACAAACCTCAAACCCCTTGATTTGCTATGATCAAAATGATGAATGGGGATACTTGGGAAGCATATTTGATGGATTAGGGTTTTGAGAACCATTGCCATGCTTGATTTCATCTTCTCTTGGCCACATCAATGTACATAGGGTCTCCTAGAAGCTTTAGACCTTGTGACTGCTCAAGCTACAAACAAGAGATGTTAGTGAAATATTTTTGTGCTTTTGGTTAGTGAATAAAAATGAGAAAAGCAATGATATACAATTCAAGCATACTTGGGGATCTCAAACCAACTCACAAGAGGTCCCACCCAAAGGCAAAGGGAACCAAGATGCTTATGATCCTTGAGGCTATGCAAATGCAATGCTATGATGCCATGAGGGATCTTAGGGTCAAAATTAGGGTCTTACAGATGCCCCTATTTAAGGTCATTCTAGGGTCAAAATTAGGGTCTTACAGATGCCCCTATTAGGATCTCAGATTCATATTTATAAGTCGGATTTATGGCCATTTCTTTCTGAGACGCCGGAGTGTTGTCCGAGTTATTTATCAGTGGGGATCCATTTATTTCAGGATTCCCCGGGCCGATTCAAAGATCAGGGTTATCTGCTCAGAGATTGTTTGATGATGATGGTGGTGTATCTTTCAGTTCCGTTTATTTCGGAACCCTTGAGTCAGATTTGTGGTCACATATTCCTTCAGATGGTTATGATCGGTTCAGAGATCAGGGCTGTGATTCAGAGCAACAGTTGATCAGATGGCTTGGAGGATGGCAATGCATTGCATTCATTCATCAGCATCATTAACATTTGCATTTACCTGCATCTAACACATGTTTATCCATATGCAGGGACATTTTTGATCGAGATCCTGGTTGAGAGACTTCTTGCTCAGACATGAGGACCGGTTTGAAGCCTGATGTTGTATACAGCTTCTTTGACCCAGAGATTGGTGTGCTGAAGGAGATGATAGCATTGATTACGCCCGACCATGTGGGGATGTTCAGAGAGGCATACGGTGGTATCCTGAAGATGGTTTTCAGACTCACTGACAGTGACAGAAGTGCCCTTCATACTCTTCTTCAGTTCTATGACCCGGGGCTGAGATGTTTCGTGTTTCTAGATTATCTGTTGGGACCTCTGATGGAGGACTATGCTAGCATCCTGGGTATGCGGATCCGGGATCAGATTCCTTTCCATGCTACTAGGGTGGAGCCTGACGCCCTTGGGATTTCCCGTGCTCTTTATTTGAGTCCGGAGGTGATCAAGGAGGGTTTGAAGGAAAAAGGAAAATTACCTGGTTTTCATTTGAGTTTCTTGGAAGCCAAAGCCAAGGAATGTGCTGCTGCGGGTAATTGGAAGACGGTTTGTGCTTTGATTGCTGTGGGCATTTATGGTGTTATTCTATTTCCTAACCAGAAGAGCTTCGTGGACCATAATGCTATCAGATTATTCATGCAGAGGAACCCTATTCCTACTCTGATCGGAGACGTCTATTACTCGGTCCATAACAGGAACGAGAAGCGGCGTGGGGGTATGATCCGGTGCTGTGCTAAGTTGCTATTCAGGTGGTTTATGGGGTATTTGCCTTCCCGAGGTGCTTTTGCTCATCTTGATCCTACTGTCAAGTGGTCATTCAGATTGATGGATTTGCGGGCTGCTGACATAGCTTGGACTCATAATGGCATGGCAGGACAAGATTTCATATACAGTTGTGGGAGTCTTCCCAATGTGCCTCTTGTGGGAGTTCAGGGTTGCGTCAATTACAACCCGGTGCTTCTCAGGAGACAGATGGGGTTTGCTGTAGAGGGTCCTCCTCTCGGACGAGAGATCCAGGAGTCCTTTTACTTCCCGATTGGTGGCAATCAGGCCAAGCTGAGGCAAGTATTGGATGAGTGGCGTGACATCCAGCGAAAGGGTAAAGTTCCTTATGGCAAGGTCAACAATCGGTATTTTACTCTATTTGATGATTGGTTGCGGAAGAGGATAGAGCTCACACTTCTACCATTTCCGGGAGGTGATCCTTGGTGTCTTGTGATTGAGGGTCCCCGTTCTTCTGTCAGTATGGAAGAATTCCTCGAGATGAAGAGAGCCAGAGATCAGTTGCTTACAGAGAAAGCGGAATTGGAGATGACTGTTGCTCGGATTCAGACGGCTAACCAGGAGGTCAGAGTGAAGATGGAAGATCAAGACAAGCGACATGTCGTGGAAGCGAAGCGCTTTGAGATGGATACTGCCTACTATGGGAAGATCAGCCAAGCATTAGCGTCATCCACAGGGGAGCACGACATCACAAAGGAGAAGCTAGCCAGAGCTTCAAAGGTCATTGAGGATGAGAAGAGAAGGCAAATCCTCGTTAGGGATCAGAGAGATGCCAGAGCCAGAGCCCTTGCTGCAGAGTGGGAAGCGGAGAAAGCAAAGATCATCGCCGAGAGAGATCATTACATTGCCGAGAGAGATCACTACTTCAGGCAGATGAAGATCCATCAGAAAGAGGTGGGGAGATTACAGCAGGAGAACACCGAGCTCAGGTTCGCCGCAGAGTTCGCGAAGATGGTTGATGAGATAGGGCCATCTGTGGGACCCTCATCAGGCTAGCTTTCTTGTTTGTGTGGATTACCGTCAGGCTTGTTGACGGAATTCATTTGCTTGTATTTCTTTCCCGATTCTGGAGAATTGTATCTGATTTGATGTATGACTATGGCACTTATTGTGCATTTTGCTATGTGATGGTTATTTTCATTCAGTGATCGATCTTCAAGCTTTATTTGCTTTATCGTATGCACTCACACAAGCACACATGGTTGGGGGTATTTTGCTAAATCATATATCTCTGAGTTGTATGATGAAATCGAATGCTGAATGTCAAAGTATTGCTGCCGGATTATTATTTGTCTCGATGAAGCCAGGATCAAGAGACAAAGTGTTCTTCATGTGGATAAACACTGCATTCATGCATGATCATAATAACTTGTGTTTTATTTTGCAGGTATCTGTTGCTAACGTGCTTGATTGTTTCAGGAATCATTGCTCGTGCTCGCAGAGCTGTACCTTTGCACTCAACCCGTCCTCACAGATACTTCACGCGACGTAATACTCCCAGACTGATGGATCTCCCGAACACAGATATCCTCGAGCTGAAGGACAAGATGAACGAGCTGATCAACATCATGCAAGGCTTTGCAGTTGGTCAGAAGGCTCTGGCTGACAAAGTCGAGAAGCTCGAGCGGGCTTCAGCGGCAAATAGCGGTGTTAACCTGGACGGTGTCTCCAACCAGGGGCTGGGTGGTTCTAGAGACGGTGGCAAGAGAGCAACTGTGGGTTTGGTGAATAATGCTGGAGGTTTTGGTGCTGCTGGTGGTCAACCTGGGCCGATGGGTCAGAACATGAAAGATAGTCTTTTCCCTTCATTCTTCGGGGTCGACGACGATAGAGAGGAAGATAGAGAAGCCGATCAGTTCTCGATGCACAATGAACCTTTCGGCCAATACAGTGCCCCACCACAGAACAAAGAGATTCAGCTACTGGCTGAGAAAATCAGAGCTTTGGAGAGTTATGCTACTCCTGGGGTGGTCAATATGTCAAACATGGGGCTAGTGGAGGGGATTGTAATCCCACAGAAATTCAAGGCGCCCGCTTTTGACAGATACAATGGGAGTTCCTGCCCCGAGACTCATCTTCAGGCATTTGTCCGTAAGATCTCAGCTTACACTATGGATCAAAAGTTGTGGATGTACTTCTTCCAGGACAGTCTGTCCGCAGGCTCACTGGAGTGGTACACCAAGCTTAAGTCCTCAGATATCAAGAACTGGCAAGATCTTGAGGACGCATTCTTTAAACAGTATCAGTTCAATGCTGATATGGCTCCGAGTCGTACCCAGCTGCAGGGTATGTCTCAGAAAAACAATGAAGGGTTTAAAGAATACGCTCAGAGATGGAGGGAGTTGGCTGCCAGAGTGCAACCTCCTTTGGTGGACAGAGAGATGTCTGATCTCTTCATGGGGACTTTGCAGGGGGCGTACGCTGAGAGAATGGTTGGTTGTCCGGTGACCAACTTTTCAGATATTGTTGTAGCAGGGGAGAGGATAGAGAGCTGGCTGAAGCTCGGAAAGATACAGGGCAGTGCTTCATCTTCAGGATCGAAGAAGCCCTTCAGTAATGGCCAGAGGAAGAAGGAGGGGGATACCAGTGCAGTATACACACAGAGAGGACCCAGTAGGGATCGTTACTTCCAGCACACTGTTGCGGTAACTATTCCCGCTGAGCATCAGCCTGCACAGCAACAACAGCAGCAACAACCTCAACAACAGAGACAACCATTTCAACAGAGGCCGCAGAGGGCTGGATACCAAGTCAGAGGGAGAATGAATGATAGGCAGTTTGACAGGCCACCTGTGACTTACTCCTTCCTGTTGAAGAAACTGCAAGACTTGGGGCTGGTACAATTGAGGACCTTGGCACCTTTGAGACCTGATCAAAGGCCAGCCAACTATGATGAGAATGCTAAATGCGAATTCCATTCGGGTGCTCCCGGACATAACACAGAGAACTGCAAAGCTTTTAAGCACGTGGTTCAAGACCTGGTGGATTCGAAAGCGATCAACTTTGCACCATCTCCCAACGTCAATGTTAATCTCATGCCCGCGTATGGTCAAAGGGGGGTGAATGCTATTTCTGAGGAGAGTAGGGTTGGGCTGTCTACTGTTGATCAGTTGAAGACTCCATTGGCTGAGGTCAAGAGGCAGTTGTTATTGAATGGGGTTCACCCGGGCTGTGGTATTGATTGTGCTGAGTGCACTATTGTTCAGAATGGGTGTGAATTATTGAGGAGGACTGTCCAGGGCTTGATGGACGAGGGGAGTATTCTGATTGAGAAGGCTGATTTGGGGAAAGATGAAGTCTCCACCATAACAATTTATTTTGACCCGGTGGATTTGTCTACTCTGGCGGAGGCGGCTCCAGTTACCATCACGGTACCTGGGCCAATTCCGTATGACAAAGATGATGTCGTGCCATGGCATTATGGGGGAGAGGTATATTGCAATGGAGAGAAGGTAGAGGATCAGACTGCAAGTGAAACCACCGTTTCAAAGGTGGATAATGCCGGTACCAGTGGTTTCACTCGCAGTGGAAGACTGTTTGCACCAGACGCGTTGAGGAGAGAAGAAGGAGAAAAAGAGAAAAAAGAAAAGGCCGAGGCTTTAGCCAGGGCAAAAGGGAAAGCAGTGGTTGGTGATGGTACTCTAGTGTGACACCGACGCCGGTTGGGTCAGAAGAAAAACTTGATGATGATGCAGAAGAGTTTTTAAGGATCATCAAGAAGTCTGAGTACAAGCTAGTAGACCATCTGCAGCAGACTCCCTCCAAAATATCAATTCTATCTTTGCTGTTGAGCTCTGAGGGGCATAGGGAGGCTTTGATGAAGATCCTGAAGAAAGCCTATGTTCCTCAGGAGATTACAATTAACCAGTTGGAGACGGTCATGTCTAATGTGCATGCCAGCCATGGGCTGGGTTTTACAGACATGGACCTGACTGTAGATGGGAGGAATCACAATTGGGCATTACACATCGCGATGGAATGTAAAGGAGTTGTGCTTTCGCATGTGCTGGTGGATACCGACTCCTCATTGAATGTGTTGCCGAAGAAGGCTCTGGCTAAGTTGAATTGTGACGAGCTGATTCTGACACCCACTGATCTGATAGTAAGGGCGTTTGATGGGTCGAAGCGGGCTGTATTTGGAGAGGTTGAGCTTCCTGTGAAGATAGGCCCAGAGGTGTTCAAGTCGACTTTCTATGTCATGGATATTCAGCCGGCATACAGTTGCTTGTTGGGTCGCCCATGGATCCATGCTGCTGGGGCAGTGACTTCGACTTTACACCAAAAGCTGAAGTACATCTGGGAAGGACAGGTTGTCACCGTCTGCGGGGAAGAAGACATCTTTGTCAGCCACCTTTCATCATTCAAATATGTGGAGATGGACGGCGAAATCTGGGAGACCCCGAGTCAAGCATTTGAAACCGTTAAGGTGGAGAATGCTCTGTTTGCAAAGGAAGAGGAAAAACCGTCCATATCTTCATATAAACAGGCCGCTGAGGTGGTAAAGAATGGAGAGGCTCCTGGTTGGGGTAGAATGATGGACATCTCTGCAAAGAAGGACCGCTTCGGAGTGGGGTACCAGCCGGGCTGAGGCTCAGGACAAGGCAGAGGACGCCGTACGTCAGTAACCTTCACTAGTGCCGGAATGCTAGATCCGGATCACATCTGCATGATGGGTGACGAGGCTGATAGTGACTGTGACATTGACCGGTGGATAAAGCCGTGCACACCAGGGATGGGAATCCAGAACTGGAAGGCTGAAGAGATCATCCGGGTCACTCTGCTGGAAGAGTAATATTTTTCCTGTTTTGATTTTATATGCATGAAAGCCTTGCGTGTTGCCCGACACGTAATGGTTCATTGTAAGGGCCACCTCATGTTTAAATTTGCAAATTCGCATCATTAATAAAAGGATGTTTTTTAATTAAAAGCGGTGTTCCCTGTTTTTCATTTATTTTTGCAGTTTAAAAAAAAACAAAATAAAAATGGCAATGTTTTCATTCTTTTCTTTTCATTTTGTCTCGTTCCGGTTCTAAGCAATGCATGAATCAACATTCATGCAGATGCGATCATTCTCCGGATCTCATTGATAACAATCCTGTTACACCCTTGTATGACTTCGACAATCCAATCTATCAAGCCGAAGAAGAGGACGAAGAAGATTGTGAACTGCCAGGGGAATTAGCCAGGTTGTTGAAACAAGAGGAGAAGGTGATTCAGCCGCACGAAGAGCCGATTGAGATTGTGAATCTGGGTACCGACGAGGCCAAGAAGGAAGTGAAAATCGGGGCTGCTTTGGAGGCAAGTGTCAAGAGCAGATTGGTGGCATTGTTGAGAGAATATGTCGACATCTTTGCCTGGTCTTATCAAGATATGCCAGGGTTGGATACCGATATTGTTGTGCACAAGCTACCGTTGAGAGCAGATTGTCCTCCAGTGAAGCAGAAGTTGCGCAGAACTCGACCTGACATGGCGATGGAAATCAAAGAGGAAGTGCAGAAGCAGTGGGATGCTGGTTTCCTTGCTGTCACTAATTATCCGCCATGGGTTGCGAACATTGTGCCAGTCCCGAAGAAAGATGGGAAGGTGAGAATGTGTGTGGACTATCGAGATCTGAACAGAGCTAGTCCGAAAGATGATTTTCCATTACCTCACATTGATGTGTTGGTAGATAATACAACTCAATTCTCGGTGTTTTCCTTCATGGATGGCTTTTCTGGCTATAATCAAATCAAAATGTCGCCAGAGGATATGGAGAAAACAACGTTCATTACACCGTGGGGCACTTTTTGTTATAAGGTGATGCCATTCGGTCTCAAGAACGCCGGTGCTACTTATCAGAGGGCCATGGTGACTTTGTTTCATGATATGATTCATCATGAAATTGAATGCTATGTTGATGACATGATAGCAAAGTCCCAGACAGAAGAGGGGCATGTGGTAGATCTGGCCAAGTTGTTTGACCGGCTGAGACAGTTCAGACTGAGGTTGAATCCGAACAAGTGCACGTTCGGAGTGCGGTCCGGTAAATTGCTAGGGTTCATTGTAAGTGAGAAAGGAATCGAGGTTGATCCTGCTAAAGTAAAAGCAATAAGAGAAATGCCTGAACCGAGAACGGAGAAGGAGGTTCGTGGTTTCTTAGGTAGATTGAACTACATTTCACGGTTCATATCTCACCTAACGGCCACGTGTGAACTGATATTCAAGTTGTTAAGAAAAGATCAAACGGTCAGGTGGAATAATGATTGCCAAGCGGCATTTGAAAAGATAAAAGAGTATTTGCAGGAGCCTCCGATTCTGATGCCTCCTGTGGAGGGAAGACCGTTAATTCTGTACCTGACAGTCCTCGAGGGGTCTATGGGGTGTGTATTGGGGCAGCATGACGAGTCTGGTCGAAAAGAGCATGCCATATACTACCTTAGCAAAAAGTTTACCGACTGTGAAACAAGATATTCACTGCTCGAGAAAACTTGTTGTGCTTTGGTCTGGGCTGCTCGCCGACTAAGGCAGTATATGCTGGTTCATACCACTTTGTTGGTTTCCAAGATGGATCCAATCAAGTACATTTTTGAGAAGCCAGCATTGACCGGACGGGTTGCGAGGTGGCAAATGATTTTGACAGAATATGATATACAGTATACATCTCAGAAGGCGATTAAGGGGAGTGTATTGTCTGATTACCTCGCCCAGCAACCTATTGAGGATTATCAACCGATGAAGTTTGAGTTTCCTGATGAGGACATCATGTTTCTCAAATCGAAAGATTGCGAGGAACCGATCCCGGAGGAGGGGCCTGACCCTGAATCCGAATGGATTCTGATGTTTGATGGGGCCGTTAACGTGAATGGAAGCGGTGTTGGTGCTGTTTTGGTTACGCCGAAAGGATCCCACATTCCTTTTGCTACCCGGCTAACATTTGAGTGCACCAACAACGTGGCTGAATATGAAGCTTGTATATTGGGGATTGAAGAGGCGATTGATTTGAGGATCAAGAACCTTGTCATATATGGAGATTCAGCTCTGGTGGTTAATCAGGTTAACGGAAAATGGTATACGCATCAATCTCATTTAGTTCCATACCGGGATTATACGAGGAGGTTGTTGACGTTTTTCACCAAGGTGAAGATGCATCATGTGCCTAGAGAGGAGAATCCTTTGGCAGATGCTTTGGCTACTCTGGCTGCCTTGATTAAGGTGCAGTGGTGGAATCAGTTCCCCAGTGTTGAAGTAGGTCGTCTGGATAGACCGGCTTATGTGTTTGCTGTTGATACAGCGCCTGATGATGAGAAGCCGTGGTACTACGATATCAAGCGCTATCTTGAGACTCAAGAATATCCTGAGGGAGCATCCAAGAAGGACCGAAAGACTCTGCGGAGGTTGGCCATGGTGTTCTATCTGAATAAGGATGGAGTTTTGTATAAGAGAAATTTTGATTGGGTCTTGCTCAGATGTGTTGATGACAAAGAAGCAAGCCAATTAATGAAAGAGGTTCACGAGGGATCGTTCGGTACCCATGCCAGTGGGAATGCGATGGTGAAGAAGCTGTTGAGGGCAGGTTATTACTGGATGACAATGGAGGCTCAATGTTTCAATTTCGTGCGGAAGTGTCATAAATGCCAGATTTATGCTGACAAGGTGCACATGCCTCCAAATCCGTTGAGCTTAATGTCGTCTCCGTGGCCGTTTGCTATGTGGGGCATTGATATGATTGGGAAGATAGAGCCTACGGCTTCGAATGGGCATCGGTTCATATTAGTGGCTATCGATTACTTCACCAAGTGGGTTGAAGCAGCCTCTTATACGAATGTGACGAAGCAGGTCGTTGCCAGGTTTCTCAAGAGAGACATCATTTGCAGATATGGGGTTCCCGAGAGAATAATTACTGATAATGGTTCTAATTTGAACAACAAGATGATGGCAGAACTGTGCAGGGAATTCAAGATTGAACATCACAATTCTTCTCCCTATCGTCCAAAGATGAATGGGGCGGTTGAGGCAGCCAATAAGAATATCAAGAAGATTGTGCAGAAAATGGTGGTAACCTACAAAGACTGGCATGAGATGTTGCCGTTTGCATTGCATGGGTATCGAACGTCGGTGCGTACATCTACTGGGGCAACTCCTTTCTCGTTGGTATATGGAATGGAAGCGGTGCTACCGGTTGAGGTTCAGATTCCCTCTTTGAGAGTCCTGATGGACGTGAAATTGCAAGAGGCGGAATGGGTAAGGACTCGGTATGAAGAGTTGAGCCTGATAGAGGAGAAGAGGCTGGCGGCTATCTGTCATGGGCAGTTATACCAGCAGCGGATGAAGCGTGCTTTTGACAGAAAGGTACGACCTCGGGTATATCACGTAGGTGATATGGTGCTGAAAAGGATCCTTCCTCCTCAAAACGATCGAAGGGGCAAATGGACACCCAATTATGAAGGTCCATTCGTGGTCAAGAAGGTTTTCTCTGGTGGAGCCTTGTTGTTGACGACCATGGATGGCGAAGATTTTCCATCCCCTGTAAATGCGGACGCAGTTAAAAAATACTTCGTATGAAGAGACCCGCTGGACGAAAAGAATAAAAGAGTCCAGGCAAAAAGGGGCATCCCGGCGAACCAAAAACAGAAAAAAGGTTCAGGCAAAAATTAGGGATAAAAATGAAAAAATTGTACACCCGGCAAGTCGAAAACCTGGAAAGGCAACTTGGGCAAAAAAGGGTATCCCGGTGGACTGAAAACCCGAAAGGGCGGTCCAGGCAAAAGAGGGATTGAAACGAACAACTGTGTCTAGCATGATCGTTTTCGCTTTGGTTAAGGCATCATGGATAATACCCGGTAGGGATCAATCAGAAGCGTCTTGTTCAGAAGGCAGAAATCACGGAGAGTCTGAGGACATATGGGGTGTAACCGAGTTGGAACTCGATGAGATCACGGGTTTCACATTGCCATTAGGATAGATTTTTCCTTTTGTGCGCAATTACCTCTTTTCAGGAATTGCTTCCTTTGTATTGCTCAATTTGAGCCACACTTTTCAATAAATAAAATGCATATTCAGTCAAATAATTTTGTTTTTGTTTTTCATTACCGCTTTGATTGCAAAAACATCCAATTGTTTGTGATAAAGAATCTTTGCATTTTAAGACATACAGGTCCCTTCCAATGCATGTTTATAAGATTGAAAGCTTGAAATCTTATTCGGAAGGTTGAGGGACCCAAGTGTTGAGATCTTGACACGCCTGGGGCACGATTTTATCTAACGATCTCTTTTGCAGGTACTGTTAGATATTTTCCCTCACTTGCAGGTTGTGATGTGGAAGCTTTTGGCAAAACAAATCCCCACAGAGTCCAATCAGGGACGAATGGATAGAAGAACGGTGAAGACGGCGAAAGACGTACGACGATCCTTGAAATTAATCAAGAAGACTCTTCAAAGTCGGAAAATTGAAAAGTCTGTATAAGTCCCAGGGGTTCGCTCTCCGTCGAGTGCGGAGCGGTTTGAAAGATAAGATGAGGGAGCAGAAAAGATCCAGACGAGTCGGGATGTATATCCCCAAGCAGAGTCGTGAGGACTAATTCCCCAGCAGATTCAAGGTCTCTCTAGCAGGGTCAATATGGTTATCCCCAGCAGGTTTCAGATCAATGCTTCCCCAGTCGCCAGGCCTGAAGGTTGCGATTTCCCCAGCGGAAGTATCTGTGTGCGGTGGTTCCCCAAGCGGGGTTGGGATTGATATCCCAGCAAGTCAAAGACAGTTGTATCCCCACAGAGTGCATTGGTGGATCTTTCCCCAGCAGTGTCCCAAGCGGATCGGGTGCAAAGGAAGTTATTCCCCAGCAAGGGTTGCCTTTTCCCAGCAGCGGCGCTATTCCCCAACAGGGTGGAGATCGGAGTGTTGACGAGTTCCTCGGCAGAGTATCTCGAGCTCCCCAGACGAGTCCCTTGAGGGGGATACTTTTTATGCATTCATCATGAAAAAATAGCATAGCATATTGCATAATAAATCGCGTAGCATTTCCATGTTTATGGAGCATTACGCAGAAAAATCAATCATGCATCATATTGCAAGCAGAAAGCTAGTCTCAGACCGTGGTTATCGTTTGAGAGGTGGTTTTGCCCGAAGGTGAAGGTGTTACTCCGAGGAGTTTAGCCTCATGGTTTCATCAAAGGTGTTCCCCAGTAATGCGATACTGGAGGAAATTTTCCGTCGGACAGAGATGGAAATATTCCGCGATCAGCGCGACTCGGGCCGTGGTTATAGCGTGAGATTTGGTTTCACCGGATGGTGAAGATGTTACTCGGATGAGTTTATCATCATGATGTCAGATCAGCAATGTTCCCCAGTAGTGCGATACTGGAGAATTTTTCCGTCGAACGGAGATGGAAGTGAAATTGAAGGATGTTACGCGATCAGCGCGACAATCGTGGTTCAAATGGAGAAAGGGAAATGTTGAGGCATTTTCCGGAGATCGGGGTTCAATTGGAGAAAAGGAAATGTTGCGACATTTTCTGGAGAGCGGGGTCCAAACGGAGATTGGAGTTGAAGATTATATCCAGGATGAGGTCCGCAGGATTATCTTCTGTTCATGTGTCACCTTAGACTTTGGCCGAGGCCAATAGAGGTCGTTATGGGTGTCTTCTGAAGAAGAGATGCACATGTTACCTTCCTTTTGTGAAGGTGTACCCTCTGATATGTCGCCCTCAGAGTGGTGTTCTGTGTTATTTCCGATGTTGCCAGCGGAATTATCACGAGAGATGGGAGAGCGGGGTTCAAACGGAGAAAGGGAAATGTTGAGACATTTTCTGGAGAGCGGGGTTAAAATGGAGAAAAGGAGACACGAGGTGTTTTCTGGAGAACGGGGTTCACAATGGCGATCACAAGTTATCGTCAGGCGACTAGGGTTCAAATGGAGAATGGGGTTTATTATGTTGGCAAACGAGATGTCGGGGTTCAGATGCAGTGATCAGGGATCATTTGCGCAGAAATTTTCGGGGTTCAAGAAAAAATGAAAAAGAGAGAAATCATCAGAAAAATTTCGGGGTTCAAGAAAAGAAAAAGCAAAAAATCATAATCCCCAGCGGATGTGGTGTTCAGACCGTGGTTATCCCTGTGTTACCATTTATTTTGGTATCCAGGTCGACGTTTCTGTTTCGGTGATCAGGCCGACTTTCTCCGTACCCGAGGGATTCTTCTTCGAGTTTGTTTCTTCGCCGATTCTGACAGGCGATGTTAATTATATCCCATCAGAGTGCAAATTGTTCGTCTGTTCTTGGTATTCAATCACTATTCATCCTGATCATCTGAAAGCCGAGGCTATTCATATCGACAGGTTCACAGTGGATTGAATAGGGGCAGCTGTAACACCTCACAATTTGCCCTCCTCTCTTGGGACTAGCTTAACATATTGCATATCATTTTTTAGGTCATTAGGAATTACATATTTGCATATCATGTGGTTACATTGTGCAAGTCATCCTCATAAGTCTTGGTCAGAAGATAAGAGGTTGAGATGCAAGCTAGGGTTTCATTGGATTGATCATTAGCCATCTGAGGGTGTGTGATTCAAATTAGGGTTTCATGGTTCCTCAAGGAGGTTGAGCTTTATCTTGGTTGAAATGGTACATCATCATCATCATGGTTTTGTCATCACCAAATGCTTGATCAGATACCTTGAGATTAGGGTTTTGACCTCTGGTCAACCCTAATCAGCTGCATTGGGCCAATCAGGGCTTGGCAAGGAGATGGGGTCTATAATGGATATGAGGATCATCATGTGAGTATATTGAGCTTATGGAAGCTAGGGTATCATTTTGGAGCCATTTCATCAGGAGTTTGAGGCTCAGCTTGATCAGTGCCTGGCCAAATTCATCTATCAACTAGAAAAGTCAACTGTGGTCAACTGTGCTTGAACTGATGGATTTGGAGGTGAGAGAGGGTAATTGACACTTCATTCATGTCTAAACAAGTTTCATTTGACATTTCAAACATCAAGAATAAAGAAAATAAAGTCAGATGGAAAGTTTCCAAAAATAGCAGGTGACCTGTAATTGAAAACTGCCAAAAAGGGAAAGTTTTTCTCCTCAAAATTACTTCATCATACAAGCTTCAAATGGAATTTTGTTCAACATGAACGTTGGAGATCTTGCTCTCACCTTTCCAAAAAGTCCAAGAACATGAATTTCTCATGTGTGGTTGGCAAGATATGGTTCAATCATTATCAGAAAATGCCTAAATTCAAAGTGCCATAACTTTCACATGGAATGGCCAAATTGGGTGATCTTTCTTTGAGCAAACCACATTTCACATGTACTTTCATGATGCATCATCACATTTCATTGAAAATCATCATAGCAAAAAGTCATTTTTCAAGTGGACTATTTGAAAATTGGTGGGAAAAATGGTGAATTTCCAAAATACATGGTTTTTCCATACAAGCCCTATTCCAACACATCACAAACACCAAATATGACTTGCTTGAGCTGCAATTACACTGTTACATTGGCTGGTTTGAAAAGGCCATTTTGGACATTTCACTTGAAAATGCATTTTGCTAATTTCACTCAATTTTGCTAATTGTGATTAACAAATGGATTAGGGCATGGTATAAGATGTTAATCATAACAGAAAATCATAATCACATTTCACATTTTCAGATCTAACAAACTTTCCCTCCAAAACCTCTCAATTCTCTCCAAAAAATTTCACACTTTTTTCATCATTTCTCATTGAATTCATCAATCTTTTGGCTGTTTCTTGCATTGATCCTTCTCTACATGTATCATTGAGGAACTGTTTCAACAAAAATCAAGGCCAAGCTTGCTGAATCGTGACTGTTGCAATCTCACTCTTCCATGGCAAGTTGAAGGTTCTTCCACCTGGTGTACAATTGAGCTGCAAGACCTCCTTCAATCATCTTCTACATCATCAATCTTCATCTGTTTTTGCATTTTGGACTTGGAAACACAAGAATCGAGCACTGCCATCATCATAAGGTTAGAATTCGAAGTCCTTAATTGCTAGAATCTTGATGTGGTTTAGGTAGATCTTGTGATGTAGAACACACTGCAATTCAAATCATGCATTTTAGTTGAGAATTGAATGAGATATCATGATCTGAACTTTGACCTAGGAATCTTCTTTTGCTCGATCCGGTTGATATGTTTAGAGTTAGGTCAAATGCTTACCATATCCATGATCTAGGTTGAAAGACGAACACATTGATGTATGGCATGATCATTTTGGTTGAAATATGTTCTTGACAATTTTCTGGAATTTCTGTTGTTGTTCTTGATGAAGAACGCGCTTCAGCGTGCATTTGATCCATCTTTGCCTGGCCTCGTTTGAATTTTGTGTTTCCCGCCACCATCAACCAATCAGCGCGTGCCAAGGCGTTTTAATGAAACGCCGCGTTTCATCGTGGCAATGCATAATTACAACTTTGCCATTTTCAGTATTAATTTGTTTATTTCATTTTCTTTTTCATTTTTTCATTTCATTTTCATCACATAACTTCAAAAATCCATAAGTTCTTCATTTCTTGTTCAAATTTGATGAGACTTTTTGCATTATTCTCCTTGTGATGTGTAGTTTTTTATGATGAATTTTAATATTTTTGTGCACGAGTGAAAAATAAATTGCCTAGGGATTGTTTGAATATGTCATTTGTGTACCATGCTCACCATATCATTCATAAAATGATGATGCTTCCATAGAAATTCATGAAATTTTACATGCCTATTCTTGACTCTTTCCTGGTGATTTTGATATGTGGTTTGAAATTTTTGGATCCATGGTTGATGAGATATGATTTTTTGAATAGAGGTGTGACAATTTGTGTCACACCATGCTTGGTGCAATTTCATGATTTTATTTAATATGCTTGTGGACATTGGATTGAGCTGAATTTTTGCATGATTGAGCATATGGATGTTGAGAATACATTGGAATTTGTCTGGAATTATTGATGGCATTTCCTATTTGATTGGAATTTTCTCCCCTGTTTGGTCATTTGTTGATTTTTTGTGACACATGTTGGCATTTGATTTGTGAAATTCTGGTTATTGATTGGATGAATATGAAATTTGGTGGAGTGATTGTAGACACATTGAGGAACATCATGGTTTTGATCCCATTCATTTCTCATATGTTGTTTCTGTTTTATGCTTAATGGAAGTTGATGCTTGTTTTGGTGCATTGTATGAGCTTGTATGAACTTGTCTGGACTTTATGAATTTCATTGTCCTACTTCCTTTGATCCAAATGAGCTGAAATTTGGTATGCTTGACATGTTATGAATGTTGTTTGATCATGAATTGTTTGGTGATTTATTGAAATGTTTGTGATTGGATTTGAGTTAAGTCATTCTGTTTGGTCCTTTGAGGTTGCAAATTGCATGTTTTGTGCCTTTTCTTTCATGAAATGATAATAATGAATGATATGAATGTGGAACCACTTGGATTGGATTCTTGATTGTTTAATCTTGATTTTGGATAAGTTTCATGTTCTGTTTTGACTTTTTGATCTCCTTTTGGCCCTAGTCTTGGACTAGTGGTTTGTGATCTCACTTTTGAGTTGTGTTTCAGGTTAATAGCACAAATGGCCTATGCTTGAGGATGTGCACTCAATTTGAGTTGACTTGTGACTTGTTTATGAATAACCTTGACTTTGTTTTGTAGGTTGTGAAGCTTGGGTTTGTGCCTTATGGCTTGCACCTTTGTGCATTGACTTGTGTTTAGACTATACATATTAACTGTTAACTTTGCTGTTTGACTGTTTGAGTTGAATACTAATTGTGCTAGATTGATTTCAGGTACTTTAGTTGCTCTAGTTCATTTGAACTTGTGTTGGCCATTGCTTGGTTGCTTAACCAATTGAGGTAGTGCTCACTAACTCCATGTAGTCTGGAAGACCTGGCCTGTTACTTGGCCAGGCACCTGTCTGAAGTCTTCCTTAAGAGGCAATGATTGTGTTTGTTTATTTTTGTCCCCAAGCAGGTAAAGACCTTGATTAAGGCAATTGGCGGATAAAAGAGATATGCAATCTATCTCCCGCTATTCTGTTGAGTCGTCCCTCTGCTCACACCACTGTGTTGATGCATTGGGACATTAACCCAAGATCTTGTACAGTTGTACAGTTGAGTCAGAGTCATGAGTGTAGAAGGGTTCCCACTTTCTGAACCCACGCTCCTTTGTCTGAAGCTCTCCCTGGCCAGGGATAAGAGCTGTGAAGTCTAATCTTCACTCACCTTTCATCAGCTTCACCTTGACTCTCAATGTCAAGGTTAAGAGCTAACACTACCCTGTACAGTTGACTTGCCTTGGCAGTCTAACCCTTTGTTTGAGCCTCACTTGACTGGATATAGTGTGTGCTATGTGAATGTTTGCTTTGCTTTGTTTATGCTTGCATGCTTGCTTTTGCCTGGATAGGATTAGCTTGCCTGTGCAAGTTAGGATAGAAACCATAACATAGGGCAATGATGCATGATAACACCTAGGCTCGAGTCCAGCTCCCTAGTAGTGTGTCTCCCTTTGTATCTGGTTGGATTTTCTTTCCCGTTTAGGGGAACTACGTCGCCCTGATCCTCATACCAGATGAGGTACGTAGGCAGGAGACCGTGCGAGGTTTCTCCGGGCACCCTTTTTCTTTTTGTGTGTGTTTGCTTGTTAACCCTTTTGTGTGTCAGGATATGGATGTAAGCCCAGCGATTGGCTGTCCGTATCCTGAGTGTGTTTGTTTGGTTCGGAAGCCGATGTAAGTCCAGCGATTGGCATTCGGGTTCCAGGTTTGCCTGTGTGTGTGTTTGCTTGTTTGGCGTGCGTGAGCCGAACTACGGTAGCTCTGATTCTCATTCCAGATGAGATACGTAGGCATATGATGCGATATCCTAGCGAGCACGTTCCTCTTTTCCCCCACCTGGGTTGTTTTCGGTGTGTGTGTGTGTGGTGTTTGTTTAGCAACCTTTTCTTTCTTAGAGCGTGGATCCTGTCGAGTACGACGGATGCGTAGGGGTGCTAATACCTTCCCTTCGTATAACCGACTCCCGATCCCTTTCTCTTTGGTCGCGAGACCATGCTTTTTCCAGGTTTACTCTGAGCGTTTCCTTTCCCTCTTCTGGGATAAATAACGCACGGTGGCGGCTCTGTCTGTTTTTGTTTTATCCCGCCGGTTGTTTTTTCGCGGATGCGACATTAAGCAATCGTAATTGGACTTATGTAGAAGTCACAACTATCTGAGGCCGGTCAATAATAATGTAGGCAACAACACAAGTTAGAGGTCTTGATTAGTGAATTAAACTCCAACAACTTGCCATGCCAAAAAGAAGATGAGAAATGATCTTGTATTGATTTAGGTTCTTTGCATGATTTAGGAAGCAACTTATCCTTAATGCAAAACCATTCACTTGATCCATGATCAAGATGAATTAGATTTGAATAAAGGAAGATTAAACCTCCATGTATCAATATTGATCACCAATCTTTAACTCATTGATCAAAAAAGAAAAAGAAACAGAAGAAGATGAAGAATTAAAGTGCATTAATGGAAATAGAATGAGATAATCAACAAGAATTGACCAAAGATAAAGAAGATCAAGGTCAAACAATAGAAAACAGAAGCAAAATGAAGATTAGAAGTCAAGAAACAAATAAAATATTTTGGCATTTTTAATATTAAAATAAAACTTTGAATTAAAATAATAAAGAAAGGTCAAACTTCAAACTTACTTCAAATCAACTTTGAAAAGTCCAAGTAAATTATCCCAAGTTCAACAAGGTCAAACAAAGTTTGACAAAAAATTCAGCATTTTTAAAAGTCAGAAACTATTTTAAATCAATTAAAAATGCATAAAAATAACCTAATTGAACTAAAATCTCAAATAAATCTCAAATCATTTAATAAATTGATGAGAATATTTTTCATAGATCTATCATCATTCAAAGAGGTTGGAAAAATATTTTTGTATTTTTTGAATATCAAAACTATTTTAAATAAATTAAAAACAATTAGAAAAGAGAAAATTACTAAAAAATATCAAATGATAAAATAAAAAATATTAAAAATCATTTTTAGAAAGTAGAAATTAAAAAGAGAAGAATGAAATTGGTCCTATAATTTTTGGACCAATAATGAGAGAGATATAAATTTTAGAAATAAAGTGGAATTAAAAGAAATAAAAGAAATAAAAGAAATTAAAATCAGAAATTAGAAAAAGAGAAAAAGCGTGGAGCGTTGGATGATCCTTCATTAATTGACGTGGATCATCACACGGCCTAGAAGCGCGCGTTCACCAAACTCCTTAGTCAAATGAGACACACTCAGCCTTTAATAAAGTCATAACAATGGATGCATGAGATTCAATCTGGAAAAGGCAAGGGACGCTCCTGATTGAATCTGGAGACCAGACGGTGGCCAGCGCCACCGTCTTCTCCGTCCAGCTCCGGCGAGGTTCAAAAATTGCAGAGGAAAAAATGGCAACCAAAATGCATGATCCAGGCATCATTCAAAAGCTGGGGTGATGTACATCACCCCTGTACCACTCAATTCCATTCTAGATCTCTAGATTTAGAGAAATCAAAAGTGGAAATTTTGTGGTGTTCATATGAACTTCATGATTTTCAAAAATTGAAAGCATAGTAATTTTGCCTCTATGCAGAGGACTTCAAATCATACAAGAACAAAGCAAATAGAGCAATATACAAGCTGGTTCGAAGCAAATAATAGTTGAAGTAAACCTTTGAATTGCAAGGCTTTGAGTCAAGATCTGTGGATGCTTTTGCTAACAGTAGGCACTATGGATCAAGAAGAGAAGGTTTAGGAACTTTGAGATATGAAGATTGATCAATGGAATCAAAATTCAGATTTGAAAAATTTGAAGAGAAATGAAATAGTTCCTTTAGTGATGGCTAGGATTTCAGTTGAGCAGCAATTGGGGCGCCTTTAGGTTGAAGAAATGAGAGGCCAAGGCATTGTATTTATAGCTGAGCAAGGCTGAATTGCATAATCAAATCATGTGCATGGATGGAAAGGGCCTCCATTCATGGGCCTGTACAGACGCATGGAGGGTCCAATTCCACTTGGAAATGGAAGCTTATGCATGATGTAAGTAGAATGGACGTGCAGATTGGATTGTACGAGCTCATGCATGGCAATTGAAATGATTTTCACAAAATGCACTATTACATTCAAGTCTTCGAAAATGCTATGTCCAAACTTGAAATGTAACCTCATGAGTAATGATTGGAAAGCTTATTGCATAAGGAATAAATGTTATGTTGTTCAAAACTCCATTTGGGCCTTGTAAATTAATGAAAATTGAACTTGAAGTGTAGGGTGTAAAACATGTATGTGTGGCATTTTCAAAATTGGCCAAAGTTCAAGCCCTTATGTCTCAATGACGAAAGCTCCAAATGACAAAACCTTCAACCTGAAAGTTGTATATCTTTTCAATACAATTAATTTGGACTTAAAGTTTGCATCATTTGGATTTTTGATGAAGAAGTTATGGGCACTTGAAGTTGGACTTTTTCATATTTCAATGCATTTGGTCTAAAGTGACCTATAATGTTATGCATTATCACATGTATTTCTATTGAGATTTTTAAATTTTGCTCAACATAACATTTTAAGTAGACATCTTAAGCTTTCCAATTCATTTTATCTCACTTCAAAATCATGAAAAAATAATGAGTTATGTCCTTGGAAGTTGACCTAGAATTAGGGTTTCAGTCAAAATGACCTATAATGTCTTGGAATGGATGATGACCTTCCAAAATTCAAATCAATTTTTGATGAACATGAAAGTTGTTCACATAGTCCTTATGAACATTTTTTCTCTTGGGGTCATCTCCATTTGACAAAAACATAAAAAGTTAGGTCTCAGTGCATTTCAAAAAAGTCAGATGAATTGACTGGTCAACTTCTCAAGTCCAAACCTCATATCTTGATGAATTGATGATTGAGGGCACTCAAATAAGTTCAAATATGCATGAAATGATGAATTAAAGAACTTACTTTGATTGTATTTGACCATGGGTTGAGGTTGCTTCATGAGCAAGGCACAATTGATGAACAAGTGAATTAGAGTTTCCTTGGGAAACAAACCTCAAACCCCTTGATTTGCTATGATCAAAATGATGAATGGGGATACTTGGGAAGCATATTTGATGGATTAGGGTTTTGAGAACCATTGCCATGCTTGCTTTCATCTTCTCTTGGCCACATCAATGTACATAGGGTCTCCTAGAAGATTTAGACCTTGTGACTGCTCAAGCTACAAACAAGAGATGTTAGTGAAATATTTTTGTGCTTTTGGTTAGTGAATAAAAATGAGAAAAGCAATGATATACAATTGAAGCATACTTGGGGATCTCAAACCAACTCACAAGAGGTCCCACCCAAAGGCAAAGGGAACCAAGATGCTTATGATCCTTGAGGCTATGCAAATGCAATGCTATGATGCCATGAGGGATCTTAGGGTCAAAATTAGGGTCTTACAGATGCCCCTATTTAAGATCATTCTAGCCGGAGAAGTGAAGGTTAAAATCTTCGTCTCGACGAGGTAGAATGGGCTTAAATAATAATAAAGAGACGAATTTTGGTCCCTAAGAGACCTCATGATACAAATGTAAGTATGCAAAAGGTAATACTCTGTGGAGATATATGTCCACAAAGAGAAAAGAAATTAGATGAAACTGAAGATCCATATGAGTCTTACAATCAATGGGACAGAGACCCTAGGGACTAATGGGGATAAAAAAATGGGAATAAAAATGCGTGAGCAGGTCACGACTTAGAACTTGCTGAGACACGAGAGGAATTCCATGAAAATAAATCAATGGAAAGACTTGAGATGACTCAAAGATGCATGTATTGGGGAATATGCCAATACAGCAAGATTATCCATAGAGGATACCTCAGACAAAATTCGGACTCAGATGGGGGATATCCACTAAGGAACTCACTGAGGAATGTTCAAAGCAGGACTCATCTGAGGAAACAACAAGATGAGGTATTACCGGTTACTGGGTAATAAGCTCAAGGAGACATGTGATCAAAACACCGGTATAAGGGTGAGAGAACATCACGCTCAAGGAGAATGAATATTTAAGACTGTTATGAGGGTGAGAGATATCAAACATCCAAAACATCTGAGGAAGGCCTGAAAAGGTGCATTTCAACTCAGGGAAATCTGACTCCACAGGGGACAAAAGTCATGATAGGGAGCAAAAACGGAAGGAACATCAGGGATATCGATTACTGGGCATATAATAGGTGACCAACCGAGGCGTGAATTGGAGAATATTTCCAAGACACTCATCATCCAAAAGGAGGGCTAAAAAAAAGCAAACTCAATTACAGGATGGGCATTCGATTCCATAAGGAAATACAAATCTTACTCAACTGGGAAGAACAAAGGCTTTGACTGGAGAGTGCATGAGATATATTATCTATTACCGTCAGAACGTAGATAGCATACTCGCATGGAAGATTATCCACAACCGGTTACTGGGTTAATAAAGGATAAATCGGCCGAAAGAAAAGGGCATCGGGATACCCAACACTAGGTATAAAATGATGACCAAACAAAGGGAGGAACGATCATTGCCGATAAAAGGCCAACAAAAGATGACTCGCCAGGGATATATTGACAAAGGCAATGATCCGGGAGATATATCACCGGCTACTGGGAGATATACTTAAGAGGATGAAGGAATATCAATACTGAATATTGGATACAGATAACCGTCAAGGAGGAGATTACATCTACTGAATATTGGGTAGAAAACCACAGAATGGTAACCGTCATCGGTTAGGATGAACCAAAAAGGTTGATTATTCCAGGGGATAAAAATAGGGTTTACAACTACCGGTATAAGGGTAGAAAACCACAGAAATAGGACTTATAACTATAGGTTACTGGGTAGAAGGCCACAGACTCCGTCGGGGAAAAGATGGACAATTACTGGTTACTGAGCAATCATTCACATACACTACGGGGAAGCGCAGGAAAAACTCAAGAAGCCAATCTAGGAACAAACTAGAGAGGCGCGATGAAACAAGACTCATCCCTATGAGGATATAACTCATTGGGGAACTCCATCCCAATATATGTGTTGGGAGGAAACAGAAACAACAATCATCCACGAGGGCATAACTCAGTGGGGAATATGGAAGAAAGGATAGACACTTTCTACTTATAGGGCTGATTCTACATGTGGAGATCAGACGCAAATATCTGCTTGGTGAAATATGTATCATCGAATAGCAAGAGATAACAAACAAAGGTATTTATGGCAAATAATATGACATGAATATTCGAATGTTAAAATTATGCATATATTCGTGGTTTATGTATGACGAATACTGACAAAACAGACATATCTAACACCAACAGGTCCATCAGATTAATGAACAAACATCCGGTACTACATCTCGAGAGAGAAAGCCAAGCCCACTGGAGGACATCCAAACTGACGGGGCAAAAGATACCGGGAGCCAAAGATCTCTGCAGGGGAGTGAGCGTCAGCCATTCCAACTAGGGGCAAGATGAACACATAGATAAAATCCGCCGTAGAAGCAACTTTACTGGGGAAATCATCAGGGGGGAGGATGGAATTCTGTGGGGAACAACCGCCAAATCAGAAGTTTCCAAGGATACCACCGTACTGCACTATCGAGGAGATCACATCTACTGAGGAGGAGGGATCATTACTCTACTGAAGGAAATAAGGAAGAATATCTTCACCAACTACTCTGCTCGGGAGGAAACCACAAACAGTTTCTGAAGGAAGAGGATACAATCATGCTGGGAATATGAACAAATGTCTTACCCTGTTGGGAATCATACCATCTTTGGGAGAGCACTAAAGACGTCCCAAATATCCTTTTGTCATTATGAATGTTCACTTTATTTAAAAACAACTTATGAAAACTTTACTTAAAACAATGATATTTCTCAATTTAAAACATGCAAAACATTTGTTGAATAGAAACAAATAAGAGTGCAAAGAATTGAATAAAGATTCAAATTTATTTGATGGGATGGTAGTCTACGAATGACGAGACTCCATAGATATTTACAAATTTGAAATTGGTGATATATATTGGAAAAAAGGGCTACATTGAACATAATGACCATTTCTCCACCAACTCTGAATCCAATGTATTTGAAGCTTCAGTTGATGATGACTGAGTAAGAATCTTTGACAGATGATAGCTTGTAGAGCAAAGTCTTGTCAGGATGCAGTTACTTGCCAAATCCCTAATTTTTGCCTAGATTTCCCTAGGGTGAGGTACTCAATCTAGCGGGATACATATTCATTTTTTTATGTCTCTAACTTTTGCCTAGATCGCCCTTTCGGGTTTTCAATCCACCGGGACGCTCATTTTTGCCTAAGTCGCCCTTTCGGGTTTTCAACTTAGCGAGCTATTCTGTTTTTATTTTTATGCGAAGTATTTCTTGACTGCATTTGAATTCACAGGACGAGTGAAATCCTCCCCATCCATAGTTGTAAGTATCAAAGCACCGCCTGAAAAGGCTCTCTTAACAACATATGGACCTTCATAATTTGGAGTCCACTTGCCCCTGGAATCGGGCGCGAAAGACAAAACTTTCTTGAGCACGAGGTCACCTTCTCAGAACACACGAGGTTTGACCTTCTTATCAAAGGCTTTCTTCATCCTTTGCTGATATAACTGACCATGGCACATGGCAGTCAATCTCTTCTCTTCTATCAAATTCAGCTGGTCATAACGACTCTGAACCCATTCAGCATCAGTCAACTTGGCTTCCATCAAGACTCTCATTGATGGGATCTCCACCTCTACTAGGAGCACAACCTCCATGCCGTAAACAAGAGAGAAAGGGGTTACCCCTGTTGAAGTGCGGACAGATGTACAATACCCATGCAAGGCAAATGGTAGCATCTCATGCCAATCCTTGTATGTAACAACCATCTTCTGGATAATCTTTTTGATATTCTTATTAGCAGCTTCAACAGCCCCATTTATCTTGGGTCTGTAAGGAGAAGAATTATGATGTGCAATCTTGAACTCACTACACAGCTCTTTCATCATTTTGTTGTTCAAGTTAGATCCATTATTAGTAATAATCTTGTCTGGCACACCATATCGGCATATGAGTTGATTCTTTATAAACTTCACAACCATCTGCCTGGTCACGTTTGCATATGACGCTGCTTCGACCCACTTGGTGAAGTAATCAATTGCTACGAGAATAAATCTGTGACCGTTCGACACCTTTGGTTTTATCATGCCAATCATGTCAATTCCCCACATGGAGAAAGGCCATGGTGATGAAATCACATTCAGAAGTGTCGGGGGAATATGAATCTTATCCGCATAAATCTGACACTTGTGGCATTTCTTCACATATTTGCAGCAGTCAAACTCCATTTTCAACCAATAGTAGCCTGCTCTCAACATCTTTCTAGCCATGGCATGTCCATTGGAATGAGTACTAAATGAACCCTCATGGACCTCAGCCTCTAACAGGTTTGCTTCGTGTCTATCCACGCATCTGAGCAAAACCATGTCAAAATTCCTCTTGTACAACACTTCTCCATTGAGGTAGAAACTGCCTGACAATGTCCTCAAAGTCTTTCTATCTTTCGCAGATGCCCCAGGCGGGTAAATCTGGCTTTGAAGAAAACACTTGATATCGTAATACCATGGCTTATCATCTTGCATATCCTCTACTGCAAATACATGAGCTGGTCTATCCAAGCGCATCACAGTGATATTGGGAACTTCATTCCACAGTCTAACCATAATCATTGAAGCAAGTGTAGCAAGAGCATCTGCCATCCGATTCTCGTCTCGAGGAATATGATGGAAGTCAACCTCAGTAAAGAATGTTGCAATCCTCCTCGCATAGTCTCTATATGGGATGGGGCCAGGCTGATTCGTCTCTCATTCACCCTTAATTTGATTAACAACAAGGGCCGAATCACCATATAAATCAAGATGTTTAATCATAAGATCAATACACTCTTCTAATCCCATAATACAGGCCTCATACTCAGCCATATTATTCGTGCACTTGAAGGTTAGCCTTACTGTAAAAGGAAAATGTGTGCCCTGAGGAGTAATAATCATTGCCCCAATACCATTCCCATATTGATTTACAGCGCCATCAAACACCATGCTCCATCGGGAACCAGGTTCTGACCCTTTATCAAGCGTATGCTCATCGCAGAAAAACATATGAGATGAGAGATTAGAGAAGATGAAAAAAAGAACATAAGAGATGCGAGATTGAGAAGAAAAGTGCAATAAAAACGTAATTGGAAGAGAAAATAGTAACATAAAAGATAAAAAAGAAAGAATATAATAGAGGACTTATTAGAGTAGAATATGCGAGACCTACATGGAAAAGAAGATGAGAAGAATGTGTGATACTACTGTGAGAGATTTAAGAAGGTTGAAATTGAAACCCTAAGTGTGATTAAGAGAAAATCTTTTGTAACTGTAAGGTTAAGGCGTACTAGGTTTGAGGTTTGGGTTGGATGTGGGATAAGTGAACTTTGGGTTGTAACACAATGCGGTTTGGTTTGGTTTAGTTCGGTTTGCAAAATACAAACCGCAAACCAAACCAAACCGTGCGGTTTTATTAAAAAATGACCCAAACGAATCCGAACCAAATGCGGTTTTTTGCGGTTTCGGTTTGGTTTGGTTTGGTTTGCGGTTTTCTATTTGGTTGGTTTGGTTTTGAACACCCCTATACTGAACTGACTGATAATCCTCGATTGGTTGATGTGCCAAATGATAATCCAAGATACTACCTTTTATAGCTTTCTGAGCTCAATACTTAATATCATACTC
Organism: Lathyrus oleraceus; assembly: GCF_024323335.1. NCBI lineage: Eukaryota > Viridiplantae > Streptophyta > Magnoliopsida > Fabales > Fabaceae > Lathyrus > Lathyrus oleraceus. The sequence goes on from NC_066585.1 coordinate 232,305,918, forward strand.
AGACAATAGCATCTGCCAACGGGCAATCCTCCCAGTTAAGGCAGGCTTCTCAAAGATATACTTGATTGGATCCATCTTGGATATCAACCAAGTCGTATGATTTAACATATATTGGCGTAAGCGCTTAGCAGCCCAAGCCAAAGCACATCATGTTTTCTCAAGCATCGAGTATCGAGACTCACACTCGGTGAACTTCTTACTTAGGTAGTAGATAGCATATTCTTTCTTTCCCAATTCGTCTTGCTGGCCAAGGACACAACCCATTGAGTCTTCAAGAACTGTCAAATACATAATCAATGGTCTCCCTTCCACTGGTGGAGACAGAATCGACGGCTCAGACAGATACTCTTTGATACTGTCAAAAGCCTTTTGGAAATCCTCGGTCCAATCATGAGACTGATCTTTCCGGAGGAGCTTGAATATCGGTGCACATATGGCATTCATGTGAGATATGAACCTGGAGATATAATTCAAGCGGCCAAGAAAACCTCGGACTTGCTTCTCAGTTTTGGGCGCAGGCATTTCTTGTATTGCTTTGACCTTAGCAGGATCAACCTCAATACCTCTCTCGCTGACGATAAATCCCAATAGCTTACCGGAACGGACTCCAAATGTACACTTGTTCGGATTCAAATGAAGCTTGTACTTCCTCAAACACTGAAAAAGCTTTAACAAGTGTTCTACATGTTCAACTTTCGTTCTTGACTTTGCAATCATATCATAGACATATACCTCAATCTCCTTGTGCATCATATCATGAAACAAGGTAGTCATAGCTCGTTGATACGTGGCTCCGACGTTCTTCAAATCGAAAGGCATCACTCGATAACAGAATGTTCCCAAAGGTGTGATGAATGTTGTCTTCTCCATATCCTCGAGTGCCATTTTAATCTGATTATATCCGGAAAATTCGTCCATAAACGAGAAGACATTGAATTTAGCTGTATTATCTACCAACATATCAATATGAGGTAGAGGAAAATCATCTTTTGGGATAGCTTTATTCAAGTCTCTATAGTCCACACACATTCATACTTTTCCATCTTTCTTAGGCACGGACACAATATTGGCCACCCATTGAGGATATGTAGAAGTCACCAGAAACCCCGCATCAATTTGCTTCTAAACTTCCTCTTTGATCTTCACTGCCATATCAGAATGAGTTCTTCTGAGCTTCTGCTTTACAGGCACGCACTCAGGCTTTAAAGGAAGGAAATGTTGCACGATATCAGTATCTAGACCAGGCATGTCTTCATATGACCAGGCAAAGATGTCGACGTATTCTCTTAGCAACTCAATCAACCCCTTCTTAACAGATTCTTCCAGGAGTGCCCCAATCTTCACTTCTCGCACACAATCCTCAGACCCCAAGTTGACTGTTTCAAGATTCTCAAGATGCGGCTGAATGATCTTCTCTTCATGCTCAAGTAGACGGGTAATCTCGTCAGGAATCTCTTCAACATCATCTTCTTCTGCCTCAAATACAGGGAACTCAAAGTTGGGAGATGATGTTGGATCATTATGTTCAATGGGTTTGATCAACCTGCATAATGATTTTGAATATAAAGAGATTATAGAATTCAAACAAGGCAAATCATTACGCAGATGAAAAGATTGATTTTATTTTTATTTTTTAGGGTTTTTTGTGATCACCAATTTCATGCAAAAGCGAAAAGGGAAAATAATTGGAAAAACAAACATTTAACATGAATTGAATAAAAATATCATCGTATTTATGAGCCAACAATGTCATCACTCCTCCTTTTGGCATGGGAGGAGGGTTTTCAAACACAATGGACATTACTTTGACTTATGGATAATTGTTGGAACATTGACAGCAACCCAATTATTGCAGACCCCTCCAGGGATGACAAAGTTGCCAGAATCTTCCTCTGCATCCTCTTCCACAATAGTAACAGCTTCCTCATCTTGACCAGTGTGGATGAATCCACCACTCTTGAACAACCCTTACTTGTTGAAAGCGCCAGAAGAATACCCTATGCCAGCCCAGGATTTGTTATCTTCCAGCTTAATCATTTGCCCTAATCCGGTAGTTGTACCATGCTCAATGGCCAACTTAGCATCTTTATAGGATGCAAATGAAAAAGCTCCTTTCTTAGTAGGCTCGGCAATAGACAAAGCTTGGAACGGAGTTCCAATTTCATCCTCAGCATCTATATAAGAAAAGGAAGACAAATGGCTAACCAGGAGAGCCTTTTCTCCCCCTACCACCACCAGCTTCTTGTTTTTAACAAACTTCAATTTTTGGTGTAGGGTGGATGTCATAGCGCCTGCCTCGTGAATCCATGGTCTGCCCAACAGACAGCTATATGATGGGTGAATGTCCATGACCTGGAAGGTGATATGGAAATCACTTGGTCCGATCTTGACTGGGAGCTCAACCTCTCCAATCACAGTTTTGTGAGACCCATCGAAAGCTTTCACTACCACTTCACTCTGCCTCATGGGAGGCCCCTGATATGACAATTTAGCAAGAGTGGACTTTAGCAACACATTTAATGATGAACCAGTGTCCACCAGCACATTGGACATGGCATCATCTTTGCAACTCATAGAAATGTGTAATGCCAGGTTGTTGTCTCTTCCCTCCTCGGGGAGATCAGCATCACAAAAACTTAAATTGTTACAAACGGTGATGTTTGTAACAATACTGTCAAATTGCTCTATCGTGACGTCATGATCCACATACGCCACATCCAACACCTTCTATAGAGCTTCTCGGTGTGGTTCCGAATTCATCAGCAGGGACAGTACGGAGATTTTTGATGGCGTCTGTAGAAGCTGATCTACCACGTTGTACTCACTTCTCTTGATGAGCCTCGATATCTCATCACAGTCTTCCTTCGTATTGCCATTCTAGCCAACAGAGACAGGAGCTTTCATAAAGGAGGCAGGTTTGGCAGCAAGAAGTGTCGGATTTGGAGCATTCACAGCAGTCCCAATCGGGCGTTCAGCATAATCAGCAACATTGGTTCTTCGAACATCAACTTGGGGTTTCGGCGGAGCCGAGAAGACACGACTGCTACGGGTCAGGCCGCTGACGTCGACAATATTAACAACAGAGGTAGATGGCAGGGGTACCTCCTTCCCATCCTCTAATGCCACAGCATTGTAGCGATAGGGAACCGCCCTCTCAGAAGAATATGGCACAGGGCCAGCTGGTTTGATGATCAAAGAAGGAGAAGCATTTTGCTTGCTACCATCATACTTGATAATAACAGGCCCAGGGATCCGAAACACCGGAGAAATTACATTGACTTTATCGGCATCTACATCAACATTTTTATTCTGAAGTATCTCAATGACTCCTTCATCCAGCATTTCTTGGATATCTTTGCGAACTTGGCGACATCCTCTTTGGTTGACAGTACAAACTCGGCATCTGTCGTGGTTGTGCTCGTAATGGCTATAATCACACAGTAGTCTATGCATCTCGACCAGAGATTGTCGAATATGGCTGACATATTTGACTTTGTATTTACCAGGGCAGCCCTGGACCATGTTGACAGATTTCCCATGCTCGGGCAATGGGTTCTTCTTTACGTTGGGACCTACATCCCCAAAACACAGAATACCACATCTCACAAGGTCTTAAACCTTGGTCTTCAGTGGGTAGCAGTTTTCCACGTCATGTCCGGGAGCACCGGAATGATAAACACAGTGTAGCTCAGGCTTATACCACCACTGAGGGTTGGTAGGTATAGCCGGTGGGTCTCGTGGAGTAATCAATTTCCTCTCTATCAAAGAGGGATACAATTCAGCATAGGTCATGGGAATAGGATCAAAGGTGACCCTCTTCCTCTCATAGCTTGTACTGGCTTGATTACTGTTTCGAGGCTGGTAGGCCTGCTGTTAAGGACGGTGCTGTTATTGTTGATATTGTGGATGTTGTTGTTGCTGATTATTATTGTGATGCTGATACTGCTGATTATCTCTGAAAATAGGTGTTATGTGAGCCACCTGATGCTGGTTACCGGCAGGACGCACGATCTTCCTCCTCACTGAGGGTCTTCTTGGTTTAGCATGGGAGGTCACAGCATGTGCCTCGCCATCTTTCTTCTTTCCAAACGTCCCATACCGTTTGGCAGAAGAGCCTTCTTCTCTGGTCAGGCGCCCTTCCCTGACACCCTCCTCTAGACGCATCCTCGTGTTCACCATTTCGGTGAAATCAAAATGAGCGCTCGCAATCATCCGCTCGTAATAAAAATAACTCAAGGTCTTCATAAAGATCTTGGTCATTTCTTTCTCCTCCAGCGGGGGCACGATCTGTGCTGTTAGCTCTCGCCACCTCTGGGCATATTCTTTAAAAGTTTCCTTGTCCTTCTGGGACATAGCTCTCAATTGATCCCTATCGGGAGACATATCCACGTTATACTTATATTGCTTGACGAAGGCCTCGCCAAGGTCGTTGAAGGATCGGATGTTCGCGCTGTCCAAACCCATATACCAATGTAGGGCATCACCGTTCAAATTGTTCTGGAAGTAGTGAATAAGCAGTTGGTCATTGTCGGTCTGAGTCGACATCTTCCTGGCATACATGACCAGGTGGATGAAAGGGCAAGTATTTCCCTTATACTTTACAAAGTCAGGTACTTTGAACTTGATAGGGATTTTGACATTAGAGACCAAACAGAGTTCAACAGCAGATTTGCCGAAAAGGTCTTTTCCTCTGAGAGTTTTCAATTCCGTGCGGAGCTCAAGAAACTGATCATTCATAGCGTCCATCTTTTCATAGACATTTGGGCCCTCATACGGCTCAGAATGGTAGATGGTATCGTCTACTCTGGGCATAGTATGCACGACAGGAGGAGGAACGGCTAGGACCGGGCTAGATGCCGACAGAGAAGCAAAAGTGGGTGCAGGACCCTCAGGCATGAAGTTGGGAGGCATCCCCCACAGAAACCCGACTGGCATGGATGTTGGTGCGAAGTGGGCGCTGGCCGCAGGCACGGTTGAAGAGACAATCTCAAAGATGATTGTCCTCTGGGGAGGAGTTGAAGGTATCGGAGACGATTGGCTCTGGGCAGCCATGAACGACTCCATCAGGGAAGTCAATCTGGCTACTTCCTCCTTGAGTTCACGGTTCTCTTATTCCAAATGATCCATTAGTCTTGATGTGTTGGCTCGGGTGTAGTACCGGTGAGTCAGCTTGTCTTCAAAATAAATGAAGAACACAGAGTTAGACCATAGAACAAGAAGCCTGGAGCAAAACCTGTTGATGCACATAATGCATGCAATGCATATGATTTAATTAATTTTTATATCAGAGGAACTTTAGAGTCCTATTTGCAAATTTTGGAACTATTAAACATTTATCACATTTGGGAATATAATATCAATAATATTTGGAAGTATTTTACACCAAAGAAGTACAATATTGGTAACCAAATACAATACAAGAGAGAAGGAAAATGAACATCCTATGGAACCCTAGAAACAATCATCTAAAGCTCTGGACACAGGAAGATAATCTGCATGAAGCCTCTTCACATCCGTCTCATAGGCTGCCTCCATGTTTGCCTTCTCTTTGGCGAGTCGATCATACTTCCTCTTCCAAAACTTGGAAGACTGAGGAAGTAGAGAAGTCCATGCATCATCAGGATCATCTATAACCCGGTGCTCAAGGAACTCTATCAAAGCATCCTTCTCTCTGATATGCTGAAGCAACTCTTCTCGTTCACGGACCCAGGCACGTGAATGGTCTTCGTCTCTCAACTCCTCTACTCCTTGGTTAGGGAGGGTTGAAGGCCCAGCCACAACCAAAGGTGTAGGTCTCGGATACTCATAAGGCATGAAGTACTCAGAAGCTCTCCTCCTAACCCAAGAGGTGTAGGGTTCTAAAGCAATACAGTTCTTCGGACCTAGCTCCTTTCTTCCCTTCCTATGGATCTTGCGCCAAGCGCAGACCATCCTGCTCTTCAAGCCTTGAGGATCTTTACCCTCCTGAAAGAACACACCCTCTAACAGAATGTTATTAGGTTTATCCTTTAGGGGGAACCCAAGTTGACGACGTGCCAAAATAGGGTTGTAGTTAATCCCACCACATGTACCAAGAAGAGGCACATTGGAGAATTCACCACAAGAGTTGATAATCTGCACACCATCATATACACGGTTGTACCAAAAGATATCATCATTAGTGAGAGACATAAGTCTCGTGGACCACCGTAGACATCCTTTGTTCTCCTTGAAGGTGACCGTCTGCGGTAAGTGCGAAATAAACCACTTGTACAGCAGAGGCAAACATCACACAATGGTACCACCACTCTTTGCATTCCTCATATGCAAAGAAAAGTAAGTATCACCCAACAGAGTCGGAACGAGATTAAGGGTAGAGAAAATCCTAATAGCGCTCACATCCACAAACTTGTCGATGTTGGGGAATAACACTAGCCCATAGATGAGAAGTACAAATATGGCCTCAAAGGCATCCTCACTCATAACCTTCCCATGCATAGTAGCTTGAGCAATAAGGAACTCAGAAGGGAGACCTTGAATTCCACCTTTGGTAGTCATATGAGCACCAACCAGAGATTCATCTATATGCAACATATCAATTATCTCTTTAGAAGTAGGGATACTCTCTAAGCCACTGAAGGACAACTGGTCTAGAATAGGTATACCCACAAGGTAGGCATACTCCTCAAGCGTGGGCAAAAGCTGGAAATCCAGAAATGTGAAGCAACGGTACAAGGGATCATAGAACTGCACCAATACACTCATCAATCCTTCGTCCACTTGAGTAGTCAGAATAGATAGAAGCTTCCCAAAACGAGCCTTGAAACCCAAGGGATCTAATACATATGATGTCAAATTCCTTAGCTCTTTCAAGTCGGGTTGTCTGAAACTGTACTTCTTTGTATTCCTTCTTTGTCTTTCCATGTCTGAAAATTTGCAAATAGACCTCTTAAGTTCCTTGAAAATTTTTCTCATCATTGATGACATGGATGCAAATGGGTGCATGAATGCATAAATGCAACAATCACACTCAAGGATCAAGCAAAGCACACCAAATAAAGGTTATGGGATGGATCATGTCATCCTTAATATCAATCATCCATTTTGGTGGATTATGGTTTACACCTTATCAACACCCAAGTTCCATTGATATTAAGGATACAAGAACGGATCAACCATGAATCAAGGGTTTGTTACAAGTCACGAGCATGAAGTTTCGGTTAAGAACCACCCAAAAGGAGTGTACTAGGGTTTGAACCTGCCAAACATGTTCTACAAGAGGTTCCCATAGTCATCATCCCATCTTTCGGATATTATCGGATAAACGACTACTCGTATTCCAAAAATATTCTCAAGAGAGACTCTTATGAGTGTAGTATCGCGTAACAATCGTGTCAAATCTTACACTTGAACGACTTTCGCACTACATCCTAAAAATAGGCCAAGATGGACTTGGTAAACTAAGGTCCTTGGCTTCTAAGGTCTATATTGGAAAGAGTAATGTCTAACCAGAACTACTTGTGTGACATTATTGATCCCAACATGACCTCCACCAAGTGAATGGGCTTGCAAGTCAACTTGCTAAGGAATAACTCCACACAAGTCAATAAGACTATGCCATTCTCCTATCCTAAGTGCACTCGAGTTTGGGTATAGAACTCATCTCACAAAGATCACCAAGCATACAAGGAATTAATGTTCAAGCAATTCAATCATTACATACAATACAGTAATCCCAAATTGCACAAAAATATGTCACAAAATAATATACACAACAATACAACAAATACGAAAAGTAGGCAAAACCCACTATGTAAATGTCCCCAGCAGAGTCGCCACTTTTCTGTAGCGGGGTATTCGTTACCATTAGAGATATTGACTAAATCCAAGGTAAACCATACAAGTCGAGTCGCCACCGCACTTTTATTTATCCAAAGGAATGGTTAGAAAGCGAACAAAAACCTAAAAGTTTTATCGAATCAAAAACTAGTAAAAATGTCAGAGATCGGGGTAAGGGGGTTGGTTATGCAATGGGAAGGTGTTAAGCACCCAAAACATCCTAGGTACTCCTAGGGAGCCCTTTCACACTTGTTGTAAGGTTGGTATTTTGTGAAAATTTGTTTGTGCAAACATGATTGAAGAGATGAGAAGAGAATATATAAATTATTTACATTTTTGTGTTTGGATGGATAAACCCATTGCCCACGTACCATCTTAAAAAAGATTTGGATCAAAACCTCGTAGTTCGGGGTAAAAATCTCAAAAGAAGTTGGTGAATTGATTGGTCCAAAAGCCTTAAGGTCTTTTGTTATCCAAGGGAGAAAACTCAACCTAAAACCACAAATCCACCATGTGAGGATAGCTTCAACGTGCTAGTGAGGGGTTAACCCTATAATAAGCATGGAAGACTCATTGTCCATCACCAAGGATAAAGGTGAGTATTACATCTACCTCAAGGATAACTCAAACCCAATAGCTAAAGGTTATTAAAAGTTTTTGATTAAGAAAGTGGCCATTGAAACCACAAAAGTATTTGAATGGGTTGTATTTACCAATGAGAAGTATTTACAAAATATGGTCAAAGTTGACTTAAAGATTCAATTCAAAATAAGTGTTATGAAAAGAAAGTTTGAAAATCAAAAGCATAAGGCTTAGGTTTCTAATGTTTGAAAACAAATGTTAAATGTTTGCACAAAAGTTTTGGCTTGGGTTAGAGTGAAGGGAGGAAGAAGAATGGCTAAATTCCTAATCATACAAAAGATGGGGGATAAGAAACAAGACCACAAATGGAGTTCCTCTCTTGAGATCATATTGATGATCCAAGTAGCTCCCATCCTTTGGAATATGCAAGCAAAATAATTGTAAGCTCGGGCAATCAACATAATCAAACAAGCTCTTAGAAGATCCCCCAATGTCTCTTGTATCTTTCACTTTGGATGAACATGGCAATGGTTCTTCAATTTGAGCTCTCATAAGATCCCCTAGCACAAAAGCACACACATCAAAAAGTTCTATGAAGTAAATCAAAAATGGACAAGAGTGGGTTTAGAGATTTGGTTCTTCTAATCCATCCTCAACATTAAGATCCTTTTACTCCAATTTGCATAGGGAAAGTCCTAGAAACTAAGTCCATTTGTCCATTTCTTTGCATTTGATCCACAACAATCAAAACAAAACACAAGCACAATAATATATACACAATTATGTGCTCAAGTGAGCAAAAGGCAAACTGCATTAACATAAAAATGTGCTCAAATGAGCAAAGAGCAAAAGCAAATGAATAATATGTACAAGAATAGTAAATTGCATAAATGTAAAGTGCTAGAAGTAAATGTTAATGGTTAATAGTTAGTGTGCCATAAGGCAAATTTAGCGATATGTTAAGCAATCGTAATTGGACTTATGTAGAAGTCACAACTATCTGAGGTCGGTCAATAATAATGTAGGCAACAACACAAGTTAGAGGTCTTGATTAGTGAATCAAACTCCAACAACTTGCCATGCCAAAAAGAAGATGAGAAATGATCTTGTATTGATTTAGGTTCTTTGCATGATTTAGGTTCTTTGCATGATTTAGGAAGCAACTTATCCTTAATGCAAAGCCATTCACTTGATCCATGATCAAGATGAATTAGATTTGAATCAAGGAAGATTAAACCTCCATGTATCAATGCTAACCACCAATCTTTAACTCATTGATCAAAAAAGAAAAAGAAGAAGAAAAAGATGAAGAATTAAAGTGCATTAATGGAAATAGAATGAGATAATCAACAAGCACAGACCAAAGATAAAGAAGATCAAGGTCAAACAATAGAAAACAGAAGCAAAATGAAGATTAGAAGTCAAGAAACAAATAATTTTTTTTGGCATTTTTTAATATTAAAATAAAACTTTGAATTAAAATAATAAAGAAAGGTCAAACTTCAAACTTACTTCAAATCAACTTTGAAAAGTCCAAGTAAATTATCCCAAGTTCAACAAGGTCAAACAAAGTTTGACAAAAAATTTCAGCATTTTTAAAAGTCAGAAACTATTTTAAATCAATTAAAAATGCATAAAAATAACCTAATTGAACTAAAATCTCAAATAAATCTCAAATCAATTAATAAATTGATGAGAATATTTTTCATAGATCTATCATCATTCAAAGAGGTTGGAAAAATATTTTTGTATTTTTTGAATATCAAAAACTATTTTAAATGAATTAAAAACAATTAGAAAAGAGAAAATTACTTAAAAATATCAAATGATAAAATAAAAAATATTAAAAATCATTTTTAGAAAGTAGAAATTAAAATGAGAAGAATGAAATTGGTCCCATAATTTTTGGACCAATAATGAGAGAGATATAAATTTTAGAAATAAAGTGGAATTAAAAGAAATAAAAGAAATTAAAATCAGAAATTAGAAAAAGAGAAAAAGCGTGGAGCGTTGGATGATCCTTCATTAATTGACGTGGATCATCACAGGCCTAGAAGCGCGCGTTCACCAAACTCCTTAGTCAAATGAGACACACTCAGCCTTTAATAAAGTCATAACAATGGATGCACGAGATTCAATCTAGAAAAGGCAATGGACGCTCCTGATTGAATCTGGAGACCAGACGGTGGCCAGCGCCACCGTCTTCTCCGGCCAGCTCCGACGAGGTTCAAAAATTGCAGAGGAAAAAATGGCAACCAAAATGCACGATCCAGGCATCATTCGAAAGTTGGGGTGATGTACAGCACCCATGTATCACTCAATTCCACTCTAGATCTCTAGATTGAGAGAAATCAGAAGTGAAAATTCTGTGGTGTTCATATGAACTTCATGATTTTCAAAAATTGAAAGCATAGTAATTTTGCCTCTATGCAGAGGACTTCAGATCACACAAGAACAAAGCAAATAGAGCAATATACAAGCTGGTTCGAAGCAAATAACAGTTGAAGTAAACCTTTGAATTTCAAGGCTTCGAGTCAAGATCTGTGGATGCTTTTGCTAACAGTAGGCACTATGGATCAAGAAGAGAAGGTTTAGGAACTTTGAGACCTGAAGATTGATCAATGGAATCAAAATTCAGATCTGAAAAATTTGAAGAGAAATGAAATAGTTCCTTTAGTGATGGCTAGGATTTCAGTTGAGCAGCAATTGGGGCGCCTTTAGGTTGAAGAAATGAGAGGCCAATGCATTGTATTTATAGTTGAGCAAGGTTGAATTGCATAATCAAATCATGTGCATGGATGGAAAGGGCCTCCATGCATGGGCCTGTACAGGCGCATGGAGGGCCCAATTCCACTTGGAAATAGAAGCTTATGCATGATGTAAGTAGAATGGACGTGCAGATTGGATTGTATGAGCTCATGCATGGCAATTGAAATGATTTTCACAAAATACACTATTACATTCAAGTCTTCGAAAATGCCATGTCCAAACTTGAAATGTAACCTCATGAGTAATGGTTGGAAAGCTTATTGCATAAGGAACAAATGTTATGTTGTTCAAAACTCCATTTGGGCCTTGGAAATTAATGAAAATTGAACTTGAAGTGTAGGGTGTAAAACATGTATGTGTGACATTTTCAAAATTGGCCAAAGTTCAAGCCCTTATGTCTCAATGATGCAAGCTCCAAATGACAAAACCTTCAACATGAAAGTTATATATATTTTCAAGACAATCAATTTGGACTTAAAGTTTGCATAATTTGGATTTTTGATGAAGAAGTTATGGGCACTTGAAGTTGGACTTTTTCACATTTCAATGCATTTGGTCCAAAGTGACCTATAATGTTTTGCATTATCACATGTATTTATTTTGAGATTTTGAAATTTTGCTCAACATAACATTTTAATTAGACATATTAAGATTTCCAATGAATTTGGTCTCACTTCAAAATCATGAAAAAATAATGAGTTATGTCCTTGGGAAGTTGACCTAAAATTAGGGTTTTAGTCAAAATGACCTATAATGTCTTGGATTGGATGATAACCTTCCAAACTTCAAATCAATTTTTGATGAACATGAAAGTTGTTCAAATAGTCCTTAAGAACATTTTTTCTCTTGGGGTCATCTCCATTTGACAAAAACATAAAAATTTAGGTCTCAGTGCATTTCAAAATAGTCAGATGAATTGACTGATCAACTTCTCAAGTCCAAACCTCATATCTTGATGAATTGATGATTGAAGGCACTCAAATAAGTTCAAATATGCATGAAATGATGAATTAAAGAACTTCCCTTGATTGTATTTGATCATGGGTTGAGGTTGCTTCTTGAGCAAGGCACAGTTGATGAATAGATGAATTAGGGTTTCCTTGGGAAACAAACCTCAAACCCCTTGATTTGCTCTGATAAAAATGATGAATGGGGACACTTGGGAAGAATATTTGATGGATTAGGGCTTTGGGAACCATTGCCATGCTTTCTTTCATCTTCTCTTGGCCACATCAATGTACATAGGGTCTCCTAGAAGCTTTAGACCTTGTGACTGCTCAAGCTACAAACAAGAGATGTTAGTGAAATATTTTTGTGCTTTTGGTTAGTAATAAAAATGATAAAAGCAACGATATACAATTCAAGCATACTTGGTGATCACAAACCAACTCACAAGAGGTCCCACCCAAAGGCAAAGGGAACCAAGATGCTTATGATCCTTGAGGCTATGCAAATGTAATGCTATGATGCCATGAGGGATCTTAGGGTCAAAATTAGGGTCTTACAGGAACCTAACCTTAGTTATCCTCACCGTTGGCAACATCAACCGGAGGAGTCTGAATAGTTGGTACACCCTAAGGGAAGCCATTGTTTTTAGCAGCAGCAGGGGCAGTGAAAGTCGGATGAGGGAAGAAGCACCCCCATTGGCAAAATGAGCAGCAAAGTTTTGGGGCATTCCCCAAGGGTAGGCAGCAGCAAGCCTATTCACATCAATAGGGACCAATCGGTGATTTCCGTTAGTTGGTACTACAGTTTCCACCGGAGTTTCGACGGTAGCACCAACAGCAGTAGCAGGATTGGTCACCCCAGCAGCACGGGTGATGTTGTCATCAACAGGGTTAGAAGAGGCATGAGTCCTCTGAGTCTGAAGGAGTTCCGAGATGGCCTCCATGTTCCCTTGAAAGAGGTCTATTCTTCCCTGGACTTGGGCGAGGGATTCACGGACAATAGCATTGTCAGATTCAAAATTAGTCATGATCTTGGATTGTTTGCTCGGGTGAAATAATGATAACGAGTCGTCGTTTTGTTGTGGAAAAATGGTGATGGTAAGCATTTTGTTTTCTTGTTAGCCATATGCAATGAATGAATGTAATAAATGCATGTTAGAAAAAATAGGAAAAATTATTTCTAAGGTGCCAGTGTGCCAGTGTGCATATATAGTCATACAGTGAGCAGGAATAAGACAACATAAGTATTTCAACAAAATCTCTTTTATTCATTTAAAAGTCAAACAGTATAAATTATTACAACTCGAGATCATTTTGATAAACTAGCATGGAGGTCAGACTTGATCCTTTCCATGATAACCCTACATACAGATACAAAATGGAAAATGGTCTACGGAGTGTTTGAGGGAACATGTCAGTATAAGCTTTCTTCAGCAATCCAGGAAGGTCCTCGAGTGACTGATTAGCAAATTCGGCTAGACGGGCATGTCTATCAGTCCAATATTGAGCATCCTTGATGAGGTTTCGCAATAAGGAGTGATTAGGTCCGCTCAGAATATCCTATACAAATTCCTCTTTCTGGTCTAAGAGAACTTGCAAGTGACGACTCTGGATCTCCCACTGAGTAACTTCCTCTTGCAGCTAGTTCCTTTCTTCCAAATTCCAATGGGCTTGACTGTTCAAAGCTCGTACTTCTTCAAACCTTTTGTAGATCTCGCTCTGGAGTTGTGCGAGAGTTACTTCCAGATTCTTGGCATGGGCTTGTTCGTCCTTTAACTCTTTCTGACATTTCTTCAATTGGTCGTGCAGAGTCTTGATCTGGCCTTGGTAGTCGATCTCCAATTTGCAGGATCGGTATTGGGCTTCAGCTAATTCCTTTTTCTTGTTTGCAATGGTTTCGAAAGTTCCCTTCAAGGCATCTCCCACCTTCCTCCTTTTGTTTTGCTCAATCTGAATATCAGTATCTGCTTTGTTGAACCTTTCTCTCTTCTAACTGAGATTGGCTTTCAGAGTATTCTTTTCAGAGGTGACCTTTATCAGGCTGGAACGGAGACCGGCGTTCTCATTTTCCAACCTCTTGATGGTTTTCGTAAGGCGGTCCACTTCAGAAACGACGGTGGCGGGTGGTTTGATGGTCTTGATACACATGGAAGGTTCCCATGGGTACGACAATTTGATCATTTTGGCCCTTGACTTCACCGAATCAGCATATGACGTTGTTATGGTACACATTTGCTTTCCTAGTTCTTTATTCCCAACTCGTTGTATCTTGCCACAGGCTCTGCACACTTTCTTCATCAGCTTTGGATTTTCAACCCCTTCAGCTAACAATAGTTCTTCCAATATACGGTCTTCAGGTTTCTCCTTGAGCGGATATCCTAACTGACACAATGAGAGAACGGGGTTATAGTTGATAAAACCTCCTTTCATGCTGACGAGAGGAACATTTGGGAATTCCCCACATCGGAAGATTAGCTCCACCCTCAAGTAATCAAGATTATATCGAACAATGTCTTTGGTACCCAATGACATCAATTTTTAGGACCATTTCAAGTCGCCCACATTATCAATAAATGGCTCTTTCTTTGGTGGGTGGGACATGATCCACTTATGAAGCAAATGAATACAGCAATTGATAGTCCCCTATTTCTTCATGTTTCTCCAATGTAAGGAGAAGAAGACATCAACTAGTAAGCTGGGAACTGGGTTCTGGGATATGAATATGGTGATGGCGGTCTTGTCAACGAAGCCTTCAACACTCGGGAATAGCACCAAACCATAAATGAGTAGTGTGAAGCTGGCATAAAAGGCGTCCTAACTTCCACTATTGGCAAACACAGCGGCGTTCTCGAATCAGAACTTAGATGGGAGGCCCTACGTGTTACCCTTGATTTGGAGAGTGGGCTCGATTAAATCCTTCTTCATGCACAAGGCTTAAGCTATATCCGCGGAATCCAGGAAATTATCCTCAATCATGTAGAGAGCTTGGTCTTTAACCAGTAAATGTAGAAAATGAGTGAATTCTTCTAGTGTGGGGGCTAGAAGGAAGTCGTGGAACGTGAAGCAGTGTAGTGTAGGATCATAAAACTGCACGAATGTGAACATCAGCCCTGAGTCTTCCTTAATAGACAAAACTCCCAACAGGTTGCTATAGGCTTGTTTGAAGGCTACTCGGTAATCTTCAGTCAGAAATTCGCTGAGCTTTCTCAATTCATCGATATTGGAGTCTCTCAATTTGTACTAATATGTTTTTCTTCGGTCTGTTTTTTCCATGATTGCACTGACAATAGCAACTGGCACAGTAGGTCCCTGAAAAATTCAAATGTAACATGAAGTGGTTAATGTAATGATGCGATGTTGTTATGCGATGCAATGATGGCAAGGTATCATATAATCAGAATTCTGGCATACTCTGGATAAGTTGTATAATCTATTTTTTGCAAGTTCAAAGGTTCGACGTATACACGAGAACACGGGTATGAAGGGTCTTGGTTTCCTACAAGAAAAACCCATATCCCCCTCACATGTATGTATTATCCTCAAAGGGTGGACCTAAAAGGTCCCTAGAGTCAACGACCCAATTTGAGATACCATTGTCTTGGACGAATGACTCGTCGGACAATGATGCTCCCAAAAAGATCTACTCTAGGTGTGACGTCTCGTGTCAACCATAATCGCGGAATAACTCCAAGAAGGTCAAACACGACTCTAGTCACGTTAGTATTATATGTGTGTACTCAAGCTCGGGTATAGAGTTTCTCTCTCATGTGTCATCAAACCAACCCAAACAACAGCATATACAGATATCCAGGATACCAGAATGTAATAATAAAGAAAATAACGAATAATGTAAAGCGAGTAAGTCATAAAGATAAACACCTAAAAACTAGCGAGAGAACAACCTAAACTAGGTTTGACTCCTTTTAGCGACTAGGAAGTACTCCAAGTAGCGAAGTATCCCCATTAGAGTCGCCAAATGAAGCTAGCGAAAATATACCCGAATGTATCGCATGCTCGAACATACAACAGAGTCGCCATCGAACTTTATTTATTCCAGAAGGAAAGGGAAAACATCGATAAAACCCGGGGGAAAGAGATATGTTGGGTAAGGAAGTCGGTTATGCAGAGGGGAGGTATTAGCACCCCAAACATCCATGGTACTCCATGGGAACCATTTTGATTGTTCTCGCTTGAATAAGTGTTATCTACAGATTACTCGCAAAAGAATGGGAAAAGGAAGAGAAAGAGATAGAGTGCTCAGTGAGGATTTGGGCCCTCATGCCTACGTATCCTTATAGTGAAATAAGGAATTAAGAGCTTCGTAGTTCAAGGAACTAGTGGTGAGAGATGAAAAAAATTGTGATCAAGGTATGGTTTGAACCAAAGAATAGTGTTTTGAACTCCAACAAGGGTGAAAAGATTAACCCAAGATTAAGGTGGCTATTACCAATACGCAGGCTAGTAGGACCACCGCTATAAGGTAAAGCCAAAAAGATAAAGAAATAGGTGTTTGGGCACAGTCCCAAACATCTCTTGGTTCACAAGGTGACGCAAGAAGGAGCACAAAGAGGTTGTGTATTTGGCTCAAATTAAGGGTATATCACATGGAGTGAAGGAAGGTGGAATAAGGAATGCATCATGGAGATGAATGGAATAAAGTGACCGAAGTCACAGAATTGAATATCCGGTGATAAGTGACTGAAGAGGTATTGTTTGAAATTGAAAGGTGAAAGTGTATTGGAATCCATAAGAGAAATGGGATTTGTACCATAGAGGGAAATAACTTTAACTGATACGTGGACTAGTAGAACCACCACTATAAGGTGATTAACCAAAAAAGAAGGAATTAAGTGTTTGGGCATAGTCCCAGACAACTCTAGGTAGAAATGCAGACTTTTCGTTAGGAGTCCTAAAAGGGTGTATATGGATTTCCAAAGAAAGTGTGTTTCGTTGTCAAAGGAATAATATGTCACTGAGTGAACGATTTATGATCGAAGGTAGATACTGAATTGTGAAAGATCTGGGTGGTGCCCTAAGGCGAATGAGGAATAATTAGAAGTATGTTCGCTAAGGATTCGCATCCTCGTGCCTACGTGTTCTCATTGTGCCATGAGAAAATCAGAGCAATCGTAGTTCAGAACCACGAGAACAGAAAGAGAGATATACAGTGATGAAGAGTATAATTTGTACCAATAGAATGGTATCAAAAGGTATTTGTCCAAGCGGCAGGGGACTCACAAGACAACCCCAATTTTAAAGGTTAACTGTCATGAAACAAGGAGAGAGATATATTTGTCTAGGCGATGTAGGACTCACAAGACAAACACCAATTCAAGGAGTGATTGCAGTGATGTATAGTACAAGAGACAATGTATCACTGGATGGGGAACAAACAGTTCGAGATCAAGAAGGATAGTATCTTGGATCCAAGAAAGAGATAGACTCTGAATCAAAGAGCAAGGTAGGCATTTACCAATACATGGACTAGTAAGACCGCCACTATAGGGTAAAGCAAAAAATAAAGGCTGAATTAAGTGTTTAGGCATAGTCCCAAACAATTCTCGATTGATGAGGTGGACTGTCGTTAAGACGTCCTCAAAGGATAGACAAGGAGTCCAAGGAAAAGCATGATTGATCTCAAAAGATGGTATAGATTGAATGAATGGAGAATGATTGATCGATAAATAGAGTAGCAAACGATAAGGTAAGAATAAATAAGATAGCTCGCGAATAATCTGGATTCTCCTGCCTACGTATCCTTATAGTGCAATAAGGAAATCAAAGCTTTCGTAGTTCAGCCCACTAGGGCTGAAAATAAGGATGATTTGAGGCAAAAGAATTTGATTGAATGATTGGATAGAAATTAATAGACATGGAGAGATGAATTGAGAGACTTGACAGTTGATTGATAGGAATCATACTAAACTCTATGAATAATGGCGAACGCTTTGAATATTTGGGGCATACGCCTCATACGCAAAGTCACTCTAGACGAGGATAGGAGGGACTCTGTCTCATCATTCCCTATTACTTAAGGTACGTAGCGCATGATACTTCTCTTGACTGACAAGTTGCTGATGAAGAATTTTCATTGTTGATCCTTGTGTGGATGTTGATCTTGTATGAAGAATACTTGGTAGTTTAATCGATTCGTATTATACTAAAGTCTATGAATAAGGGCGAATGCTTTGAATATTTGGGGCCTACGACCCATACGCAAAGTTTTCTAGATGAGGATAGGAGAGACTTCGTCTCGTCATTCCCCATTACTTAAGGCTTGTTTCGTATAATTTGAATCGTGTTGACCTTTGTTTATCGTGTATAATCCGTTGCTTGATGGGACTGAGGATGCCTTGATTGAAGATCTTGACCTGAGGATTCGAGCTCCACAACTTAGAATAAAAGTCTTATTAAGTGATCAAGGGTCTTTTGGTCACTCAAATAAGACTGTGGGATTATACAAGTTCAAAGGATTTAATTGATCAAAATTGCTTTTGATCAATTTGAATCGGAGGGCTTAAAATGATTTGAGAAATTAGGTTAATCCTGATCTAAAGGTTAGAAATGAACAAACCATTCTAAGGGATCATGTTATGATTGATTACAATTCTATGTTAAAAATCCTAGGGGAGCATGTTAATGTTAATCAAAATTGATAACAAAATTTGGGTTAAAAATCCTAAGGGAGCATGTGATTATATGGATAAAATGCCCAAAATTACTCTTAAAGGGAAAAATTGTCCTTTTTCAAAAGTATCTCAATTATTAGCATCAATTAACTTCTAATTAAAATCTAACTATAGCCTAAAATCGATTAAAACCTAAAGCTTGGTTTTAACCTACTATTGAAAATCTAATTTAAACTAACTATATTAAATTCTTAATTCTAATTAACATTCTAAAGCCTAATTAAAACCTAATCAAAATTAGCCTAATTAATTCCTAATTAAAAAATATAAAAAAACAAATGACAAAAATGATATGAAAAAAAAGGTAACTAAAATGCAATTTAAAAGGTGGAATGGGCCTAGGGTTTTAGGCCCTGAAAAATGGTTGGGATAGTCAAACCGGCGTTAGGCCTTGGCTGAAAAGCCCATGGGAATTATACTTCGAGCCAGGGGGTGCATAACCGAATCCAGTGGTGTGAAAGCTTCTTCGTGTGGGCTTACAATTCCAAGCTCAAAACCTAAACCTGAATCCAGTGGGGGGTACGAATAGAGGAAAGGAGGGGTGAGATCCAATTCCAACAGACTTGAATGCAATGGGCCCATTCATGAAATAGCCCAAAAGGGAGTGTTAACATGACCTTAGTCAACACCTTTGCACACAGCAAAACAAGCTCTCTTTTCATCTGGCTGTCCTGACTCAATTGCAATGAACTCCATTGTGGGCCACTGCACCGGCCATCGCGCCCGGCGGCGGTGGCTACCAAAACATGAATTGGAGCCACCAAAAAAATCCTCCAAACACATTCTACCCTAATCCGTCGTCGATTTTGAGAAATGATTATCCTAAGATCCTAACCGAAACCAAATGCATAAAGAATCCAAGCCACCTAAACCTAAATTACATCCTGGAAACGCTGATTCCAAGCCCCTGGGGTTGGGGATTTGGCTCTCCTCCTAAAATCCTACCATCTTAGCACAAGAATTGGAAGAAATCAAAGGAATAAAGAATTCACCATGGCCGAAGATTTCGCCGAAGTCAGGTAATGATTTCTAATCTTTGCTTCTAGTTCGTTGTCACTTCTTCTTTTTACTTCCAACCCTTCTTCTTCTTTTTCTTCTTCTTCTTCAGGATTTGAGAGTGAGAGAGCTTGAGGAGGTTTTAGCACACGCAGGTTTGAAACTCTAATGGTGAGCTTCAATTGCCTCTAGGAAGTGCGTGTGGTGAGGGTGAGGGAGAGAGTTCAGAAATGATTGCAAGGAGTTAAGAGTGATGATTGCCAAGGTGCCCAAATGATGATGATGGACATGATTAAATAGGCATTAGGTTTGGATAGAAATAGGTTTGGGATTTGGCTTGGAGTTTGTTGAGATTAATTTTGGAATTGGTTAGACTGAACTCACTGAGTCAATTACAAACTCAGTTAGTTAGGGAGTTAGTTAATGAACTCAGTTGGTTAGCTTAGTTAATGTTAGATGATTTATGACTGGCTAATACAAGTTAGAACTTAAGTGGAATGGTTCTGAAGCTTGAGTGATAACCTGCGAAACAGGTTCACTCCAAGTCACCAATTGAACTTGCTAGTTAGCATAGGAATTGTTGTGTTGTGGATTAGTGTTGTTATTATGCCTTGTTGTAAGTAATGATGCTTAGCCTCTTTTGTGTTGAGTTTTGTGAGTCTTTGCAATTAGGCTTAATTTTGCTGTGAATGATTCTAGTCATGTCAATTTCCTGCTTGGTTTTAATGTGCCCTAGCCTTGTTTGGTTTGTTGATTGGTTTGTATTGTGATGTGTTCTACTGCAGGTTTGTTGTATTGCTGCATAATGGATGGAGAATGATGGTGCAGGTTACTAATCTTGGTTGATGCATGATGCTTGACAATTCTAGCTTAGCATTCAGATGGAAGTAAAACAAGGCAAGCTGGTTGGTTGATCAAGATGGATTGTCGCCTTCATGCTGCAGAGTTATTGAACAAGAGATGGTGAGTTGAACTATTGTGCCCTTATTGAGGTTGTGTTCATTGCTTGGTTTTCTTGGATTTGTTGTAGATGCATTTATAACTAAGAGTGAACCTGAGTTGTTATGGATTTGTTGTACTTGCCTACTGCAGCTTGTTAGCCTTGGGCTAATGTCTGGCAATGTCAAATTGGATACAAGATTTTTGTGGTTTGCATTGGTAATATCAAATTAGGTTAATCATTTGGTATGCTGCATGTTCATGCTCATGGCCTTGTCTCATGTTGATGAAGGATATTGACAGCATGATGCATTGCATGAGTGTGGTGTAAGGTTACTGCCATGGTTGTTTTGCCTGCAGAATCATGGCAGGTTGTGTTAATGCAATGGCTTAGCTAGGTTTGTAGATTGGTTGTGGCTTTTTGATCAGGTTTATGTTGGTAGTGTTTATGACATGAGTTTGTGTTATCTACTTGTGTCTTGCAGATATGGCTCTTTGGCTTATGGTGTAGCATAATTGGCATTATTTTGGCGCAAGTAGGATGCATTCATATGGTTCTGCAGTAGGTTTATTTAACTGCTTGGTAAATGACTTGCATTAATTATTAACTGTTTTGCTGTGAAGTGATTGCATTACCTACATTTGGAATGTTTTACCCACTGAATGATTGGTTGTTTGTGGTTTGGTTCAGGTGCTGCTAGATGTTGGAAAGGTTTTATGAACATTGCTGCAGGCATGCTCAGGGCATTGTGACATGTTTTAATGCTAACTTACTCCATGTTCTGCTAGCTTTGACAGTAATGACATGGTTCTGTAAGGTTTTGGATTATGCCACATTCCTGACTTGGTCTTTTTTGCTCGTGTTTCTTGGTATGCTTGTGGTATGATTTTCAATTCATGGCATGTTTTGGTATGGTTCTCCCTTGGTCAGTGCAGGATTTTGCTGCAGGTTTACAGGTTTTGGCAAGATTTTGGTAGGATGTTTTCTCCTGCTGTAAGACCACTTGAATTAGAAACAGGTTTGAGGTAGCTGCTAGGTTCATGGTGCATCACTTGATAGCTTGATGTGTGTTGCACTTAACCTACTCATATCTATGTTGCTGCAGGTGCGGGCATGTTATGCAGTCAGTTCCAATGGTTTGGATGTGGTTCTGCAACATGTTCACATTGGCATGAACCTGGCAGGTAAAGTAATACTGTCAATTTATGTGTGTGTAATTACTTGATGTCAACTTTGCCTTGAGCTTGGATAGTGGTTAAGTGAGGGTCCTTGAACTTGTAATGGTCATAACATGTTAGTTTGTATGGTTATGATATTGATTGGTTTTGTAGGCATGGTATGGACATGAACATGGTTGGTCAAAGATAAACTAGCAAATGAAGAAATCATGATGGAATCAAGCAAGCATAAACAATGGAAGGATGGATTAGATTTTAAGATGGGAATTTAGGTTTTTTGGGGACTTTGGTTGACTTTGGTCAAAGTTGACCAAAAAGTCAACTGTTGACCAAAGTCAACATTTGGTCAACCTTCCTAATTTTGTAATTTTTCATACTTTTGGATATTTTAAGACTATGTAATGAATGAACTTGATATGTTTTGAATGAATTGGATTGAAAATGGATTGAAAGTGGTTTTCATATTGTTTTTTATTTGTACATGTATGCTTGAATTTGGAATGAAATGATAATGACTTGACTTATAAATGGAATGAACCTATTAACATGGTTTATGAACAAAGCTATGACTTTTTGGAGTAAGGTTAATGCTTGAATTAAACACTATCCATGAATCAAGAGACATGACCACCAAGGTTTTAGTGGTTTAGATAAACAATGTTATGATGGATTGGATTTAAGACCAATGACCAGGTGAAAACAAACCAACATGGACCAAGTATTTGAAATGATCAAGTGAAATGACAATGGTGGAGCCAAGCATGGAAGCTATGGGACCACAGGCTTGAGCCAAGACAAAAGGTTATGGGGGACAAGGATCAAGGTGGTGCCAATCAATCAATGGCTGGAAGGTGGAGGGAGTTAGGGTTTTGGATGTCCCCAAATGGAAAGTCAAGCCACAAAGTCCATCAAGACCATTCCATACTTGATTAGGGTTTCCATGAGGCCTACCCTTCAAATCAGTCCTTTGAACCAAACCATATGCTTAAGCAGCAAGTCTTCTAGTGTATGAGCCTTCATTAGGGTTTTGATGGCCAAGACAAGGCCTATGGAAACTCTATGGGATCCATCATCATACCATCAAGAGTTAGGGTTTTGAAGACCCCTAGGGATTGTTTAGGTGGCCCCTTGTTGAATCCATACCTCCACCATCAAGAAATCAAGGTTTCACCTCCCCTATGCTTTGATGAAAGTCTAAATCACACTTTTCAAGTTATTACACATGCAAACCCTAGCTCCACAAGCCAAGAATTTTGAATCTATGGTGATTCCCTAATGGGATGAATGATGCTTATGCATGAGTTATTAATGTATGAAACTGGTCCCCAAGTGATTGGATGAAGGTATATAAAAAAATGGGGAGGCAAATTTTGGGGTACAACAGTTGCCCCTATTTAATCTTCTTGAACCTGAATATAGGAATTGTAGCAGCTTTTCAGGTATTCGAGGTGGAAGAGGATTAAATACCAACGTATCCAAAAATTTGCTTGAGTGGGTGATCACACTGTTGTTGAACAGGTCTTTGATGGTAGAGAGTATGATATGCATGGTGCATGATGTATGCTTTATTTTCATGATGTGTGCATGTTTGTTTGGTTAGACATATGTCATGGATCCCCTTAATGCAAGAGATTAATCAAGGAAAGTTTTACCATGGTTCTAAGCATTATATATGGATCCCATTGTTCTTCATTTGTCACTTTGATCAAGAATTCATCTAGAGATTGAAGCTTGTTTGTCTTTGAAGCCCTAATTCATCTGGGTATCTTGTGTGACTTCCTCAGTGAGTTTCTTCAACAAATTGGTCAAAGATCTCAAGGGATACTTCATTTTACTTCATCTCAAGCATATATGATCCTCCATGAGCCCCAAAAGAGCAAAATAACTTCAAGTTTGCAAGTTGGTTCAAAGAGGTTGACTAGAGAAGTCAACTGGTCAAATCTAGAGTTCCCTAGACCTATCTCCTACAAGTTTTGTCATATGAAAATTATTACAAGAGAAAAGTTACTCTTTATCACATTCCAAATAACTTTCATGTTGGCATCAAGAGCTAATTTTGCTTGGAAAGTCATTTTTTTATGGTGACAAATTATAGGTCATTTTGTTTGTGCCTTAGATAGATGGTCAACTTCCAAGGACCATACCTTGCCCAATTTTTGTGATATGAAGACCATCCAAGTTTCATTATAAAATTTCAGAGATTGTAGGTAAGGGGGTTGGTTACACAGAGGGAAGGTGTTAGCACCCAAAGTGTCCTAGGTATTCATAGGGAGCCCTTTTTATGTGTGTATGTGTTTTTGGTATAAAATATGTTTGAGAAAAATAGAGTGTGGGGATGAGAAAAGAATTCATTGATTATATTTTTGTGTTTGACAAGACCTACGGACTTGTGCCTACGTACCAATATAAAATGAGGGATTAAAACCTCATAGTTTGCGGTATCAAATTCAAAGTGAGTGAATTGCTTTTAACAAAAATTTAAGTTTAAAAGAGGCACAAAAGACCTAAAAGAGTTTGAATGAGTGTTAGTTCTTTTTGTCTTTTGAAATTTTAAGTCAACATGGTTAAGTTCATTTACAAATTTGATTAAGAAAATAGTGTAAAAAGTGAAATGGCATAAGGCCAAAGTTTCTAATTTGCAATAAAGTCTAAGTTTAAAAACCACAAACAAAGAAAATTTTGAAAGAGGGGAGAGATTTGAAATTTAAGAAATGGGAGGAGATGAAGAGACTAATCCTAAGCAGAAATTTAAAAGTTAAGAGTTGAAAAGATCTGACCAGTGGGATGCAATCCAATAGACAAGAGTGTCATATAGAAACCCACTTTTTCTTTGGACTTTGGAATCAAGCAATATCATTACACAAATAGCAAGATGAGGAGCAAGGCATCAAATAAAGATAGTCACATCCAAGCAAGCAACTTCATAATCTTCTTCTTAATCTCCCATGTATCAGATGACATACTCCTTGAATGGCTCAAAATAAGGCATTAAACACAGGTTCAAAGTAACACTTGCATCAAGACCATGTAGCAGATGAACTCAAATGGATCCCAATACTTGTATCAGATGAAAACTTAAACTTGGTTTCAGAAAAGTTGGCATTAGCCAAGTCCTTTTGCATATGGAATGTTGCCTAATTCTAAGTCCAAAGCTCAATTCAAACCCAACAGTCCATACAAACATTTTTTAGGGTTTTTGTTGTTATTAGGTATTTTAGGGTCCTAAGACCACAAACACAAACAAGATACACAAACAAATATAGACAATCACAATATATGGCTCAAATGAGCAAAGGGAAAATGGCATAAACATAAACAAGTTAAATGATATGTAAATGGCAAAATGATAAATGACTTGAAATTAAAAGCAAATAGAATAAAGGTTAGTCAAATGTTAGTTGATTAAATGTTAGTGTTGTTTTTTATTTTCAATTTATTAACTCATTCTTTGGAGAACACTGAAATTCTAGTAACAGACTATCGATTTCACACTGGATGTTATGACATCCAATTTTGCGCAGACGGGAATGTATACAGCAGGTAAATGTAAAGGACAATAAATAACACAAAGAACTGTTTACCCAGTTCGGTGACCAACACACCTACGTCTGGGGGCTACCAAGCCAGGGAGGAAATCCACTATAAGCAGTATTAATTCAGGACTTAAACCAGTTGTTTAATCCTATCACTTAAGACCTACCCAATGCAATTTCATTCTTAAACTAAGACCAGAGTTCCTACTCACTCCCCCTCAATCACCATAGTGATTACAACCTTTAATAAGTTTAAAGTTAATGGCGAAGTTATACTTCAAACAACTCTTGATTGTGCTTAACAGCTTTAATCAAGAAACACAACACTCACACTTAAAAGCTTAGAGTGAAACAACAATTACAACTCAATAAACACCCTAGTCCAATGCAATCATCTAGGTGATAATTGCTTGGCTCACAAGTAAAACCCAATACAAGACACAATAAAAAGTACAACAGTGAAATATGATGATATAATAAATTCTTCACGCTTCAAACCCCTGAGTTGTTGAAAGTAGGATTGCCATCCTTTTATAATGCAGCACTTGGGCCTTGTACTTGAATTTCCTAAAATTAAGGTTAAGCAAGTTAACCTAATTTCCACATATTAGGGTGCTAACAAATAGGCTATATGCTAGGCCTCTTAATTGTAGCTTAGTTGTTAGTTTCCTGGATTTTAGCTCAGCTGTTAGATTCCTAAAAAATAGCTTGAGATAAATACTGAAACAGAAAAACTAACTAGCCTACATTGTAGCATATGCTGTCAGGAATGAATGTCATAACATTCAGTTTGACATCTAGAACATAGACCATATGCTAAACATCTTTAATTCTAGCTCAGCTGTTGGTTTCCTGAAACAACAGCCTGTAATAAATACTGAACTATACCAGAAAAACTAACTGGCCTATAATTCAGTATCTGCTGTCAGGGATGAACGTCATAACATTCAGTTTGACATTCAGTACATCCTGTATTAGCTAATCCTGCAGCATACTACTCAAGCATGTCATGACATCATTCAAGACATCAGAGTACAATTAGTGTTTTAACACAAAATGCAGCCAATCAAAAACATCTACAAACTCCCCCTTTGGCAAATTTTTGGCTAAAACAACTTGGCATCACAACAGAGTTCACAACAGCGGAAAACACACATCCAAGCAGAGAATTAAATTAGCTAATACACTCAGCACACATAGAAGTTAAACTTCAAACAACAACAGCACAAGTAGAAAGCCCACAGCAAGACACTCAGCACACATAGATAGCAAACATCAGCATAACCTCTTGTTTAGAGGACCTTCATCTTCAAAGAAATCTGTTGTCCTGGGGTACAGGTGTTACTCCCCCTTTTTGTCAAAAATGTTGTCAAAGCAACACTTAATATTACAGACCAACAAAATTAAAAGTTACAAGCAAATTTCAGAAACACAATCTTTGTTCTAGTCATCTGACTCAGAGCCAGCATCATCATCTGTGCCATCATCAAGACTGGCATCTGATTCTCCCTCTTCACCTTGTCTTTCAGCTCCTTCTGCAGCAGCATCAGCTTCACCAAGCACATCACCTTCATTCATCTCCAACTTGCTAATTAATTTTTCCAAGTTCAACTTCCTTGCCTCTAACTCCTTGCAAGTTTCTTTGAGCATTGCAATGACAACAACTTTACCTGGTTGATTGCTTACACGTGATGTCTCACCTGTTGTCATGACAATGTCAGGAACATGGGTACCTAGGAACAACTTATGATTGAAGGACAAAGGACTGTCTCTTTTCTTCACATAATCATTCTCTATTAAGATGTTTGGAAACTGATGCAAAACAATACCACAGATGAGAGAAGGAAAGGCTATAAGCCCCTTCACACTGAAGCTTCCTGCATGCTTCAAGGTTAGATGAAAAATATAGGATCCATAGTCAAAATTGGCTTTGGTTCCAACAACATATATAAACTTTCCAAGCATTACAGCAACTGTAAATTTATGATGGGTGGGCACCCAGTTAGCAGCTCCAATTTTGTGCAGCATTGCATACTTGACACTTAGTTTGCTGGCCACCAACTTACCTTTGAGAGGCCACTTCCTGACTTAATTAGCAGTGATGACTTGACAGATTTTGTTGTCAGTCACCTCAAGCTCAGGTTGAGCTACATCAGGCCTTCCCAAATACATGTTGATCACTGAGGGAGAGAAGTTTACACACTTGCCTCGCACATACACTTTTCTGAATTCCTTAGACTTTCCATCATCATATTCTTCAGACACATTGACAATAAATTCCTTTACTAACATCTCATAGCACTTTGAGAACTGAGTCACAGTCTTCATTAAACCTGCCTCTTGAATAAGGTCCATAATCTCCTTACATTCCAGGACATTCTGAGCCAATTCCCTTTCCAAATCCAGCCTCTTCTGATAAACATATTTCCACATGTTTACACTGGAAGCAAAATGGAACGATATGTTGTCAATTGGTACCTCAGGTACACTAGCTGCAAGCTTGCTAGCGGTCGGCTTCTTCTTTGACAGAGTGTCAGGGACATCACATGGAACATCTGAGTCAGACTCAACAACAACAGATTTGGTCTGCTTTTTCTTGGGCACCCCTTTGCTCCATGATTTTGTTGGACCATGACCTTTCCTCTTGAGGGAACTCTCGACTTCCACCTTTGGATTGGGAGAGGTTGGCACATCAATCTTCTTTCTGGGGGACCTTTGAGCCACTATTTTCTTTTCTCTCCTAGTCCTAACTCTTTTGGCGATGCTAGGGACAACTGAGGATAACAACTCATTATCAGAAAATTCCTCCAGGTCTATTGTTTCAGCTTCACAGTTAGGGTTGTCACTGACATCATGAGTGACACGGACTTCCTCACCACCCACATCATCTAAGGGTTTGTCAACATTTGACCCCTTATGAGCATCAGTTTGCTCAACATCATCAGAGACATTCTTTCCTAAAGACTCTGTATTTTCTTGATATGCAACATTCTCAGGTACAATAGTGTTTAAGGGAATGGAAACCCCAAGGACCTTATGATTACCAGACAGTATTCCAGTCACCATATTTGCAATGGCATTGTGAACATACCTGGAACCTTCTCTGGTTTGTTCATCAAGCGTGATTGCTGAGGAGAAGCCTGATACAGTTTCTTTAGGTCTTCTTGCATGTGAGGTATTCGTAGAGTCAGCAACAGGATCTTCTCTGTTAGGGTTGCATGATTCAGTGCTAGAGGAATCAGACATGTTCTTGGAGGAAGATGAGTTGGATTGTTGCGAAATGATGAATATCTTAGAGGCGAAATGAAAAGTTTCTTTGAGCGAAAGCTTGCGTGACTGAAAGTTGAAGCGATGGAAGAGGTAACGCTTGTTGCTAGAGCAATAGCTATTATTTGTTGACCAATCAGAGCATACTCTCAACTGTTTAATAATTTGAATTATTAAACAGTAAATAACTAACATCATTAGTTGCTATAATTTCTCAGAAAGACATATTCCCACTTTGCCCTTTAAATTTTCAAACTGAATAGCATCCAATGTCATGACATTCTGAGTGACATTGTACTCAGTCTACATCTGTTTCATCCATACCAGTTGGGAACAACTGCTACCTGATGCTATGTACTTAGCTTCTGTAGTGGATACTGATACACAATTATGTTTCTCCCTTGCAACTACACCATTTTGATGAGGACTAATAGGTGAGGACAACTCATGACTTTCAATCTGCATAGGTCCCATTAAGTCCATGGGCAAAAGTTCCAGATTTTTGGATATTTTAGGATGTTCAAGCTTAGGATGTGACATCTTGATTATCTTGCCCACCTGACATTCTCCACAGACTTTTCCTTCATCCATAAGCCGCTTTGGGATTCCTCTAACTGCTTCCTTGGATATGCTCTTCTTCATTCCTCTTAAATGAAGATGTCCAAGTCGTCTATGCCACAGCTTCACCTCCTGTTCTTCCTTGGATAAGGAGCACATTGAGGAGTAGTTTGAGACTTTAGGTTCCCATAGATAGCAATTATCCTTGTATCTGGATCCTCTCATAACTTCCTGATTATCTCCATTCATCACAACACATACTTCCTTAGTGACCTGAACATAGAAGCTTTGATCACATAGTTGGCTTATGCTAATGAGATTAGCAGTTAGTCCTTTTACTAACAACACATTATTCAGTTCTGGAACTCCAGGACTGTCCAACTTACCAACACCTTTGATTTTTCCTTTAGCTCCATCACCAAAGGTCACATAACTGGTAGTGTGAGGTTGTATATCCACCAATACGTTCTCCATACCAGTCATATGTCTTGAGCAACCACTATCAAAATACCAGTCTTCTCTGGTAGATGCCCTTAGAGCTGTGTGAGCTAATCTAGCAACCCATTGTTGTTTCTTGAAGGAGGCATTATGCTTAGATGCATTCTGCCTAGGTCTGACTTGAGGGGTCTGGTTAGGATAACCATGCAGCCTGTAACAGAAGGGTTTTATGTGACCAAATCTACCACAGTAGTGACATCTCCATCTTTGAAATTTCTTCTTCTGATGGTTACTCCTCCTGTTTCCCTGATGTTGTGACATTGGTTGTGACTTCTGCTTGATTTTCTGAACTTCAGCCTTTGAGCTTTTGAGTTCAGTTGAGGATTTCTTAACAAAGCCTAAATCAGACATGGTTCCTGATTTCTGACTCACCTTTAGAATCTCTTCCAAAGTGTCAGTTCCTTTATTCAACATTCTGATGGATTTTGTCATTTGATCTAGCTTAGAGGTCAGCAAGGTTATCTCACCATTTAGACCATCTATGACTTCCAGATGCTTCTGCTTCTCAGCTTCCAGCTCCCTGATGAGTTTCTTCTGCTTTTCTCCTTGTATACACACTTTGGCACTTTTGACACATATCTCTTTATATGAAGCAGCAAGTTCATCAAATGTAAGTTCATCTCCACTTGAGTCATCATCAGATTCACAGACACTAGTTAGTGTAGTGGCATGTTTTGCAGATTCTCCTTCTGATTCACTCTCAGAGTCTTTATCAGACTAGGTGACAGATAGTCCCTTCTTTTGCATCTTGAGGAAGGTAGGACATTCAACTCTAATGTGTCCAAAGCCTTCATATCCATGACACTGGATTCCCTTGCCTTGGTTGAACTTTTCTTCAGATTTTGATCTTCTACTGATGTCAGATGATGAGTTCTTGACATTTGGTCTACTTTTTTAATCAACCTTCTTTATGAACTTGTTGAACTGTCTTCCAAGCATGGCTATAGCTTCTGATATGCTTTCATCACATCCAATATTTCCTTCTTCTGAATCCTCTTCAATATTTGATACAAGAGCTATGCTTTTGTTTTTCTTTTCAATATTTTCACACAAGCCCATTTCAAAAGTTTGGACAGAACCAATAAGCTCATCAACCTTCATATTGCAGATATCTTGAGCCTCTTCTATAGCAGTAACCTTCATGGCAAATCTCTTGGACAATGATCTGAGAATCTTTATTACAAGTTTTTCTTCAGACATTTTCTCTCCTAAGCCTCTAGAAGTGTTGTCAATTTCAAGAACATTCATGTGGAAGTCATGAATAGTCTCATCCTCTTTCATCCTCAGATTTTCAAACTTAGTAGTCAGCATCTGGAGTTTAGACATCCTTACCTTGGAGGTACCTTCATGAGTTGTTTTGAGGGTATCACAAACTTCTTTAGCCAGCTCACAGTGATGCACCAGTCTGAAGATATTCTTATTTATCCCATTGAACAGTGCATTCAAGGCCTTAGAGTTTCCAAGGGCTAATGTCTCTTGCTCTTTGTCCCACTCTTCTTCAGGAATTTGCATAATGATTCCATCTTTATATGTCTTCGTTGAATGTTCTCATCCTTTGTTGACAGCTCTTTAGACCTTGCTATCCAGAGACCTCAAGAAGGCTATCATGCGAGATTTCCAGTCATCATAGTTAGAACCATCCAGCATGGGTGGTCTATTTGAGAATCCTACATCCTTGTCCATGGTATTAGAAAGTAACGTACCTAGATCTCACCCAGAAATTAACAGGCAGGGTGCTTGCTCTGATGCCAATTGAAATTCTAGTAATAGACTATCGATGTCACACTGGATGTTATGACATTCAACTCTGCGCAGACAGGAATGTATACAGCAGGTAAATGTAAAGGACAATAAATAACACAGAGAATTGTTTACCCAGTTCGGTGACCAACACACCTACGTCTGGGGGCTACCTAGCCAGGGAGGAAATCCACTATAAGCAGTATTAATTCAGGACTTAAACCAACTGTTTAATCCTATCACTTAAGACCTACCCAATGCAATTTCAATCTTAAACTAAGACCATAGTTCCTACTCACTCCCTCTCAATCACCACAGTGATTACAACCTTTAATAAGTTTAAAGTTAATGGCGAAGTTATACTTCAAACAACTCTTGATTGTGCTTAACAGCTTTAATCAAGAAACACAACACTCACACTTAAAAGCTTAGAGTGACACAACAACTACAACTCAATGAACACCCTAGTCCAATGCAATCATCTAGGTGATAATTGCTTGGCTCACAAGTAAAACCTATTACAAGACACAATAAAAAGTACAGCAGTGAAATATGATGATATAATAAATTCTTCATGCTTCAAACCCCTGAGTTGCTGAAAGTAGGATTGCCATCCTTTTATAATGCAGCACTTGGGTCTTGTACTTGAATTTCCTAAAATTAAGGTTAAGTAAGTTAACCTAATTTCCACATATTATGGTGTTAACAAATAGGCTATATGCTAGGCCTCTTAATTGTAGCTTAGTTGTTAGTTTCCTGGATTTTAGCTCAGCTGTTAGATTCTTGAAAAATAGCTTGAGATAAATACTGAAACAGAAAAACTAACTAGCATACATTGTAGCATATGCTGTCAAGAATGAATGTCATAACATTCAGTTTGACGTCCAGAACATAGACCATATGCTAAACATCTTTAATTCTAGCTCAGCTGTTGGTTTCCTGAAACAGCAGCCTGTAATAAATACTGAACTATACCAGAAAAACTAACTGGCCTATAATTTAGTATCTACTGTTAGGGATGAATGTCATAACATTTAGTTTGACATTCATTACATCCTATATTAGCTAATTCTGCAGCATACTACTCAAGCATGTCATGACATCTGTCAAGACATCAAAGTACAGTTAGTGTTTTAACACAAAATGCAGCCAATCAAAAACATCTACAAACACTCAACCCTCTATTCACAAGCATGGATCCTTAAACCAAGACATCTTCCAAAGAAATGAAAAAAGGCCATGTTTCCACATAATACCATGAAATGGGGGAGACTTACAATCCCACTTACTAAAATGCTATGCCTTTTTGGGTCAAAATTTAGCGTTATGTTAAGAAATTGTAATTGGACTTATGTAGAAGTCACAACTATCTGAGGTCGTGCAATAGAAATTTTAGTGTTAATGCATGTTAGAGATATGGTATAATGAACCACACTCCTAAAACATACCACACTTAAAAAGAAAATGACAAAAGGGTGAACCTAATCTCATCCATACTTGTATTGGTTTATGAACCAACTAGCCTTAGGATATAGAGATATTATTGGTCAATGGAATGGATGGAATAGAATGGGATTGAAGATGAAGAGGGAGGGGAAATGAGATAAACACAAATTGGTCATGGGAGGAATTTTATCAAATTAAAATCATTCATTCATTTTGGGAGATGAAATGTACATTTCAACAATCCCCTAAATCCAATGATTTTAATCCAACCAAAGTCAAATCAACCTTGACCAAGGCCCAAACACAATATTCAAACTTCACAAGTCAATAAAAAATAGTTCAACACAATTTATTCATAATTAAACAATTAAAAATCAATAAAAATGCATTAAATTAAATTATGTTTGATCAAAAACCTAAAATCTCTTCAAAACACCAAATAAATGGCCAAGAGATTTATCCTAGGTCAATGAAGGTCTAAGGACCTTGGACAAAAAAATTCATAATTTTTGAAAAGTCAGAAGTATTTTTAAATAATTAAAAATATGCACAAAAACATTTAAATCATGAAAAATATTAATATTGATCCAAAAAATAATTTTAATTCAGAAAATGGAAGAGGAAAATATTTGAATTTTTTTGGTGAAAGTCCCATATTTTTTAGATCAATATTAAAATTAATATGAATTAAATAAAATAAAGCAATTAAAATGAAAATTCAGAAATTCCAAAATATGTGGACCATCTGATCTCCCTCATTAATTAAGGTGGCAGATCAAATGGTCTAAAGCGCGCGTTCCATGTGGTCATCAGTCAACTGCATAACACACATGGTAATCACAACCAACGTTCAAGATTAAAACATTTTGGATGGATCATGTGGTTCAGAAGCTTGCCAACACATCGCCGGAGCCAGAGCTTCGGTCTTCTTCTCCGGTGGACCTCACTGGACTGGTCCATCTTCAACCATCACCAAAATGAAAAAGAAAGACATGAATTTTAAAAAAAAATGCTCAAGAGCTCGAATTTAGCCTCAATTTTTTCTAACTCCAAGTATATAGGAAGATACAGGGAGTTGAATTTTGAGGATCATGCTCTGAGTTGCTTCGATTTGACCTCAAAACAACTCAATCTTGTTGCCTACATTGGTATGACTTCATACAACCAAAAATCAACAATAGTGGAGAATTGAGTAAGAATTGAAGAAATGAAAATTCTAAAAATTCACCTTCAATGGAGCTTCAGATTAGCACGATCTTGCTTTCAATTATGCTTGGCCTTGCTTCAGATGCTTGATGGAATGGAAATGGATCAAGGAAAGGGATGGACTCTTGAAGTTTCAATCTCAAAACAGTTGGAGATTTGAAACTCGATTTTCAAAGAAAATCTTCAAGCTTATCCTTTAATGGTGAGGGTTAGGAGGTTGCTGAATCAAAGCTTGGGCATGAGGTCCCTATTTCTAATCAAGAGAGGTCTTATTTATAGGTCGTGAGATTGATAATTGCACACTTCCATTTTTGCCAAAAGTTTGAAAATCTCTCTTGCGTGCTTGCACGGACGTGTGATAGGCCCATTAAGTGATGCACTTAGGTCCAAAATTGAGTGTAAGCCATGCTAAAATCATGTTGTCAAGCCATGCTTTCGTGTATGAAAAGTGGAACTTGAAATTATCCAAATGGTCCTTCAACTTTAACCAATGCGCAAGTGCCTCATAATTTGCCCAAATGAGATGATTTTAGACTTTTTGGAAAGGTTAGATCAAGAGGAACAACTTTCATGTTGAACACGTTTTCATTTGAATCTTGGATCATGATTAATTTTGAGGTGGAATTTTGGAAAATCAAACATCAAAAAAAATTCTAAGTACCAAGCCATATGTTCACTTCTTCCACATTTAATAAATTATTCTATGTACCTCAAATGAGAAAAGCTCCTTCATCAAAGTTGTATATATTTCAAATAACTTCAATTTAGTCATAAATTTAACCTCATTTGGATTTACCATGAAGGAGTTATGCATTTTAGAAGTTGAGGAAAATCACTTGCTCAATGGTATTGGCCCAAAATGACCTATAATGTTTCCTCTTGGCACATGAATTTGCAAGTTGATTTTGCATGTCCTCTAAACATAAAAGTTTAAGTAGACATATTGAAATTGATCATGGAATTTTCATGGATTTCATATCATAAAATTTGAGCAAGTTATGGTCTTGGGAAGTTGACCTCCAAACTAGGGTTTAGACAAAATGACCTATAATCATTCACCATAAAAAATGACTTTCCAAGAAAAATTAGATCTTGACCTCAACTTGAAAGTTGTTTGTAATGTCATTTAGAGTAACCTTTCTCTTGGAATAATTTTCATATGACAAAAAGTGTAGGAGATAGGGTCTAGGGAACCCCAGTTTTGACTAGTTGACTTTCTCTGGTCAACTACCATGAACCAACTTGCTAGCTTGATATTCTATTGACTTTTGGGACTCATGTAGGATAATATATACACAATATGATGTAATGTGAAGTATAACTTGAAATATTTGATCAAATTTTGAAGAAACGTATTGAAGAAGTCACACAAGATACCCAGATGAATTAGGGTTTCCAAGGCAAACCAACTTCAAACTCTTAATGATTTCTTGATCAAAATAAAACGTGAAGATAATGAGGATCCATATATGATAATTAGATCCAATGTGGAACATTTATTGATTGATCTCCTTACATTGAAGGTCTCAAACCCTAGATATAAGTTTGATAGAGCATAGGTGAGCATGCACACTACCTACAAAAGCAACAAACTATACGTTGACATATTTTTGGTATTTTTGGTTAGTAAACAAAGAAAAATGAAGTATGATACAATCAAATATACTTGGTGATATCTCCCAATTCAAACCCAATGAATAGGGGGTAGGGAGGATACCAAGGTGTGATCCCAATGTCAATGCATATGATGAGATGGCATGAGGGATCTTAGGGTCAAAATTGGGGTCTTACACCTATCTCATACAATTTCTGTCATATGAAAATGATACCAAGATAAAAGTTACTCTTTATGACATTAAAAACAACTTTAATGTTTGAATCAAGAGCTAATTTTTCTTGGAAAGTCATTTTTTATGGTGAAAGATTATAGGTCATTTTGTCAGTGCCCTAGATGGAAGGTCAACTTCCAAGAATCATAACTTGCCCATTTTTTATGATATTAAGGCCATATAAGTTTAATGATCAATTTCAAGATATCTTCTCTAACTTTTCTTCTTTTAGAAATGTCAAAATCTACTTGCAAGGTCATGTACCAAGAGGAAACATTATAGGTCATTTTGGGTCATCATCATTGAATAAGCAATTTTCCTCAACTTCTGAAATCCATAACTCCCTCATAAAAGATTCAAATGGTGTCAAATTTGTGACCAAATTTAAGAGGAATTAGAGATCTACAACTTTTAAGAAGTAACCATTTTCATTTTAAGCTCATAGCAACAGTTATTCAAGATGGAAAAAGTTGTCATTTGACTCTTAACTTAGAAAAATTTCAACTTTGTTTGATTTCTCTAACTTCTACCTAAATATTCATCATGATCTGAGCTCCAAATGGAAAAAGTTTCAATATGAAAGTTTCTCCCCTTTATGTTACCTTTCCAAAGAGTTCAAGATCGTATCATTTGGAGCATTTTTGAATGACTTGCACCTGGGTGTAATGCATGGCCCCATTTGGTAAGATTCATGACCAAATTTCATTTTCACTAATGCATGGTTCCATGTTATCATTTCAGGTTGACTTGCATTTGATTTTGTACCAATTCACATCATTCTTTGGGCCTATCACACGCCCATGCAAACATGCACCATTGCATTGCTATTTTTGGAAAATTTTCAAAAGGTGTGGAAAGCAATGTGTAGGCTATATATACATGTGCCTTGAGCTCAGAAATGGGTTCCTCTTGCCCAAGCTTTGACCTGCTTCTTACCTAAACTTCCATTAAAGGATAAACTTGAGGATTTCTTTAGAAATCGAGTTTCAATCATCATTCTGTTTTGGAATTGAAACTCCAAGAATCCAAACCTTTTAATCATCAATATCACTTCTTGCAAGTTGGTAGAAGCAAGCCCAAGCAAATTGAGATCAAG
This sequence comes from Lathyrus oleraceus, assembly GCF_024323335.1. Lineage (NCBI taxonomy): Eukaryota > Viridiplantae > Streptophyta > Magnoliopsida > Fabales > Fabaceae > Lathyrus > Lathyrus oleraceus. The sequence goes on from NC_066585.1 coordinate 232,343,010, forward strand.
ATCGAACTTCCTCACTGCAAACAAAAGGTGAATTTTGTGAAACTTTTCTTCTTCAGTTCTTCCTTAATTCTCCATCATTTCACTTGATTTTTGGTTGGCTGAAGTCCTACCAATGTAGGCAACAAGATTAAGTTGCTTTGAGGTCGAATCAAAGTAACTCAGTTCATACTCCTCAATTTTCAATGCCATGTATCTTTCAATATACTTAGAATTGGAGAAATTTGAGGGCAGATTTAGATTCCTGGCAATTTTCTCTTCAAAATAGTGTACACACATTTCATTTTGGTGAAAGTTGGTGGTGGACCAGTCTGATGAGGTCCATCGGAGAAGATGACCGGAGCCCTAGCTCTGGTGGTGTGATGGCAAGGTCCTATCCATCAGATCATCTCTCCACGCTTTAATCTCGTCCCTTGGTTTTGATTACCACTCCTGCAATGCGTTTGACTTTGTCTTTGGTGGAATGCACATGCATGGCCATCAGATTTGCCACCTCAATTAATGAGGGAGATCTAATGGCCCTTATTTTTTCTTATTTTATTTTGACTCCTTCTATTTGATTAATTCATATTAAATTCATTTTTAATCCAAAAAATATGTGACTTTCACAAAAAAAAAATTGTCTCTTACATATTTTGAATTAAAATCATTTTTTGGATTAATTTTGATATTTTTTGTGAATTAATTGATTTTGAACTTGTTTTTAAATATTTTAAAATACTCATGACTTTCCAAAAATTATGAAAGTTTTTATCTAAGGTCCTTTGACCTTGTTTGACCTAGGATAAATCCATTGGCCATTTATTTGGTGATTTAAAGGGATTTGAGGTTTTGTCCATTTAAAAATTCATTTAAATTATTTTTTAATTGATTTTTATTTGTTTAATTGTTTAAAAATATTATTGAGCCATTTAATTGATCTTGTGATGTTTGACTTTCTGTTTGGCCTTGATCATGGTTGATTTGAACTTTCATTTGATCAATACTATTAGATTTATGGGGTTGATGAAATGTACATTTCATCTCCCAAAATGAATGGATAGTATATATCAGATGAAATTCCTCCTATGATCAATTTGGGTTTCTATTTTCCCTTCCGTCTTCATCTTCATCCCTATTCTTCCCTAATCCATCATTGACCAATGAATTCTCTTCATGTTTAATGCTAGTTGATTCATCAATGACTTTGTGTCAGATGAATCAACTTGAGCCTGGCTGGGATAGGTCCTTCCAACTTTGTTTTTGTGTGTGGTATGTTTTATGAGCTTGGTTCTTTGTACCATGTCTCTAACATGCATTAACACCAATATTTTTATTGCCCGACCTCAGATAGTTGTGACTTCTACATAAGTCCAATTATGATTGTTTAACATAGAGCTAAATTCATCCCAAAAGGCATAACATTCTTGTAAGTGAGATTGTAAGTCTCCCATTCTTCATGGCATTGTGTGAAGACTTTACCTTTTTTCCATCCATGAGAGATAGTGGCATACTTGTTTATTTATCAAAGTCAGAGCCCTTCTCATGGATGATGTCTTGGTTCATGTATTCATACTTGTGAATTAATGGTTGAGTGTTCTCCAAGGAATGACTTAAATAATTAAAACTCTTCACTAACATTGACTAACTTCTTATTAACATTGATTTACTTTCAAGTTATTTACTTAATGCAATTTAAAATTCAGTATCTTTATCATTCATTGTCATTTACATTTCATGCAAGATATTTATGTTTCAGTCATTTTCACTTTACTCACTTGAGCCATATCTTATGGTTGTATATATTGTGTGCTTGTGATTTTGTTCTGTTTGTGGTCTTAGGACCCTAAAATACTTAATAACAACAAAAACCCTAAAAAATATCTTGGTGGACTGCTGGACTTGATTTGAACTTTTGGACTTAGGATAAGCAACCTTCCCTATGCTTTAAGGACTTGGCCAATGACACTATTTGAGATTGAGTTATCCTTGATTGTGCTTTTCATCTGATGCAAACCTAGAGTGCCCTTGGTTCATCTGTTACTTTGTCTTTGTGCTTAAATTGTTATATTATTATTATTATTATTGATGTCTGATGATTGTTTTTGAGAGTATGCCAAGGAATATTTCATCCGATACATATGAAGACTTCTATCTATTGGAGTGATTGCTTGGATATTATGGATGTCTTTATTTGATGCCTTGGTCTTCATATTAATTGCTTGGATGCTGCTTATGCTTATTACTTGCTCAAAAGTCCAAAGGAAAATGGGTTTCTATCTGGCATTCTTGTCTTATGGATTGTATCTCATTGTTCATATCTTTTCAATTCTTAACTTTTAATTTTTGTCTAGGGTAGTCTCTTTATCTCCTCCCACTTCTTTAATTTTAAAATCTCTCTCTCTCTTTCCAAAAACCTTATCTGCTTGCGATTTCAAACTTAGGCATGTTTTAATGATTAGAAACTTTGGCCTTATGCCATTGAATTTTCAATATTTTCCTAAATCAAACTTATGAATAAACTTAACCATATTAACTATAATTTCAAAAGACAAAGAGAACTAACAACCTTATTTAAATCTTTTGGTCATTTTATGCCCTTTTCTTTTAAACCTTTGTTAAAATCAATTCACCAACTTCTTTGAAGTTTTTACCACGAACTACGGGGTTTTTATCCCTCATTTTTATGTTGGTACGTAGGCATAAGACCGAAGTCTTGTCAAATATAAAATATAATTAATTAATTCTTTTCTCATCCCATCACTCTATATTTTTACCAAACATCTTTTGGACCAAAACACTTGCACACAAAAAAGGGCTCCCTAGGAGTACCTAGGACACTTTAGGTGCTAATACCTTCCCTCTGTGTAACCAACCCCCTTACTTGTAATCTCTGACATTTTATTAGTTTTGATTTGGAAACTTCTTATCTTTGAGTTTTGTTCGTACTTTTTCCCTTTTTCCTTTGGAAACAATAAAAGCGTGGTGGCGACTCTGGTTTTACTAACGTCGAGTTAACCAATAACCCGATGGTCATGAATTTAGCGCTACATCCACATATCTCTCTATATAGTGCGAATTGAGAAATTTAGAGGTCAGATTCGTGCTCTCTGGCATTTTTCCTTTAAAATGGTATATAGATCTTGAATTTTAGTATACTTTGGTGGTGGACCAGTACGATGAGGTCCGTCGGAGAAGATGACCGGAGCCCTAGCTTCGGCGATGTGTTGGCTTCATCCTATCCATCTGATCTTGCTCCAACGTTTTAATCACGGCCTTTGGTTTGCATTACCACTTCTGCTATGTGTTGACTCAAGTGTATCATGGACACTACGCACGTGACCACCAGATCTGCCACCTTAATTAATGAGGGAGATCTAATGACCCCTATTTTTTTCTTTTTATTTTAATTTTCTGATTTTATTTTAAATACTCTTATTTTTTTTAATTCATATAAATTTCATTTTTAATCTAAAAAATATGGGACTTTTACAAAAAAATCTTTAAATATTTTCCTCTTCCATATTTTGAATTAAAATCATTGTTTGGATTAATTTTGATATTTTTTGTGAATTAAATGATTTTTGATTTGTTTTTAAATATTTTTAAATACTTCTGACTTTCCAAAAAATCTCAAATTTTTTGTCTAAGGTCCTTTGACCTTGTTTAACCTAGGATAAATCCCTTAGCCATTTATTTGGTGATTTGAAGGGATTTGAGGTTTTACTTTTAAAAAATGCATTTTTATTTCATTTTTAAATTAATTTTTAATTGTTTAAATGTTTAAAAATATTATTTATCCATTTATTTGACCTTGTGTTGTTTGATCTTCTGTTTGGCCTTGATCATGGTTGATTTGATCAATACTATTGGATTTAGGGGGTTGATGAAATGTACATTTCATCCCTCAAGATGAATGGATAGTATTGATCAGATGAAATTCCTCCTATGATCAATTTGGGTTTCTATTTCCCTTCCCCTCTTCACCTTCATCCCTTCTTCTTCCCTAATCCATCATTGACCAATGATTTCTCTACAATCCAAATGTTAGTTGGTCCATCAATGACCTTGTGTCAGATGAATATACATGAGCTTGGTTGAGATAGGTCCCTCCCATTTTATTTTTGTGTGTGATATGCTTTAGGAACTCGATTCTTTGTACCATGTCTCCAGCATGCATTAACACCAATATTTTTATTGTCCAACCTCAGATAGTTGTGACTTCTACATAAGTCCAATTAAGATTGCTTAACATATAGCTAAATATGTCCTAAAAGATATAACATTCTTGTAAGTGAGATTGTAGGTCTCCCATTCTTCATGGTATTGTGTGAAGACTTAATCTTTTTTCCATTTGTGAGAGCTAGTGGCATACTTGTTAATTTATCCAAGTTGGAGCCCTTCTCACAGGTGATGTCTTGGTTCATGTCTTCATACTTGTGAATGAATGGTTGAGTGTTCTCCAAGGAATGACTTAAACAATTAAATATTTCACTAACATTTCCTCATTATTGCTTTACTTTTATGACATTTACTTAATGTAGTTTAAATTTTAGCACCTTTGTCATTCATTGCCATTTACATTTCATGCAACTTGTTTATGTTTTAGTCATTTTCACTTTTCTCATTTGAGTCATATCTCTGTGATTGTATATATTTTGTGTGCTTGTGATTTTGTTCAATTTGTGGTTGTAGCGGGGTATTCGTTACCATTAGAGATATTGACTAAATCCAAGGTAAACCATACAAGTCGAGTCGCCACCGCACTTCTATTTATCCAAAGGAATGGTTAGAAAGCGAACAAAAACCTAAAAGTTTTATCGAATCAAAAACTAGTAAAAATGTCAGAGATCTGGGTAAGGGGGTTAGTTATGCAATGGGAAGGTTTTAAGCACCCAAAACATCCTAGGTACTCCTAGGGAGCCCTTTTCATAAGTGTTGTTCTAGTCTAAAGGGTGTAGGTATATCTAAAGTACTATTTACTAAAAGGAAGGTTAAAAGAAAATGACTCGTAAGGATGTCGCATCCACTGCCTACGTATCTCATCTGAGTATGAGAATCAGAGTCTTCGTAGCTCGACTACCTATAGGTTAAAGAGAAGTGTGCTCGGTAAGACGTCGCGTCTTATGCCTACGTATCTCATCTGGAATGAGAATCAGAGCAAAACGTAGTTCGGCTAACCAGGGGTTAAGGATTGCCATCTGAACATGGACTTACAAAAGAGGACACCAGTTGTGTCAAAGGACGGTGGGCAGTGTGTTCAACGTCCTAGCAGTAGGTGTCGCAGCTCGCTGAATCGAGTCTTAGGCAGTTACCTCTTTGCAATAGAACAGACTGACATGCCACAAGATCGGAGACGCACGGAAGGTCTAAAAGTGGGGAAGCTCTGCTCTAGAGTTGTCATGTAATATGGACCTATGTGTTAGGATTTACAAAGGGGAACATCTACCTAATGTTATCATGCAAAGAATAAGGGAATTCTACCTATGTTATCATACAAAGGGTTCTACCTAATGGGTGCTACCTAAACGGAACAAGAGTCGATAGATGGAGCGCGGAGAGGAGTTACGGATAAGGGTAGATGGCGATGCCGGAGGCAATCGACTTACAGGTATATGGTGATGCCTGAGGCAATCGACTTACAAGAGGATGGGTGAATGCGTGCTGGTTCTGTTAAGTTTTGAAAATGATAACTCGGCGTTGGATCGAGCTTTTGATCTTATTTTGAAATGGTTATCGGATGTTCGTTTTAATTCTTGTATTAACAGGTGACTAAAGAAATAAAGAAATAAATATTATACACTTTATGGGAGAGGGGTACATTTGTTATGAATGGTGATTGTTCATGGCAAACAAACAATAAGAATATATGCCTCATACATCATACAAGTAGGCAATAATTATCAATCATATCGGATAAATAAATAATATATAATCAAACCAAAGAATTAAATAATGAAATAATGGAGCATTAAACAAGGTATGGGAGTATGAACATGTTAAACAATCAAGCAATAGAAAGCATGAATGAGAGACACAAGTATAAAAGATAACAGATGAATCAGACAGATGAAAATATGCACACAAAGGGGTCACTAAATAATTTAATCAGGAAATGAGGTAAGGATCAAATAAAATCAAGGTAAAAGGCCTCTAATACATGGCATATGATATGAACAAGGGAGGATCAAAAGATCTCTTCAATTGCCATAAGCAATCCCTAAGTCAAACATCGATCATAAAGAAGTCAACTGAAAATTCAAGTCAACTTAAAAAAATATGAAATAAATAGCAAATTAATTAAGAAAGTTATGAAAAATTAAACTAAATGAGATGGGGTCAGGACATCATCATCCCCCAAAAAGATTTTAAAAATAATGAAAATTGGCACGTGAATTAATTAAAACAAAACATAGGTCAAACCAAAAGTCAGCCAACCAAACTAGGTCAAAAATAAATCCAAAATAAATTGAGAATGTGAAATAAAATTCCAAGAAAAGGTCAGGTTGACCATGAGACAGTGGTCAACCTTCATCCCAAAAATCAAATGCTAACAATAATTTTAAGTCATAAAAATAAAATCAATAAAAAAAAGTGTGTTAAAATGGACCATTTAGAATAAATAATTAAAATAAAATATTAATATTAAAAAAATACGAAAATAGAAATTATATAAAATTAAATAAAACGTTAAGAAAAGTGAAAAGTATTTTTGGGTAATTTTATGGACGAAGAAAATATTTTAAATAAGAAAAAGAAATACGAAAATGGAAGGATTAATGGTGATGAACATGGTAAGCAAGCGTAGATATATCAAAACATGGCCATGGAAGAGATGATTATCTAATGGAAAATAGAAGTGGAATGGAATCTGATATGTGATGAAGCTTTTCCTCCTTGCCACAAAATTCTAAATGCTCCTTCAGGGTTAGGGTTTCAGCTTCTTAAATAGGGTGGATTAGGTGTTCTCATGGGCTTTTTAATAAGTGATTTATCCATAAGAATAAAAGTGTGAAGTGAGATGTAAACTGTTGTTATTTTGGGCCAAACTTAAGTGAATGTATGTCCAATGCATGGCCAAAAGAGGTAAAAAAAAAGTGACTGATTTGTGTAGCATGCTTAGAAAATCTGATTGGGCCAGCCAGACCCAAAATCTGCCTAGAAAATCAAGTCATGATGCCCACTTTAAATGAATGTATCTCTCAAACCATGGATCCAAATGAGATGATTCCAAAAGGATGTGAAAGAGGACATGGCAAGGTACAATTGTTGTGAAGAAAGTATTTTCATATAATGCCTTGAAGTGCAAGAAAACTGGCCAAGAAGTCTTGACAAATTTTGAAGATTTTGGACTTGAAATTTTTTCTAAGTGTCCTAAAAAAATATCTCACTTTGACTAAGGATAGATTTCTCAATTCTAATCCAAATGGAGAAAACTTTATATATCTAGAAAGCTTGGAACAAGAGAAACAACTTTCATGTTGGAGAAAGTTTCAAATGGAGCTTTTATCTTGATGCAAAATGGGCTTAAAGTGAGTGCAACGATCATGAAAACTTGCCCTAAATGGAAAGTCAACCATTTCCAAATTAAGTAACTTTTCCAATTCCTGATTAAATGATGAATCCATGATCCAATCTTGATCAAATTTCACATGTAGGATCCCCTAGGCATGGATTTTGAGATTCCACTCTCAAAATGTCAGGAGTTGACTTTTCTGGCCCCCATAGTTGACTTTTCCCAAACTGTCTGATTCCCGATTCTAATGATCAATTGAAGCACTTCTAGCTCAAATAAAGAGATGATTTTTTGTATGTAAACCCTTGTGGACATATGGAGGGCCATGGAAAAGAGTTTCACCCAAAGAATCAGAAATAAACTGATTTTATACCAAACCCTAGTTTTAGGGCAAAATGATCAGGAACTGATTGCACTAATTGCCAATGGATCTTTCTGAGATAATTGTGAATCTTCCTAGGCCAAGATGCCTCTCTAATCATGACATGTATGAGCTCCTCTACTTCCAACCAAACATTTCCTGTTGCAGGTAGCCATGAAACCCTAATTTCTGATTAAATCTAGATGAACACTTTGATAGCTTTGAATCCTTCACTGATGAACTGAGGACCATAATAAGATACTTGGACCCCCCTGAGACCCTTGAGACTTATATACTTATAAAATGAAGTCCAATTCTCAATCTTGATTTGTGTGGGCTCCTTCTGTTAAGGAGTGATCGATCAAAACCTGATCTCCATGTCACTAATGCAGTATGCAATGAGTATGACCTAATATGATGCTAATGAAGTGTAAAACATAATCCCATGCTTCCAGGAAAAATGAAGGGTAAATTTTGGGGTATTACAGTGGTCTTAGGACCTTAAAATACCTAATAACAACAAAAACCTCTAAAAAATATGTTGGTGGACTGTTGGACCTTTGCCCTTGAATTGATCTGAACTCTTGGACTTAGAAGTAGGCAACATTCTTATGCTTTGAAGGACTTGGCCAATGCCATTATTCGATACTGAGTTATCCTTGATTGTGTCTTTCATCTGATGCAGACCTTGAGTTCCTTTGGTTCATCTCTTACTTTGTCTCTGTGCTTAAATTGTTATACTGTTATTATTATTATTATTATTATTATTATTGTCTAATGGTTATTTCTATGAGTTTGCCACAAGGTATATTTCATCAGATACATTTGAAGACATTTGAAGATTGCTTGCTATTGGAGTGCTTGCTTGGATATTATGGCTATCTTTATTTGATGTCTTGGTCTTCATATTATTTGCTTGGATGTTGCTTATGCTTGTTGCTTGCTCAATAGTCCAAAGGAATGTGTTTCTATCTGACATTCTTGTCTTGTGGATTGCTTCCCATTGATCATATCTTTTCAACTATGAACTTTAAAATTTTGTCTAGGATAGTCTCTTCATATCCTCTTTTCATTCTTTAATTTCAAAATCTCTCCCTCCTTTTAAAATCTTCTTTTCCTTGTGTTTTACAACTGAGACTTGTTTTAATAAGTAGAAACTTTGGCCTTATGCCATTGATTTTCAAAATATTTTCTTAATGAAACTAGTAAATAAACTTAATCATATTGACTTAACTTTCAAAAAGAGAAAAAGAACTAACAACCTCATTTAAGTCTTTGTCCATTTTGTGCCCTTTTCTTTTAAACCTTTGTTAAAACCAATCCACCAACTTCTTTGAAATTTTTAACATAAACTACGGGGTTTTGATCCCTCATTTTTAGGTTGTTACGTAAGCATAAGTTTGAAGGTCTTGTCAAACACAAAAATATAATAATTAATTATTTTCTCATCCCCCCATTCTATTTCTATCAAATATTTTTCAATTAAAACACTTGCACACAAAAAAGGGTTCCCTATGAGTACCTAGGACACTTTGGGTGCTAACATCTTCCCTCTGTGTAACCAACCCCCTTACCTATAATCTCTGACATTTTATTAGTTTTGATTTGAAAACTTCTTATCTTTGGGGTTTATTCATACTTTTCTCCTTTCCTTTGAAAACAATAAAAGTACAGTGGCGACTCTGACTTTTTATTGACGTCGGGTTTATCCATAGCTCGATGGTCATTAATGCACCGCTACAGTGTCTTCCACATGTGTTGGCTTTTTTCAAATAGAGGATTTGTTTTGATTTGATAGGCGTTGTAGCTTCATTTTACTCCCTGTGTTTATGGCGAGATCATGGGAGAGGAAGAAGATGTTTAAATTTCTTCAATGTGCATTCACTTTTATATTTTGTTTCTCCATTTATGTAGTGTACATTTTCTTTTTCAAACAATGCCACATGTCAATTTATCACTTAGGGCTTTTGAAATTTAAATTTTCCTCTTCCAAAGTAACTGGCCTCTACTACTATCAGCATTTTGTTTTGTTAATTTTTTTTTCTTTTTTTATTCTTATTATGTTTATCATTTTAATTAAGTTTAAGTGTTTTTGGCTTAGCGTATTTGTGAATCCATGCTTTTTCTATGTCCATATTCCCCATGTCCATATTTCCACCCTCACGTGTTTATTATTTTGCATTTATTCTTATTTCATTTTTTTAGTTGTTAATTAATTAGTTAGAAGTTTATTTGATGAAGTTGTTTAAATTTCAATTAATTAGTAAATTACTTGACAATTGGTTTGATCGATTTTTATGTGGTTAGTATTTAAATTAGGTAATATTTATCCATGTTCGTTCATACATGTAATTAATTAAATTTTAATTTCACTAACATTTCATTCAATTTTACAAACAATTTCAATTTTAAACTCCTTTCACCATATTTGCAAGATCAATTTCAAAGCATTTCAAAACATCAAGCCATTTTCCAAATAAATTCAAAATGACTAAGAAATAATTTTGACCATTTTAAAATTGAAAGAAAAAGACTACCTGGGCGAAAGGTCTAGTCATAGTCACAAGTGTTAGACCCAAGTTGTAAGAGTTTGCAAGTCATAAATGTTTGTCTTTCACTAAAAAAAATTCAAGTGCATCTTTCTTTTTTAATAAATTGGAAGAAAAAGACTACTTGGGTGAAAGGTCCAGTCATAGTCCTGAATGCTAGACCCAAGTTGTAAGAGCTTGTAAGCCATAAGTGTTCATCTTCCCTTCAAAACACTTGTAAATATTCAAATTTCATAACAAAATTGAAAGAAAAAGACTACCTGGGTGAAAGGTCCAGTCGTAGTCCCGAGTATTAGACCCAAGTTGTAAGAGCTTGCAAGTCATAAACCCTCGTCTTCCAAACCCAAAAATACATCAAATCACATTTCAAATCTTTTTTTCTCCTTTTGGCCACTTTCAAAACCTTTTCTAAAACGAAATATATTTTTTCTCGAGATGATGCAAAGCAACGTTTCATCTACAACCGTTAGGTTGAGATGAGTGACGTTTTCCCGTGAATATTTATATGTGAAATCCATTTAATGTGATGTAAATACCCGCTCCTCACTTGTTTTGGGTAACAAACAAAAAAATATTTTATATCCATAACTACGTAGCCTTGAGTTCTCCATTGCAACAAAGATAAATAGGAGCGAGATTCAAAGTCTCGTTAGGAACCCTAATAAAAAAATAAAAGTTGTTGTCCTCTTCTTTCCCTTTTAATACCTCAAGAATCCTAACATTTCAAAGCTAACACTAATACGCACAACTAACAAGATGGTCCTCGTTGAGTACAACAGACGTGAGGGGTGTTAATACCTTCCCATTGCGTAATCGAATGCCGAACCCTGATTTGGTTGTGATGACCAATATCTTAGTCACTATTTTGGGGTTTTATCGATATTTCCCCTTTTGGGAATAAATAAAGTTCAGTGACGACTCTGTTAAGTCCATCCCACGAGCATGCGATTGCGCTTCGCGAGCGTCATGTTCACATTTTTTGAGGTACGAAACCCAATATATTAGTTTTTCACCTATGAATTGACAGTTTCCACTAGTATATTTTCTCTCAATTATATCCCCAACATAGTCAGCCTCACAAAATTCAACTAGGTTATAATTTAGGGTTTTTTTTATAAAGCAACCGTAGATTGGTCGTTCCCTTCAAATACCTAGGAACTTCTTCACAACTATTAAGTGAGTCTCTATATGATCTAACTGAAATCTTGTACACACACAGACACTAAACAAAATATTTGGTCTAGAAGTTGTTAAGTAAAGTAAATAGCCAATCATACCTTTGTATAACTACTGACAAACCTTGGTGTTACTTTCCTCTTTGCTTTAGTTAAAGGTTGGATGCATAGAAGTTGTCATGATCTTGCAATCATTTAGCTTGAATTTCTTCAGAAGCTCCTTTTGTATATTTTGTCTGATGAATATTGACTCCATCCTTGCATTGATTGATTTAAATACCAAGGAATAACTTCAACTCTCCCATCATACTCATCTCAAACCTAGCCTGCATTGTTTTTGAAAAATCTTGGAAAAGTAAAGGATTAGTAAAACCAAAGATAATATCATCAACAAATACTTGAACAATTAAAATATAATTTTTAATTGTCTTTCTGAAGAGAGTAGTGTCTACTTGCCCTTTTTGAAAATCATTTTCTAACAAAAAATTAATCAGTCTCTCATACAAGCTCTGGGAACTTGTTTAATTCCGCATAGTGATTTCTTAAGTTTGGAAACATGATTTGGGTGGACTGAGTCCTCAAACCCAGGTGGATGTTTAACATACACTTCTTCAGAAATTAATCAATTTAAAAATGCACTCTTAAGATCCATTTGGTATAAAATAATGTCATGATTAATAGCATAAGAGAGAAGTAACTTGATTTCCTCTAACTTGCAACTGGTGCAAAGGTTTTAGAGAAACATATACCTTCTTGCTTACTATAGCCTTGAGATACAAGTCTAGCCTTATTTCTTACCACTTCTCCTTCCTCGTTTAATTTGTTTATGAATACCCATTTTGTTCCAATAATGTTCTTATAAAAAGGTTTGGGTACCAGATCCCAAACATCATTTCCTTGAAACTAATTCAGCTCTTCTTGCATTGCGATAATCCAACCATCATCGGAAAGTGATTCATCAACAAAAGTGGTTTCAATCATGGAGAGTAGTCCTAACATTGAGCGCTCTTATTTGAGGGCAACCCTTGTCTTTCTATGATTATCTCAGTTTCCAAGAATTAACTCTTTTAGATGAGAAGACATGTACTTGAAGGTCTTCTTGGATTATGATGCATCTGAGAAGCCATCTTGAGCTTCTTCCGAATCTTCAACATCTGGATGAGCTTCAGAGGTTGGATCAACTTATGAACCACCAAACTTTTGAAGTCATGCTATCTCATGAACATCTAACTTATGATGGATTGTTAGCTTCTAAACTTCCAGCTTCTGGACTTCTAGCTCTTGAGGTGTGTTCAGACACACAGATTTCTGAAAAGCTTTGAACTAGATCTGACATTTTACTGTCAAGCTCTTTGTCATCAAATTTGATGTGTATTGACTCTTCAACCATTTTGGTTTCAGAGTTATACATAATGTATGCCTTTGAGCTTTCAAGGTATCCTAAAAAGATACCCTTTTGAGCTTTTGCATCAAATTTCTTAAGACAAACTTTATTGTTCAAGATGTAACATGTATACCCAAACTGATGAAAATAAGAAATGCTTGCCTTTCTTCCTTTGAACATCTCATATGAAGTCTTATTCAGAATAGGTATAACATATATTATATTCTAAACATAACATGTAGTGTTTACAACTTCTTCCCACAAGTACTTAGGTAGGTTATTTTCATGGATCATAGTTTTGGCCATTACTTGTAAAGATCTGTTCTTTCTTCCTACAACTCCATTTGCTGTGGAGTTTTAGGAGAATATAACTCATGGAGAATTCCATGTTTTTCACAAATTTTTTCAAATGGATCATTTCAAAATTCTCCTTTATGATCACTTCTTACTCTTAAAATATTTGATTCTTTTTCATTTTGTACTTGTGTGTAGAATATGTTGAACACATAATATGATTCATCCTTGGTTCTAAGTAATTTAACCCAAGTCCATCTGCTATAGTCATCAATAATGATTAATCCATATTTCTTCCCATTGATTGATGCAATACTAACAAGACCAAACAAACCAACGTGAATAAGTTCTAAGGGTCTGGAGGTAGAGACAATGTTTTTAGTTTTAAAAGAGGTTTTTATTAATTTTCCCTACTTGGCATGCTCCACAAAAACCATTTGAGCGATAATTGAGTTATGGAAATCCTTTAACAAGTTTCAACTTACTAAGTTTAGATATTAATCCCCAGTTAGCATGACTTGACCTTTTGTGTTAGAGCCACTTCTCATCACTCACTAATAGAAGGCAAAGTACATTCCGATTAACCAATTTAGAAAAATTAGTTTTATAAAAATTTCCTTTCGTCCTACGTTTGAACACTATGGACTTTTCAGATTCATTCGTAACTATATAGTTGTTCTTATTAAACATAACTTTATAACCACTGTCACAAAATTGTCTAATGCTTAGTATGTTATGTTTTAGTCCATCTACAAACCAAACATTATTAATTAAGATAGAAGAGTTACCAATAGTATCCATATCAGTGATATTTCCTTTTTGGTTTCCTCCAAATCCCATAGTTCATCCCTCTTTCAGAGTTATGGTTTGGAACATATGATTTTCCCCCTCATATGTCGTGAGCATCCATTGTCCAAGTACAAAGACTTCTGCATTGTGTTTTCCTTGAAGCATATTTGTTGCGAAAACAATTTTATATTTAGGTACCCATAGTCTTATGGGTCCTTTAGGGTTAGTTCTACAAGCTTCTTCTTATTCTAAACCTTAGCATGCAAAAGAAAGTAATATCTATCAAACGTGTCAAATCATGCACACACAACACTTAAGTATTTTAGTTCCCAAGAGTCATAATGAGGGTACCTCTGAAAATACGTTTGCAGTATGAGGCATTAAAGGCGCAAATCCCCAAGAAATTGAAATGTTCACTTTTACTCATCCAAGATAAACGAGAGAGAGGTCGACGACCGAATCTAATACGATAAACCTTTTCCTTGCTGCACATAAATAAGGGCTTGAGGGGCAATTGTTATGGACATACCATATTGATCATGATCGGCCACTTGGAAGGAGTTTTAATCCTTCTAGAATCTTCTCAACACACGGGAACTATCATATTGATGAATGTAGAGGATCCAAACTTCATGTGCATCAAACAACTGTCAGAAATCCATGCCGAACAAATAGTAGTTTGTTATTTCATCTTTACTATATATATAGAGAGAGGGCCAACTCAAGTACTCAATTTCATTTCACTTTTCTCCCTCACATACTGACTTGAGCGCTGAAGTCTTAACCTTGCAAGTCAGCCCTCTCACTACCGCACTGGAAACTCATATCTTCCATTACATGTGATTCTCACTCCATTTCTGGTTTCAACATGGAACATTGGTGCCATCTATTGGAATTGACTCATAATTCCTAGGAAAATCATGAAAGAATCATTCTAAATCCAAACTCAAATTCATACTAGAATCACCAACAAATGGAGGTAGTTACAACCAAGATCATGTAGAACGTCCTCGATCAATCCTCTAATCTCGTGTTACCTCAGTCATACATCATCAACATGATCCATACCATAATGAATTCCGACGTAGTTTCGCTACTGGAATACTCCAAGCGAGAAGTAGAGACTGTAACACACTATGATTCCTAGATCGCGACAAGGTAAACATAACTGTAATTGAAGAATTACCAACGATTAAAGTAACCATCATTGAAAAGCACATAATACTTTGTTGTGATGCAAATAGATAAGTATTTTGATTTTACGCTACCATATTTTATTATCGTCTTTGTGATCTATAACATCGTCATAACTAATGACGATCCGTCATAAGAACACCTCTTTCACATAGTAATTTGGCACATAGTCAAGAAAAAAGATCGGGGTGCGCGAAGACGTTTAGAGAATGAGGAAATTCTAAGGATCTAGGATACGAACCTATAAGTGATCATGGTAATTTGCATCGTGGATGAAAGCGCTTATGAGATACATCGTAGGAAATAGACTCCTAGAGATAATTTCATATCCAAGGTAACCTAACTACTAGATCTCAATTGATCGAAGTCGGACATACACAATAGAAGTGATCCTTTGACCTCTAGTAATTGCTCACTCTCGTGGAATAATGATGATCACACCATTGACAGGAAAGGAAACACATGATGAAAGTACCCCGAACACCAAGTAACATTGAAGAAAAACATTATCTAAGATGCCTCTGACTGGCACTCAACCTAGTTTAACGCCCTTCTTCGCCAATCTACAAGGGTACAATATTGTAAAAGAGATAGCCATACTTGGTCCACATGGAATGGGGAACGACTTAGCAAATAAGCTATTAAGAAACATCCTCTTCATTTAGCAACACTCTTAAAGTGATCAAAACTCAGTCAGTCCCTGAGTGTCAACACCTACATCTCTTGCAGGCCCACTGCCAATTGAGCCTTAAAGGATTATAGAGAAGGGCGTATACCTCAAGGTTAAGGGCTGAAAGGTATCATTTGACCAATCGGTCAGAAACGATAACCCTGAGTGACCTCTAGAGACAAAATATCTTCTATGATCATTAACAAACGACACATGTAAGGATGTTGGCCGCCTTGTGTTGAAAAACAATCAAAGGTATATAAACAAGTATGTGATCGACGAGTGCTTCGGCCAGACAAACAAAAGGAAGATCACATAAATCCATGTTACATGTAGCCTAAGAATAAGTAAAGAGGAAGAAGAGAATTATACCCTTATGGCATCGTCTACGAGTTAAGTGTTATGTCAAGCTTTTTGTATAATCTTAATAATTACCATGCCAACTATGAGACATTGTGACCATAAAGAGTTGTATAATCCTAATACAGTATGGCGTAAGCTATTCTTCCATGGTAAATCCACACTTAAGGAACACTCTTCTCAATGTAGTTGGAGCATCAATTCTTAGGAACTAGCCACTATAAGAGTGCAGGCGGTGAAGTCTAGAGACGTCTATCTTAAACCAGGTCTACCCTACGGGAAGCGGCAAGAGCCATACATTTGTTCGGGAATGGTTCCTAATGACGTAGAAGAATACCACTGGCTTTTCTTAATTGGAGCTAGTAGCGACGAAATTCTGATCGAGACTACATAGTTCAACAGACAAAAAAAACACTAGCAACGCATACGTGGCAAACAAATTTCAAATTGTAACACCCATGAGGCGAAAATATTTTAAATTACAATAACAAAAGCAAATCCTAATGAAATAATAACTCGCCAGTAAATCTGAGTCGAGGAAGCTAGCAACCAACGAGGTGGTCTAGATAACTACAAAGAAGAAATAAATACCCAACACACAAAGTTGTATAAAGTAATAACAACTTTGGGGTACGACTGAAGGAATCGAGGCCCCGACATAAAGGAATTCATGGGTGTTGTCGCAAATGCCTCGCACGATCGACTACATAAATTAATCCCCATCCGCTTGAATCACATACAAATAAATACATGGGTGTTGTCGCAAATGTCTCAATTGTGCGATTATAATAGTCAATTCTTCATATCCATGGGTGATATCGCAAACTTCTTGCGCGTGTGACTATAAAAATCAATTCCCCATCAGCAATAACGATCCACCCCTATGGAAGCTAACAATTTCAAAGGCCACAGTGAGTTGGCCACACATCAACCTCAAACCGATTTTTCACCTAGGCATGGGAAAGGGAACCGAACTTTGGCCGGGAATGGCCCTAGAGACGTCCAATAAATTTCGATGGAAGACCTCGTAAGTTTGCATCGAATTTAGAGCTCTACACTCGGGATCATACAAATATACCTCATACATGTAAAAGAGCACTTCACTACAAATATACGCACATATATTTCTCCATTTCAAATGTACATTATATATAATATATAAAAAAATAGAGCGACAAGGCTACCCTGGAAGGGAGACGACCTCCCCATCTTTGAGCATTTTATTCGGCTGGACAAGTTCCCTTGAAACACGTATATGCTAGTGAAAATGCTCCACTTACTAAAAAGCTTTCTTAAAATATTATGAAACCACCCCAAGGTCGAAGGTCGTACCATCGACCAATCGCCGAGTTAGAAAAGCATTCTCAAACTACAGAGACTCTAGCTCTCCTTGAGCAACCGAAAGAGATGCTTGAGTATACTTCAAAGTGTCCTTGGAAAAAGCTAGAGACTTGTCATTCCTTTCCATGCTCCTTACTAAAAGAGTCATCTGGTCGAAAAGAGAATGAAGGAGATTAAAGGGGAACAAAGCATCCTTAATCCTAATAAGATAAGTGGAAGATGCATGTATTTCCTACAGATATGTTAAAGGAGAAGAGAGATCCAAAACGCAGCGGAATTTAAAAAAAAAATCTCCTTTAGTTATCCTTACGAATGGGCATGATCAGTGATAGAATCGTTACCTCTTGTGGCGATTGAAACCTTTGATGCAGACCTACGGAGCGATCATGAACGTTGAATGGTGACAATGCCTCTACTCAGTCCACACGAACAGATTCCTTCAATCTTAGTGCTAGCTGCTACAAATGAAGGCTTTGAGTGTGTGTGTGTGTGTGAGAGAGAGAGAGAGAGAGAGAGAGAGAAACAAAATTATAACTGCACAGAAGCTTCTGCACAAGGGTTCTATTTATAGAACCACTTGTGTGGGCTGCAAGCTAAAAAGCCCACTTAAGTATATGTGGCCCATATCTTATAATATTCCAAAATCACTAAAGCGTGTGGTACCTTACCATATTTCGTATTCTACTTAAGTACACCGTACCTTACGATGTTCTACAATTCACTTAAGTGCATCGTACCTTATGGTGTTCCTTAGTTACTCTATCTCTCATCAATTTATCCTTTTGTGTGTGACCCTGTAGGTTTTCGCGGCATGGGCAATTATATTAAATCACGTATTTAATATAATAAACAGTGAGCGGTATCTAATAACACATCACTGCTACCCAAGACACGAAAATGTCATGTGATCTGACAAATTCTTTTGTGATAATACTTATGTGTACAATTACCTTTTTTCCCTTATGTCTATATTGAACACAAGGCATAAACTGTGTCATTCTTGTCCAATTCAATATTGGACCTATATATATTTATCTTGCTACGCAGGATGGGCAAATTCCATCTAGGTCACTCATGTCCCTCAGCATGCTTCGTGGAGTACCCATCAACTGTCTTTATGGTCATCCAGTTACAGACAATGTTTGATCAGCAATAAGGCACTCGACTCTACATCCAGGGTCCATAGTGGTTTCAAGTCGAAGGGTGGTATACACCACTATCACCATGAGAATAACTTATGACGCTTTGCATAACATTCTATATAGTATTCTCATTGCGGGTCAATCCAGTGTAAATATTACTCTTAATATCCATACCTATGTTTAAGACTTGATAACTCCTTATCCATGATCCATGAGATGTGATCATCAGTCTATATACATAATAGTCTTAATACTTTAATGTTGTCCCATTTTACAACAAAGCTCGACTACAGATACTTTAAGAATATTGTCCTTATGTTTAATGGAATCTCATGATTAAGTCACACTTGATATATTAAACGGACTAACTATTCTAGGGACTTTATTAAACAAACATAATAAAGAAAAAGCCTTTTATTATTAATAAATAATTCGATACAAGTACCAAATGTATTTGCCTTTAGGGCTTACACCTACAATCTCCCACTAGTATTAGAGCCAATCAGGCATACCCCTAATGCCCATAGATCTAGTATGTCCATCATGCTTCTGCTGTGCAAGAGGCCTTGTCAGTGGGTCAGCAATATTGTCAAGTGTAGGTACTCTGCATATTTTCATATCTCCTCTATCTATTATCTCTCGAATGAGGTGATAACGCCTAAGTATGTGTTTGGATCGTTGGTGAGATCTAGGCTTCTTAGCTTGTGTGATAGCACCATTGTTATCACAATAGAGATCAATGGGATCCACGATGCTAGGAACTATGCCAAGTTCAATAATGAACTTTTTGATCCAAACAACTTCCTTTTCTGCACTTGAGGCAACAATATACTCGGCCTCGGTTGTAGAATCAACAACTGTGTCTTGCTTTGAACTTTTGCAGCTCACAGCGCCATCGTTTAAGCAAAACACATAACTAGATTGCGATCTAAAGTCATCCTTATCTGTCTGGAAGCTAGCATCGGTGTATACAATTACAACAAGCTCTTCTTGACCTCCATATATCAAGAATGAGTCCTTAGTCCTTCTCAAATACTTAAGGATATTCTTGACAGCTACCCAATGAGCATCACCGGGATCAGATTGGTACCTACTCGTTGCACTTAAAGCATACAAGACATCTGGTCGAGTACATAACATGGCATACATGATAGATCCTATTGCAGATGCATATGGAATCTTATTCATGCGATCCCTTTCTTCCTTAATTGAAGGGGATTGTGTTTTTGATAGACACGAGCCATGTTGCATAGGTATGAATCCTTTCTTGGAATCATGTATATTAAAGAGTCTCAACACTTTGTCAATCTATATACTCTAACTTAGGCCAAGCCATTTTTATGATCTATCTCTATAGATCCTTATTCCTAATATATGGGATGCTTCAACCAGGTCCTTCATAGAAAAGCATTTCCACAACCAAGACTTTACTTGTTGTAGGGTAGGGACATCGTTTCCAATGAGTAATATGTCATCTACATATAATACCAAGAAGACTATCATGATCCCAATAACCTTCTTGTAGACACAAGGCTCATCTTCATTCTTGATGAATCCATATTTTTTTACTATTTCATCAAAATGAAGATTCCAGCTTCTGGAAGCTTGCTTCAATTTATAGATTGATCTTTGTAACTTACATATCTTTTGGGCTTCTTCTAGTATGTCAAATCCTTCAGGTTGTGTCATGTACACATCCTCAAGAAGATTCCCATTAAGGAAATCAGTTTTGACATCCATCTGCCATATTTCATAATCATGATATGTAGCGATAACAAGTAAAATCTGAACAGAATTAAGCATTGCAACTGGTGAAAAGGTTTCATCATAGTCAACCCTATGAATTTGTTTATATCCTTTTGCAACTTGTCTTACCTTATAGGTATGTACCTTACCATCCATGTCAATCTTCTTTTTGAAGACCCACTTTCATCCTATAGGGTTAGCTTCTACAGGACGCTCTACCAAGGTCCAAACTTGGTTTGTGTACATGGAATCCATTTCAGATTTCATGGCTTGTAGCCACTTCTCAGACTCGGGACCAATTATGGCCTCTTGATATGTCACAGGATCATCTTGATCCATGAGTAATACATCACCTTGATCAGTTATGAGATATCCATATCTCTCAGGTAGGTGACGTATCATGCTTGACCTACGTTGGTCTTGTTCTACTTGAGCAACTTGCTCTTCCACAACTACTTGTGTCTCCTGCTCTAATTCCTCCATAGGTGTATCAATGCTTTGTGATTCTTGAATTTCTTCAAGCTCTACTTTCCTCCCACTGATTCCTTTGGAAATAAAATCCTTTTCTAGGAAAACTCCAGTTCGAGCGATAAACACTTTGCCCTCAGAAGGATTGTAGAAGTAATACCCTCTTGTTTCTTTAGGATACCCCATAAATAAGCATTTGTCAGATTTGGGCTCAAGCTTAGTTGAAATTTATCGTTTCACATAAACTTCGCAACCCCAAATCTTCATGTAAGACATATGTGGTTTCTTACCACTCCATATCTCATATGGTGTCTTCTCAACCTTTTTGGATGGAACACTGTTAATTATGTAAGTTGATGTCAATAGTGCATGTCCCCAAAAGGAGTTTGGAAGATAGACGTGACTCATCATGGATCGGACCATGTCTAACAAGGTTCGATTTCTTCTCTCGGATACACCGTTCCATTGGGGTGTTCCAGGAGGAGTAAGTTGGGATAGGATCCCACACTCTTTCAGATGGTCATCAAACTCTGGGCTTAAATACTCACCACATCGATCTAATGGAAGAGTTTTAATATTCTTACCTAGTTGGTTTTGTACTTCATTGTTGAATTCTTTAAACTTTTCAAAGGACTCTGATTTGTGTTTCATTAAATACACATAACCATATCTACTTAAATCATCAGTAAATGTGATGAAGTACTGAAAGCCTCCTCTGGCTGGTATGTTCAGTGGTCCACATACATCAGTATGTATGAGGGCCAAAAGATCATTAGCTCTTTCACCTTTTCCTGTGAATGAAGACTTTGTCATCTTTCCAATTAAACAAGATATGCATGTCTCATATGATTCATAATCAAAAGAGTCCAAGAGTACATCTTTATGGAGTTTAGAAATGCGTTTCTCATTTATGTGGCCTAATCGACAATGCCAAAGGTAAGTTGGATTTAACTCGTTAGGTTTCATCCTTAAGTATTAATGTTATAAATAGGCATTTCCAGATCAATGACATGTAGTCCATTGTTCATTTGTGCAGTAGCATAGAATATATCATTCAAATAAATTGAGCAACAATTATTCTTTATTATAAATGAAAAACCAAACTTGTCCAAACAAGAAACGGAAATAATATTCCTGCTAATTGCAGGTACATAATAACAGTTCTCTAACTGAATTATTAAACCACTAGGTATAGTCAATACATAAGTTCCTATGGCTAAACCAACAACCTTTGCTTCATTGCTAACTCGTAGGTAAACTTCACCTTTTGCCAAATCTCTACTCCTTTTTAGCCTCTGCACATTGATACAAATGTGAGAACCGCATCCAGTATCTAATACCCATGATGCAGAAGTAGATAAATTAATTTCAATAACAAAAATACCTGAAGTTGAAGTGTCTACTCCATTCTTCTTATCTTCCAGGTACTTTGGGCAGTTTCTCTTCCAGTGTCCGGTCTTACCATAATGGAAGCAGATGCCTTACTTTGCTATGCCTCCACTAGGCTTCAAAGAAAGGGCAATGGGTTTGGGTTTGACAACTTCCTTGCCTTTCCCTTTATCAGCCTACTTGGTGGGTCTTTTGTTCTGTCTCTTTCCATTTCCGATCATCAGAATGGACTTCCCTTTTGACTTCAGATTCTGCTCAGCAGTTCTTAACATGGCTAGCAGTTCAGAAAGAGATTTGTCCATATCATTCATATTGAAATTAAAGGCAAATTGACTAAATCTATCTGGCAATGATTGCAAGATCAAATCAGTCGCAAGTTCCTTTCCGAGGGGAAAACCCAACCTCTCAAGGTTCTCCATAACCCAATCATCTTGAGCACATGGGGACCTACAAGGGCTCCCTTAGCTAACTTGCCTTGAAAAATGGCTTTTGAAACTTCAAACCTTTCATTCCTTGCTTGCTCTTGATAGAGCATCTTCAAGTGTTCGATCATATCAAACGTTGCCATGTTCTCATGTTGCTTTTGTAACTCTGAGTTCATGGTAGCTAGCATGAGGCAAGTAGTTCCATTGGCATCATCGACATGCTTCTTATAAGCATCTCTTTCTGCCTTAGGTGCAGAACTAAGAGGTTCCTCTTCAGGAACAAGTTTCTCCAAGACATACAACTTTCTATCATGTTTGAGGACAATCCCCAGATTTCGGTGTCAATCCAGAAAATTTGTCCCAAACAATTTTTCCTTGTCAAGGATTGATCGCAAAATGTTGTTAGAGGTGTTTGTTGTCATGGTAATCTACATGAAAATAATGAAAATATAAGTATCAATAACATATTTAGTTAGGCCTTTAATTAAATATGCTCCCACTATTTTACTCAAAACAAATGACCTTCACCATTTGATTTGGAAAATCCCGTTGGAAGATTTTCTAGTGGGTCGAGATCCATATTTCACTTTATTTTAAGTCTGCGTAGGCGAATTACACACAACTAGGTTATTTAGGTAGGAACTCCTTCCAATTGTATCTAATACAACTCTCGAATATTTTAGTTGGGTGAATAACTCCTTATTCCAATCCATCATATGGATCATTTCCAACTATTGCTTCTAAACACATATAATCTTATTATAATTTGTTTAGTTAAGTTTGACCCATTGTTTTAGCAATTGGATATTACAATTATTTCATCGCACCTTACTAATATAGAATATGCACCTCACGTAGGCGAAAACTACATTATTCGATACTAGTCTTGATGAGTACTAAAACTTGGAAAGCATAAACTTAATATTTAATTTGAGAGATTTTGCAATTATTCTGATCTCACCGGCTTATTTATCATATAAATCGTCTCTCACATGCATCAACATACATTCATATGCATCAACATACATAATGAAACAGTTATGGCCCCTAGCGCAATTGTTCTCCCAAGCCAATGAGAGAACCTAAGCTAACCTAATAACGATCTAAGCTTCTCCAAGCAAGATCTTCAAGGTTGTCCTCCTTTGATATTGTATTCTTCTCTTTCTTCATAACATTACATTACATAAAAGAAACTCGTTTTACATACGAGGGAGTGAGATGAGAAAAGAAGTTACATTAAGAAATTAAAAGAGAGGCACGACACGCAGGTCGTATTTTAAAATCCTAAAACAAAATAAAGGAAAACTAAGGCCATAATCGATCACCATAAGACAATAATAATAATAAACACATCATTATTATTAATTTAAATTCTGTTAATTAATTAAAACCAAATTAAATTTCGGCGGCCGATCACACTACACAAAGTTAGCCAAGGGTTCGCACACCGACACAAAATTTTAATGAACAATTCATTTGAAATCGATGTCATTTTTCACATCAACACTTGATACTTTAAAGCACAACTCTTGCGCAATCACAATCCTAATCACATAACTCTTTGACAACACAACCCTTGTGCCGTCATTAACCCTAATGCACCAATTTCAGACCGTCAAATACACCCCAATTGTTAATTCAGTATGATTGTCCAACACGTCATTGCTTCACCATACTAATGTCAGATCAAGAAGTAAATGACCATTGATCGCTCAAAGGAAAATAACCATTAAGTGTTTAAATGAACGAAACAGAAACAATATATCATATATATCGTATTTTGCATCAGGATTACTTATATCATATATATAACTTGATCGATCTCAATTGTGTAACCTATGGACGATCGATGTATCGCTGCTTCACCATACTAACGTCAGATTCCGAAGCATAGTCAACATCAATCATCCAAATCGTACACACATGATGCCAAATTTAATTACTCTTTTATTCTTTGATTCATTCTGTCTTTTAATCGTATTAATACAGAAAATACAGAAAATAAACAACTATCAGATGCATGGTTTCGTAACCAGGCTCTGATACCACTGAAGGAGAAGAGCAATCCAAAACACAACGAATTTTTTTATATAAAAAATCTCCTTTAGTGATCCTTAGGAATGGGCATGATCAGTGATAGAATCATTACCTCTTGTGGTGATTGAAACCTTTGATGCAGATCTACGGAGCGATCACGAATGTTGAATGGTGACAACCTCTACTCAATCCACACGAACGGATTCCTTCAATCTCAGTTATAGCTGCTACGAATGAAGGCTTTGAGTGAGAGAGAGAGAGAGAAACAAAATTACAACCGCGCAAATGCTTATGCATAAGGGTTCTATTTATAGAACCACTTGTGTGGGTTGCAAGCTAAAAATCCCACTTAAGTGTATGTGACCCATATCTTATAATATGCCAAAATTACTTAAGCGCGTGGTACCTTACCATATTTCGTATTCTACTTAAGTACACTGTACCTTACGATGTTCTACAATTCACTTAAGTGCACCATACCTTACGGTATTCCTTAGTTACTTTATCTTTCATCAATTTGTCCTTTTGTGTGTGACCCTGTAGGTTTTTGCGGCATTGGTGTCGCATCTCGAAAAGCGCGATCCTCCACGAGGCGCTCGCATGCTCGCGGAAAAGATGTTCGAACAAAGTCACCACCGAACTTTATTTATTCTAATAAAGGAAAAGGAAAATATCGATAAAACCCACGTAAAAACAACAAAAAGAAAATGGTCGTCACAACCAAATTCAGGTTCGGGAGTCGGTTATGCAAGGGGAAGGTATTAGCACCCCTCACATCCGTTGTACTCAACAGAAACCACTTAGTTAAATATGTGATAGAGTGTTAACTAATGTTAATTGTTATCTTTTACTTACTGAGCAAGAAGAATAAAGGAAGAAAGGAAAGACTTAGAGTTTTTAAATATTAATGTGCCTGACAAGATTTCGCAATCCTGCTCCTACATATCTTCAGGTGCTATGAAGAACTCAAGGAAAACATAGTTCTACCCAAAGAGAACTACTGGGTGGATTGCTTTTAAATAGAGTTATGCTTGAATCACATTTGAGCGATTAAACCTTTACTTGTTGCTCACTCTTGGAGGCTGAAGTCTTTGTTTGTTTCACATCAAAATGGATGTTGCATACTCTTTTCTGAAAATGTTTTCGTGGTCGCGCAAGGGCGGAAAACAAGTTTGATTGATTTAAGTGTTTTGTTTGGATGACGATTACTCGAATGGCCGAGTAAGGCTACTCGTATCCAAGTACTCGATAAGAGGAATAAAAGGCTCTAGACCATCTCACTTTTCATCCTTAATTTGTGAAAGAAGTTAAATAATCTTAAAGTGTTTTGGACGGACGACAAATACTCGAATGGCCGAGTAAGGCTACTCGTATCCAAGTACTCGGGGAAGGGAATGGAAGGCTCCATACCACCTCCTTTTTCATCTAAGTTTGTTGCGAAATTGAGTTTAACTTAAGGTTTGATTATGAAAATAATTTGGATGTGGCGGGGGCTAGAAGTTTTGTTAACAGATGACAATTGCTTGAATGGCCAAGTAAGGCTACTCGTATCCAAGTAATTGAGGAGAGAAATCGAAGGCTCGAGACCATCCCCCTTTTCATCTTTAATGAAATGGTGTTTAATTTCAATTAAGTGTTCTGGATCTGAATAGGGAAAAGACATCCGATGTTGGATCGAGGTTTTTATTCTGTGTTTAAATTGAAAATCGAATAGAATGATTTAAGGGTTTTGAAAATGACGGAGAAGTGGATATTGAAAAGGGTTCTATTCTGAAAATTACTTGACGTTGGATCGAGTATTTGTTCTTGTTCTTTTTTTCTAAAAATGGTTGATTTTAATCCTTGAATTAACAATCAACTCATACAATAAAAATAAATAAAAGCAATAAACGTATTACACATTTTTGGGAATGGGGGTACAGTTTGTCGAATGGGGATACAACACAATAATTTAAAAACTACAAGCTCAAAAGACAAGTGTAAAATAAAAGAATCTCGTTGTAAGAAGGCCAAAGAGAAAGCCACAAGACTAAAAACCAACAGAAATTTAAAGTACTGAATTTAGCTCTAAGCTAACTTAAAGTGGATTCGTATAAGAATCACTCTGTAAGAAGTCGAGCAACCAAATTTATACGTCCAAACGATTTTTTTAAGATAAATTAGATTTAAACTCCAAAATCGCAACAAAATAGAAAGAAAATAAAAAATCCAACAACACCACACACACAATCCAACAATAAATTACATTGTTACATAGTCGAAATAGAACTAAAAAATTAATATATACGCATTAACAATATATATATATATATATATATATATATATATATATATATATATATATATATATATATATATATATATATATATATATATATATATATTAATGTGATGTAGTTAACTAAACTAAATCAAGAATATAAATAAACTAAACAATTACAAAACACACAAACAGTAACGAAAAAAAGAAAACAATAAGCTATTGAGAGTGCATCAAGAAGTTTACCGGATAAAAACAACAAAAGTTTCACAGTCGAGAGGGAGACGGTGATGTGGGGTGTGTGACGCGTGTTACGTCAAGAGAGGAAGTGTGATGTTGTGGTATTAATGGACCCTTTTTTATTGATGGAAATGTGATGGGAAAATCAAGTACTCACGTTTCTACTTTATACTAAAACTCCTTTAGTTTTATTTATTTATTTTCATTTTCAAATTAGAGAGATATATGGATAGTTATGATATGAAGTTAAAAGTGAGTGAAAGGAAAAGGTTAATGTATGGTTATGAGATGAAAAAGAAAGGGTGGTTAAAATGAAGGATGGTCATGAAGAGATTTTGTTTTTCTACATGGTGTATCGTTACTATGCATTGAAAATTCTGTTAGAAACAACAACCATATATCTATTGCATCAATACAACCACTACAAGAAACAATTCCTCTCATTTTTTACTCTTTCTCTCACATTTACAGAAAACCAAATAAATTTAACTTCAAAAACTCATTTTTTTAAACAACAAAATAAGGAACAAGTGAAATAAGGCAGTAACCAAACTTACCGGCATACGATGTTTAGTGGAGTCATGACGGCTTTCGCAAAAACAGAAGGTCGTGCGTGCAAAGTGAGTTTGCGTTGGAATACGTGGTGGTGCAATAGGCTTTGAAGAGGTGTATGTTTGTTTATTCTATTTTTGAAATGAAGAGAGGAACCTTTTCTCTTGTGAGTGAGAAGAGGTTATAAGTTGTTTTAAAGGTGATGAAGTTGGTGTAGCATTTCCTTTGAAAAAAATGGCAACAAGAAACATTGGCTTTTGCTTTTGAAATGAGGGAAAAAAGTTGAATCTGAATGAGCTTTTTACTATTAACAGTCTCACTTGTTTTTAATTTTTTTGTTTCTCTTCCACTTTTCTTAATAAGAAAACTGAGATTGGTTTCTAAATTAGAGAGAGATCCTCACGTTAGAGGGTGAGCACTGCTGATGTATTCGTGATTGGTCTGTGGTGAAAAATGAGAGATGTGGCTGCTTTGTGATTGCAAAAAATGGTGGACATGTGAAGGTGCATTAGTGGAGGAAGAAAGATATTTTTATTCTTCTTTTTTCTTTACTTAATCAAAGTAAATTCTAAAAATTAAAAAACTTAAAAAAACAAAATATAAATATAATAAAATTAAAAGACTAAAACAAAACTATTTTTAAGCACACGATTAATTCTAAATAATTCTATTAACTAAAATTAGCTAAAACATAAAAATAATCGGATAAAAAATGAACAAAAATCGGACGCAAAAATATCGAAAGGATTAAACTGAATGCACCAAAATTATCAGCGTGAAATAAACTTCTCAGAAACATAGATGTTTTGATCAAATTTTGAAATAAAATATGACCAGTAAAAAGGCTCAGGCTAATTAAAATGCGACCGAGAAAATTAGTCAAAAAATTAAAATGAGCATACTAGGTTAAACTACGTGGAACGTAGATTAATAAGATGACATATGAAAGCTCCATTTTAAAATTTTCTGCTTGCTAATTTGATGTACAATTGAGAAACGATTTGATCGGTCTGTCTGTAGATCCAAGAACTTATTCCAAGCGGTATTTCGAGCACTTGTGCGAAACAAAATGCATATTGTGACATATAAAAAATGCAAATAATATGTGAATACATTGAATTGCTGATTGAATAATCATGAATAGACAATCAGATGTAAATGAATCGCCCTTGGACCATTTACCTCTAATTCTCTATCACAATTAAATTCTACCCAGATTCAGATGATGAAAATACTCTTGATTGTCACCTTCTGAACCTCTGAAAACATGATACAATGGAAATAAACGATGCACTAAGATTAAGAGATCAAATCTTTTGACTTCTTAACCACAAATGACTGAATGAATGTCAATAAGACCAGATAAAATGTTAGAACTTCTGACTTTTCATCTAAACCCTTATGAATGCTTTTAACTGATGAAATGCATGACAAATTGACCAATTTATGCTATCTTGATGAAGACGAAAAAATCAGGGTAAAAATTTAGGGTATAACAATTGGCAATTATATTAAATCACATATTTAACATAATAAATAGTGAGCGATATCTAGCAACACATCACTGCTATCCAAGACACGAAAATGTCATGTGATATGACAAATCCTTTTGTGATAATACTTATGTGTACAATTACCCTTTTGCTCTTATGTCTATATTGAACACAAGGCATAAACTGCGTCATCCTTGTCCAATTTAATATTGGGCCCGTAGACATTTATCCTGTTACGTAGGATGGGCAAATTCCATCTAGGTCACTCATGTCCCTCAGCATGCTTCGTGGAGTACCCATCAACTGTCTTTATGGTCATCCAGTTACGGACAATGTTTGTTCAACAATAAGGCACTTGACTCTACATCTAGGGTCCATAGTGGTTTCGGGTCGAAGGGTGGTATACACCACTATCACCATGAGAATAACTTATGACACTTTTCATAACATTTTATATAGTATTCTCATTGCGGGTTAATCCATCATAAGTATTACTCTTAATATTCATACCTATGTTTAAGACTTGATAACTCCTTATCCATGATCTATGAGATGTGATCATCAATCTATATACATAATAGTCTTAATGTTTTAATGTTATCCCACTTTACAATAAAGCTCGACTACAGATACTTTAAGAATAGTGTCCTTATGTTTAATGGGATCTCATGATTAAGTCACACTTGATACATTAAACGGACTAACTATTCTAGGGACTTTATTAAACAAACATAATAAAGAAAATGCCTTTTATTATTAATAAATACTTCGATACAAGTACCAAAAGTATTGACCTCTAGGGCTTACACCAACATATGTATCCTGCTTAAGCGTCAAATTGTAAACATATTCTTCTAGTCAATGTGTTTCCTCACCTTATTGGTCAGACCAAAGAGCATATCATAGAACGGTTCCACTGAGGGCCAAAGCAGCAAAGGCGCACCGAGTATACCGCGTCAGAGTCGTCAATTCTTCCTCCAGGGTGCCCAACAAGATTGGCCAAATACAAGCAATCATATTTCAAAGGATAAACCTTTTCGTTCTCTATATGAGTCTGGGCCCGACCACATCAGCAAGGGAAGACCCAAAGCACTCTACGGCCTCTAAAGAGCATTTGAAGTAGCAACACTTCCAAAAGGCTCCAAAGTAGTGAAAGGACCTGCATCAGTTTCTGATGGCCATATTCCCCACCTTAAAAGATGAAGTGTTACTTCATCCTTCATTGAATATGCACACAATCATTATCAAAGCAAACATGAGTAAGTAAGTTGAAAGCAAAAGAAGCCAATAACTTTAAGAACTTACCGAAAATAATCTTCCTTTATTCCCAGGTATGAGCCTTCATCAGCAAGCATGTATCTATGAGGCATTTCAAGCATTTCCGACCGGCCTCCTCTGAAGGAACACCTCCCCATAAATAACTAAGGTATTTGACGAAACTCATTATCCGCTTATTTTGTTACATGTCTTCTTGGGAAAGTTCATCCTCTTTATATATATACAACCTATTTCTCATGAGGAAATAACTTTCGGTCTAGTACTTGGGGAATAAATCGACACATTTACCCCCCACTATGTCTCCAACAACACAAATCGTTGCATGAGGTTTTGGATGAATATGTGATAGCTAGAAAGAATGTATTTTTAAAAGAATGCAACTCAGAAAAACCTCTGAAGCCCTAGACGGTCGACACTAGATAAACTAATCCTCTATCCCGCCTCCGAGTCGTAGGGTCACAATAAGATTATAAGAGATGAAAGAAAATGGTTAAGGAATGCCTCATCTTCAAATATTCACATAAAAACTAAAAGACTTTTACATGTGTATAACTTGTTGGATGAAGTTGTGATAGAGCCACTACCAGGTACTTAAGAAGTTCCACCTCAAAAGCATTAAAGGACAGACGAAGGTCCAAAGTCGAGAAGGTGAATTCATAAAAAAGGAATGACGCATTAGCTATACTCACTGCATATTCTGTCATCTTTGCTAGGGATTAACACACCCCAATCCAAAAATAGATCAATCTTAAGAAAGAATCCATCAAGATTACCCTATATGGAAAAGACAAATAATTAAAGAATAAGCAGTTTGCTTTGATAATTATTCTAGGATTTTTTAGCGTTTTTCTTTGATTTTCTACCCATGATGTACTATCTTTTCCAGATACATGAATGCAAAACATCAAAAGGAATGAGGATAACAACAAATCGGGAAAGACAACCCAAAGAAATACGAAGCTGACTCTTCAAGAATCATAATGAGGTTACCTCCGAAAAGATGTTTGAAGCATGAGGCATTAAAAGCGCAAATCCCCAAGAAATTGAAATGATCACTTTCTCTCTTTCAAGATGAATGAGACAGCGATCGGCACCCGAAGCTAATATGGCAAATCCTTGTCCTGCTACACATAATCAAGGGCTTGAGGGGTAACTATTTTGGGTCAAATATATTGATTGCAACTGACCATTTTTAATGAGCTGTAATTCTTCTAGAATCTTCTCAGCATACATAACTATCATACTGATAAATTTAGAGGATATAAGTTTCAGGTGCATCCAACGACTCTCCATAATCCACACATAACAAATAACGATTCATTATTCCTTCTCTACTATATAGAGAGAGCGTGCCATTTCAGGTACTCAATTTCAAATTAATTTTTAATTCACTCTTCTCTCTCATATACTGACTTAAGCGCTGTAGTGTTAACCTTGCAGGTCAGCCTACTCTCTATTGCACCAAAAACTCATATCTTCGATTACTTCTGATCCCCACTTCATTTATGGTTCATATATATATATATATATATATATATATATATATATATATATATATATATATATATATATATATATATATATATATATATATATATATATATATATATATATATTATTGTGACACCTCACACCTTTTTTTATGTTGACTAGACAAATCCTTATTTGTTGGAGAGATGTTGGATGTATCGTCCATGTATCTGGTTAAACAAAAAATAATAAATATAAAAAAATAATCTAAATAATATTTAAAATAACAATAAATATAAATTATGGTTAAATAATATAAAATATTAATTTATTAGTTAGTATCTTAGAATGTAGTCTAACATAACAAAAATGAAAATAAAACTCATCAAAAGCAAATAAAAATAAAGAGAACATTTTCAAACTTAAATGAGCTGATAGATTAGCCAAAAAAATACATATTTACTCCATAGACAAATACAATAATAGTTTTATGTCCATCGGAGCTTTACACAAATTGATTTGCTTCATTTTTTCTAATCAATAATTATCAAAGAATGATATGAGATAAATACACGGATGAAATTATCATACAAATGTCAAATTAACATTTATTCAATTGCAACCAACTTATTCTACCGTTAGATTTCAAATGATAAAATAAATAGAGTTTAAAAGTTGTGAAAAGGCATAAATGAAGTGCCTAGGGCATGCTGTTGAAATTGAGGAGCAGGGCACGAGAACTTTTTTTACACGAGAAGTGGTATATAATTAAAACAATGTGCTTTGACAACCCCAAACTAAAACAAACAACTAAACAAATAAAACCAACATCGCATACACAATCGATTTATTTGAATTCTTTAATTTCTATTTTGTCTTAAATTCAAGATCTCAAAGCAATTAACATTTATCCTTAGGTTTTTCCGCTTCAATGTTATATTAAATTAAAAAAAATTCATACACATATTTATGAGTGTTTACTATACTATTGACATCAATATTAAGAGGTACCCAAAATCAAAAGTTTATGGATCTTGAATTATACCTTCCTATAATTAAAATACAATTACAATATCCTATTTTCACAACGAAACACCTAATTTATCTATTTTCAAATTCTATTACCAAAATCACAAACCTAACAATTATCAAATTTAAAATCCAAAATAATTGACATCAAATTTGAGTATTTGGATAACGTTCATGTGTGGATATTATAATACATATAATTACACAAGTCACTAGATGTTAACTCTAATTTATAATTAGAAAAGTGACAATTATTGATCTCGTTGCAAAACATTGACATACAAGACAACATTACTATCAATTTTAAGTATTTGGTAACTATATTACATTTCTTCATCATATAGTTTAGAAGTTAAATATTCTTTTCACAATTTCATTTAACGATCATGTCAAAGATTGCAATCACACTTGATTGCATTGTAATTCTCAAGTATAAGTAGAGTAATAATCTTCCATAAGTTTTAGGCCTTAATAGTTTTGATTTTATATACAAATTAAGGTTAATGACTATAATTCCTTGCACTAAGCATGATTGTCTAAAAATCACCAAACAATACAAATCTAATTGAATCATCTTTACCTATTTTATAACAAATCTACTTCCCATGTGTTTTCAAATGAATGATACACATTAACTAAGATGTGCATATGTCAATAAGACTTTCTTCACATCTTCGACTAAGGTGCTTGCAAAATAAATTCATGACAGAAACATCAACATTTTGAAAACATTATTTATTATTATTATTATTATTATTATTATTATTATTATTATTATTATTATTATTATTATTAAACTCACCCCTAAAAAGGACATAATTTGAAAATCAAATATTTTAGAATACAAAAAAATATGCATAATCATGTAATCAATTTATTCTCACCATTACAAAGTGAATCTTTATTCAAACATAAATAAATAACTCACCAACATCATAAATTCAGTTCACTAAATCAATTCAACCGTTACCAATTGAAACAAGAATACAATAAATTTAAAATAAATGTGTTATGTAATTTAAGCTAAACACTACTAGTTAAGTAATCATTAGGTTAACAACACCACACTAATAAATCCTTAATTAAATAATCAATGTATAATTCAATGTTTTAGAATCTAAACTGAACTAAATAATTCAACAGATAAAACCAACATTGCAGTTCAATTATTTGAGTTGTTCAATCACAATTTTGTCTTAGATTAAAAGCATAAAATATCCAGCATATAAAATCAATACAAGATTTTGAAATACAGAGAAGGGAAGAGGAAAATTTACCTCCAAAGCTTATTTCAATTGTATGTTTAGGAATAACTTAAAAGACTCCACAAAGAAAAACCTTCATCGTCGTTCTCCTTATGTTCTCCTTGTTTTGGCAGAGTTATGGGGAACACAAAAGATTTATGATGCAAAATACAATGAAGAGGTTTAGGATTATTGAATGCAACATACGATGGAAAAGTTTAGGGTTATTGAGTGAAAACACAATAGAGAGATTAAGAGGAACATAGAAGAGATTAACGGTACGAAGAAGACAAGTTATGAATTATGGAAAAGGAACAAAGAAAGTGGAAAGGGAAGGCGAGTAAAACACGAAAATAATTTAGGGTTTAGAAACATAATTGCAAAGCATATGCGCTAGTAATTTTTTTAATAAATAAGAACCACTACAAGTAAATTAGGTAACTTCTAGAGCGAGGATTCCAATAAATTCCTTATGAATGGACCACTATGAGCAATAAATAAGAACCATTAGATTAATTAAGCTCATGAGTTCCATTACACACTTTAGATACCAAATCACCCGTCTTTTCTTTTTTTCATTATCCCTCGTCAGTTCCTCCAATTTTCTATTCGCAAACCACCATAACTATCATGATATCTTTTTGGATTTCTCTTCTATTCGATGAATCTTCATTATATGTGTTTTTTTTTTCCGATATGAGATTGATTTTAAATAAAAATATATAAAATTTATTATTCTTTTAAAGTGAAATTATGTTTTTTTAAACGAAGTCAATGATAGTTACAGAAATAGAAGAAAATGATTCTGTCCGCAACGAATTTTTTAAATAGAAAGAAAGATTTTGTATTTATTATACAAAATCTATATTTTAAGAAACCCTTAGTCATGAAATTAAGAATTTTGAAACATAAATTGAAACATTTCAATCGCAAAAAACAATAATGTGAAACATAAATAACCCGCACATAGAGGGAGTGACAAGAACACGAGGAAACAAAGAACCAACCAAACACATTGGGCTTGGTCCCAAAAACAACATTAAACCGGGTTATTATTTTTTGCCTCAAAATAAATAGAAAAACCCTTAAAAATTAAAATAATGAAAAATTCGGGTATAAATATTTACCAATAATTTAACCCTTGCTCAAACCTCGCGACAGATCCTACTCTCTCTACTCACTCATCAGCCGCATTCATCTTTCTCTTCAATCGTTCCTTGATCTCTCCATCACCGGAAGGAGGTAACCTCTTCTCTACTCTCATCGATCGATTATTCTACGCTTTCGATTTCTTCGATTTTTCGTAATCAACGATTCAATTCTCACATGTTTCAATTATCTATCTGTTGTTTTAATTATTCACTTTTTGTTGATTCTGATGTTTATTAGGGTTTCGTTTCAATCTGTTATTTGAGATTTAGGGCTTTTGAATTAAAGTTTTTTAAAAATTAAAAAACAATGATTTGTTATTTTTTTTAATTTATCTCATTTTAATTGTTAACGTTAGGTTTAAATTAAGACATTTGTTTTATCATTGGATTTGATGATGAGTGATTGGTTTTTTGTCTGTGTATTATTTAATTAGAATTTGTAATGATATTGTTTGTAAATAACCATGTTTGTGTTTTTTGTTTTGTTTTGTAGAGATGGCAGTTTCTGAAGTAACCTCAACCCCAACCACTCAGATGGTTGGCAATGCTTTTGTGGAGCAGTATTACTCTATTCTGCACCGCGACCCGGATCAGGTTCACAGATTTTATCAAGATTCGAGTGTGTTGAGTCGGCCTGAGGAAGATGGTACCATGACATCTGTCACGACCACTGCGGTAAGTTCTGATAATTGACTTATGATTTGAATCTATCTTTTGTATTATCACATCTTATGCTTTGGATCCATAGCCTATTATTGTTATCTTGATTGTCTGTTGAGAAATGTTGGCTTCTATGTGAAGTCGCGATAAAAGTTTTAAAAATTATTATGATTCATTGTGATTGACATTTGTGAATTTCATAATGAATGCAATATTTCAATCCTCTTTATACTGTTCAAGATCATGTTTAATTGAGTTTATTTTGGTGGTCTTATTCTGGTGTTCTATTTTTTAAAATGCTTTTTTATTAAGACTGACTATTGTGATCAGGGTTTTATAAATCGGTCCGTGGCTGGGAAAACGGCTGTGACAAAGCGGCATTGGCATGTGCCAATACCGACACCGTTATTAATTGTTTTTATATTAAAGAACAGATTTTTGGCTAATTTTGGTCGCTACGACCGCAATCAATATCGTGACACCTGTACAGACCGAAATCGCTAAAGCCTTTACGTGACCGCGACTGTTTTATAAAAGTTTGATTGTGACAGATGGTTTCACATTGTCTTACTTGTGTATTTATTTTGATGCAGGAAATTGATAAAAAGATACAATCTCTCGATTACACAAGCTTTAGGGTAGAGGTTTTGAGTGCTGATGCTCAGCCCTCGTATAATAATGGGGTAATAGTTGTAGTGACTGGCTGTTTGACTGGAACTGACAATGTTAAACGCAAGTTTGCTCAATCATTTTTCCTAGCTCCACAGGACAAGGGCTTCTATGTTTTGAATGATGTTTTTAGATATGTTGATGAGTATAAGTCAGTTGATATTGAGTCTGTACCAGCAAATGATGCTGATGAAAGTGCTCCTCCATCAGAAGCTTTTACTCCAGAGCCCGGTAAATCTCATATGAAGTAATTTTTGAATGTTTTGCGAGGCTTTTTTAGAGCAGAAAGCTTAGAATTTCTTGAATTAACCATACTCAACAAGATTTATTTTTATAAATAGAACACAAGATTAATTATATTTACAGGATAATTATGAACGATTCTTCATCCCATATGATTGAACCCACAGATTCATGCCTTTGAATATTGAGTCCTTATGCTAGTTACTGCAAAATATATTCTTCCATTTAATTTTATTGTCTTCTTTATTCCTCTTATAATATTATTACGGTTAGATGTTTGAGTTATAAATTTTGCTCTTGATTGTTCACTATAGAGGCTGTCCATGTTCCTGAAGAAATTCCACCCAGTCAAACTGTTATTGCTGATACTGACACTATCATCACCAAAGAAGTGACCCTACCACTGGAGAATGGAAAATTACCAGTTGTTGAATCTGTGATTCCTGTTAATCATGTTAAAGAGCCAATCCATCAAGAATTACCCCCAGTCACTGAGAAAGTTGCTTCTACTAATACACAGGAGGATACTCCTAAAAAGTCTTTTGCATCCATTGTGAGTTTTATTCATTTATTTATTTACCTGTGTCTATTTTTTTAGTATCCGACAATAACTTTTTGCACTAATTTGTTTCAGGTGAATGCCTTGAAAGATAATTCTGCTCCTTTCCATTTGAGGGCTTCCCCTGCAAAACCCGCTGTGCAACCACCTCGTGTACACAGCAGCGTGCCTGCTCCTGAAGTACAAGCCCCACCTAATGCCGACATTCCACTGGAAAAGAATAATGAGAATGCAGGTAATTTTAATATACCTATTCTACGATTACAGTTAATTATATATATACTTTATATAACTCAGTATATAGATTCTAAATCAAATCGAATGTTCTGTCATAACTTCTGTAATTTGTCTCCCTCAGGTAAGGCTCATGCAATATTTGTTGCAAATTTGCCTATGAATGCAACAGTAGAGCAATTGGACCGGGTTTTCAAGAAATTTGGTTCCATTAAACGCGATGGTATTCAAGTTAGAAGTAACAAGGTGTGTTTCTTTTAAGCATTTGCAGCACCTGTTTTACTGAATGCACATTGACTACAGTTAGTGATACAATTTTTGTTTCGTTAGCAACAGGGATCCTGCTTTGGTTTTGTGGAATTTGAATCTGCTGCTTCATTGCAAAGTGCCCTAGAGGTATGGAGTATTTCTATCAATTGTTATTATGAGCAAGGTTGTAAATTGAATGCTGTCTTGCTTTTATAACTTCATCGGACTTTTTCATTATTTATTAAAATTTTCAATGTCAACTATATTTTGATTACCTTCTGATGTGAGAAGTGTAAGAAGCTTTTTTGCGAGTTTCACCATTGAAGAATTGTATGTAATATTTCAGGCTTCTCCTCCTGTTATGTTGGACAACCGCAGACTTTCCATCGAAGAAAGGCGAGGCAAGTGTGTCGTACTTTTCTCCTGTCTTTCACTAGTTTATGATCTAAAGATAGCATAATTTTGTACTTAGATCCTTATGATTCTAAGGACATTACATGCTCATGATGCTCTTTTAGACATTGCATTATGAAAAGTTGTGCTGCTATTACTGCCACATTATTATTTGTATATTGTCTGTTGCAGCTAACAATGATAGGGTGCAATATTCATCAGGACGGAGTGGATACCGCAACGACCGAAATGACGGCTTCAGGGGTCGTGGCAACTTTGGCGGTGGCCGGGGTGGTGGAGGCAGCTTTAACGGAAGGAATGATTTTGAGAAGAGAGGCGATTTCTCTGGACGGCCACGAGGAGGCAATAATAATGGGCGCATCAATGGAGATGCTGTGCCAAGAAGTTATCAGAATGGTGGAAAAGCCCCTCGTCAACAAGCACCGGTGAAAGTTCAATAAATTGATTCTTTTTGTTGGTAATTGAGCGAGCGGCAGCGGGATTTTTAGTAGATAGAGCATCTAGGGATTTTGGTTTGCATTTGAACTAGAGTTCTTTGGTTAAATTAAGTGTTTCTACTCTTTTTTTCTTGATCTCTTCCAATTTTGTTACTTATTTACTGTATCTAATTTTCTAGTATGATTGTTTTGGGATTGGTCAGTTATATACCATTTTTATTTAGAAGATTGTTCGTCATTTGTTTATTATTATCACAAGCAAATCTATACCAGGAAAGTTTAAGGCTACATGGAAATTTTAAGGTGCAACAATCAATGAATCTTGGTCAATTGTGGAAATGATTAACTTAACCAAAAAATCCTTTCTATGCTACTAATATATGTTTTCAGTCTTTTGTTTGTTTTTGTTGATCCCTATTTTTCCCTTGGTTCCGACATTTTCTTTATCTTCTTGTAGTTGATATTATGATATATGTTGTATTTTTCTTTTCATATAATTATCGTGTAGTCAATGTGTAGTTAATTCAACTATATGATATAGTTTCGGTTGTATGAGGAAAACCTTGTGTGAAAGAAGACAATTATTCAATATCATTTATAGCCAAAGCTATTTATAAGAGGAGAAATAAATAATTTTTTGTATCAAAATTCTTCCAAGTGATAAACCACTCGTGGTGAAAATATCAAAATTAGCATAATTATTAATCACGGCGAAACAAAATTCGCTCAAATTGAAATACACAAAAGCAAAAAATAGTTGCAAAGGAAAGAGAACATGATCTTCAAAATGCGCTTTAAAATACTAAAGAACAACAATAAGTTAAAGTGTTAACAATAAGTAAAAGAGTGTCAATTTATTAGAGGGGATGCGCCTTCCACCCCTGCTTGGTTCTTTGATGTTATCCGTTATTGAAAATCTAAACTCACATAAATCCACTCTTGCGTTGATGTTATCCGTTATTAAAAATCTACTCACATAAATCCACTCTTGCGTTGATGTTATCCGTTATTAAAAATCTAAACTCACATAAATCCGCTGCTGCTTGGAAGCTGGAAAGATGACGCCTTCAATAAGTATGTTTGGATTTTTAGGTTTTTGAGCGAATATGCATTTCCATAACCCACTGCTGCTTGGTTCATGGATGTTATTCATTATTCCAATCTTGACAGTTTAGGCCCTGTTGCGTACATGGTAATAAACTACGACATGCATGCGAATTTTGCAGAGAGGTGACATTCTGAGACGCCATCTTTCCACCTTCATATAGGCGAGAAGACCATCACCTTGGATGACGCCTCATGCCTCCTACATCTTCTCATCAAGGAGAAATGATTAGACCATAAAAGGATCAGGCAAGAGGAAGTCGTCGATATGATAGTCATCCATTTGGGGGGTTGACCCTGCTATGGCCGCACAAGAGGCCTCTGACACAAGAGGTGTAACACCCTATCTTCCCCACACATAAATATACGAAAATCAAAGTTTCATCAAAATAAAAATAGGATGTAGCACATTCTCAAATTCAAACATACATGCCCTGTAACACTTTGACAGATAGTAATCAACATATTTTCTCAAGGTGTCTTCGCATGCTCACCTTCACTTAGGGTATCATCGCAGCGGAATTTCTCATCAACAAAGTATGCAATCAATAAATTATTTAATTTCAAAAAATTTATAACATAAACGAAATCATAAATGCGATCTCTTTAAAACCTCAAAACATAAAAATATCAAACATGAGAGTATACAACAACTCTCTAACGAAAGATTAGACAAAAACTCGCAAACGTTTTCCAGTGTTATATATCAGAGCACGTAAACTAAAACGCAGAAAGAAAAAGAGTAAACAACCTCATGACATCCTCCACTCTAAACAACTACTCAGTTACCTGCTTATTTGTACCCGAAAGAGAAGGACAGACCACAATAACAACAACAAAGGGGTGAGAAATCACAATCAATAATAATATGCATTATACTGCAAGGTAGAATATCTACACAACATATTCTACACAATATCATTCACAATATATCACAATATATTCTCACACTCAAACTCATCAATCATTCACATCTCAACAAAATGCAAATAATTCATTATACAACACAACTCAACTATGCAACTTTATGCGTATGCATGTAGTACCAACTCAATATTTGGTTCTTCATACGAACCAGGTTCCAATCTCTGTGAACCCTGAACCCCCTTTCTGAGCTTCAAGCTCCGTCTAAACTAGCATACATACCTCTTGACACAACTCTTATGATGCATGATCATATCATCAAATTAATGCATTAAGAACCCTCTTTGATCCTAACATAAATGCATTGACAACTCTAGTAATTCCCTCTTTGGATTAAATCATACCAAAATCATAAATTGCACATTATCAATCAATAGGGCAACACAAGCATGCTAATAATTCATCTCTACAAAATTATATTTCAAACATGCAACAATACCACAAACATAACTCAAAATAATCCATATTCACAACATTCCCATATTTCATACTTATTCTCAACGCTTAACATCTCGTCATAGCAACATATTCATACATTTTCACAACTCATAAAACATATTCCTCAAACTCGCACAACTCGACATTTATTCGATCAAATAATTTTTAATAATTATTGTCATCAATTACTCATGTTATTACAACATATTAAGCCTCTGGAATTATTACCAATTGATAAAAATTCACGTTATCTTTCCAACGCTTTGAACTGCGTCTCATTCCG
Source organism: Lathyrus oleraceus (assembly GCF_024323335.1). Taxonomy (NCBI): domain Eukaryota; kingdom Viridiplantae; phylum Streptophyta; class Magnoliopsida; order Fabales; family Fabaceae; genus Lathyrus; species Lathyrus oleraceus. The sequence continues at coordinate 232,384,757 of NC_066585.1, forward strand.
AGTTACGGAACTCAAGTTATGATAAAAACAAAAACAGAAGAATTTTGTTGCTGGAGCATCTCGCTACGCGAGAGCCTCCCCATACCCGTGATTTAAAAAAATCCCCATCCTCGAGCCCATACCCGCTTGGGTGCCAAAGTTATCACCCGTACCCATGCCCTATGGGTATGTAAGTACCCATACCCGTACCCGTGACCTGCATTCCTATTAAAAGTAAATAGATCAGTTATAAAATATCATATAATTTTAAGTTTTTAAAAACATTAAAAAAATTTCAAACAATTTATTGTTGAAATAAACGAACACTTATATTAAATACGTAATGGTTTAACATTGATATATGTTTTATAATTGATAGACATACATTTTCATATAATAATATAAACTAAAATATATAAATATAAATATAAATACATAAATATATAGTGTGCGGGTATGAGGCGGGGTGAGTACCAAGGTGCCCATACCCGCACCCGTACCCGCTTATTTTTATGGGTAATTACCCGAGCCCATGCCCGTTCCCATTTTTACGGGTTTTTACCCTACCCATTATGGGTAAATTTGTGTGTGCCCATTAGAGATGGATCAAATTTCCACCCCTACTCCCTCGCTAAGCGACGACGTAAAGATATGCAAAAATCATAATGCGATTTTCACCATTGGAGGACCTATGGAATTCTGATTTCGATTCTGTAAAAAGTCAGACACTCAGAAGTAGGCATACTACGATTATCCCATGATTAAAATCTAATTTAACACATAAAATCCATTATTTCCATGAAAATCATTGATTTGCAAAACCTTCGACAATGCAACAATGGTGGGAAAACATCAAGTATAAAAGCAGAAAAATCAATCACGAATAGTGCACGGGTTCATCAATTATTACAGACAATTTTCATATACAATCAAAATTCATCCACAACGTACACCCTATTGGAGGTTAAGGACTTATCTACCATACCCCTCATGCATAAGCCCTACTGAAAGCTATTCAACCCCCTTACCGGATACTCCTAACAACAAAATTTTAATTTCTGGTAGAACTTCTTCTTCTCCACTCCAAGTTTCTTCCTCTTCTTAACCCTTTGGTCTCTTTCTCTTTTCTATGGTTTCTACGTATAGACAAAATAGGATATTCCTAATTTTCTCTCATTATAATGGATGACTTCTCGGCAAGTGTATCCATAGTGTTGTTGTACTAAAAAGATATTGATTCCACATGGACTGCTATTTAACAAAACAATAGTTGTACAAGTATAAAAAGTAACAATTGAGGTTTTTTTTAGTTTGGATGCTAAAATAAAAGTTACTCTAAAATAAGACGAAAGGAGTCGGGTTTTATATATAATCCCTTATTTCTCCTTTATTGATGTCTAATGCATTACATGAATGAGAAAGTCATTATATTTCCACGACGAATTAACACAACCACTATACCCAATCCCTTGGTGTATAACTCACTAATTTCTACATGGGATCTCCTGTCCCTACTCAACCAACATAAGTGAAATTGAGAGATGTAATAGAACGTTAATTCTAACGCCACTACTCGGGGTCTCTTATCCCTATTCAACCAGCGTAAGTACAACAATGACCCTAGTTCTAACACATAAACTAATGGTCAGTATTCCCTATCTGTCCAAGATCAAATTAAAAGAGTATCTCACATAAAAAAATATTAAGCAAAAGAAACAATTGAATAGAAATATAACTCCAATTATTCATGCAATGACAAATTAAACATATGTCCCAACAGGTTCAAAATAAGTTCCCACTTTCACAATTAATTTTTCCTCAATTCCCACTTTCACCCAAAAAGCTCTATTTTCTTTTTAAATAATTAATCTAATATATTATTATTACTAAAATAATTTCTAGTAATTGTGGCCCACTTCTACTCATCCAATCTCTAATCACTCTCCACACTCTCACCTCAAGGTCACACACCCCTGACACCCATATTATTCAATTATCACATGCAATAATTAAATCAAATTATAATAATTCAAATAATTCGGTAAATCAAGAATATGGGTGTTACAACTCTCCCCCACTTAAAGAAATGCTGCCCTAGAAAATTACCTTAAGCAAACAGAATCTGGTACAACTCCCTCATCTGGCTCTCTAGCTCCCAAGTCACGTTTCCGTCAGTAGGTCCTCCCCAAGCTACCTTCACCAAGGTAATCTCTTTACCACACAACTGCTTCACTTTCTGATCCTCTATCTGCATGGGTGATGCTTCAACAATCAAGTTATCTCTCACCTGTACATCATCCACTTGTACCACATGGGACGAATCCATAATGTATCTCATCCATTGAGACACATGAAACACATCATGAAGATTAACAAACGACGGTGGTAAAGTGATCTGATATGCTACCTCCTATCCTCTATAGAATCTGGTATGGAACAATGAAACGTGAAGTGAGCTTTCGAGACTTTGAAGCTCGACCCACACTAGTTATCAGAGTAACTCTAAGAAACACATGATCACCCTCTTGGAACCCAAGTGCTTTCCTCCTCTTGTCATGGTAACTCTTCTGACGACTCTACGAAGCTCTTATCTTTTGAATCATTTTAATCTTCTCTGTCGTTTGTTGGATAATCTCAGGCCCAACTACAGTATTCTCTCCCGATTCATACCAAGACAAAGGCACCCTACACCTTCTACCATACAATGACTCAAAAGTTCTCAACAAGACAAAGGCGCCCTACACCTTCTACCATACAATAAACTTTATCAACGGTAAAAATCCATCCCAAACACCTTTTTTATGGAGTAGACAAGTTCTCAATAAGTCTTCTAAATATTGGATAATCATCTTCGTCTGACCATCTGTCTGCAGGTGATAAGCAGAACTCAACCGCAACTTCGTACCCAACGCTTTCTGCAAGCTCTCCTAGAACCTTGAAGTAAATCTTAGATCTCTATTAGATACAATACTGAAAGGAATACCATGCATACTAACAATCCTATCAATATACATCTCCATTAGTTTCTCCAATGTATAATTAAGTCTTATCGAAAGGAAATGAGCCGATTTATTCAACCTCTCGACGATGACCCAAATCGTAACACAACCTTTCGATGCCCTCAGAAAACTAGACACGAAATCCATCGAAATCATGTCCCGTTTCCACTCTGGAATAGACAACGACTGCATCAATCCTAACGACTTCCGATGCTCCACCTTTGACTTCTGACAAGTCAAACACATATACACAAAACTAGAAACCTCCTTCTTTATTCCTAGCCACCCGTTACCTTGGATTTTTCGACTTGGCTATAAGTAACAAGTATTAATGGGAAAACAATGAATATACTAGGTTGAAGGACAAGGTAAACAAAGTCGAAGGGGAACCGAGTTAATGCCAGGTCAAAAGTCACGTATAGTGGTGTGAGTCGAAGTGATTACACGTTGAAGGGCATTGTAAGAGTTCAGGGACTTAGTGAAATTGAATACTATGCTATGTTGGCTAAGGTTGGAGTTCATCATTATAATGGGAACAATGTCTTTTAGGAGTTGAATATGGAAAATGCTGGAGTGGGCTATCGTAACATGGTTGACATTAAAGACTTAGACGTAGGAGGTCAGTTCTTGATGACCAGTAAAAGTAGTTAAGATATTTGAATGCTGTTAAAAGAGTGGTAACTGGTTTAACATAGATGTTTACTCGAAGACACATGGAGGCTCGTTATAGGGTTAGTCGATCGTTCTTGGGTAGTTATTTTGGAGTAGTATATAAAGGGACTTATGTTCATTTGGGAAAAGGTCTGCAATTGTACACATATTCTATAAACTCAAAGTACATGTGCATTTGAGAAACAAGTGAGGAAAATGTACGTATGCGTTCCATAATTTATAAATTTAAAGTCTTTTCACATTTAAATATCTTTTATGCATTGAATTACCTTTCAATTTCATTTTACAATTTATGCCTCTACTTCACCTTGCATTTTATTTTAATCTTTATTCTGAAAATCTTTTATTCCAAATCTTACTTCAAACATTGAAATAAATTGAAGAAGTTACCCTTCAGTTTCGACACCGAATGTTGTTCAAAACCATAAATGCATACAAATATGTTTTGGGATATTTTCGAGTTTGATCCCTTAAGTATTAATAGAAACTTGTGTTTGTTTATCAAGTTTCATTGTAAACAAATTGGCACACCTGGTGGGACCTTTTTTTTTGTGTTTTTTGCTTTGCATTTTTGGAAAATTTATAACTTTTCATTCCCGTAACTTCTCATTCTCTGAGTGCGAGTGCACATGAGATTAAGGTATGGTAAAATAACAAAGAGAGAAGTTAGAAGACCTTTAAGGGGATACACTTGGAGAATGACTGTAATGCCCCAAACTACTTTCAGGATTATCGACTGACCCCACAAATCAACACAGGTCTTTTTAGCATGTTTTATCCTTACTCACACGCTTTCCAAAAAACTTCCCAAAAGGTCACCCATCCAAATACTATTCCAAGTCAAGCACGCTTAACTATGGAGTTCTTATCTGTTAGGCTACCGAAAAGAAGATGCATCTTGTTGGTATAGGTAGTACCAAATAATCCTTATAAGTCTTCCTTCAACCATGCAGTCACATACCTGTACAGCTTCAGGATCCCTCTCATTCCAATGTGAATTCAGTTTTTTCTCTAGAAGCTTCTAGGAGTGTCTCATTGTCATGCCTCGTGCACCGACAACCACTCCCTCGCCCTTGGGTGTAACATAGTACCAATTAATCCTTATAAGCCTTATGGCTCTGGTAATATTTTAATCTTTGTCCGTTCACTACAAAAGGACTACATGAATGATCACCGATTTCTATTGCCCCAGATTTCAGGACTTTGGTGACCTCATAAGGGCCAGTCCATCTTGAGCATAATTTACCAGGAAATAATCACAATCTAGAGTTAAAGAGAAGTACGGGGTCACCTACGTTAAATTCTTTTTTAACTATCTTTTTTTCATGCCATGCTTTGGTTCTTTCTTTATAGATGATGGCATTTCCGTAAGCATTTCGACGTAGTTCTTCTAATTTATGGATGTCTAGAATGCGTTTTTCACCGGCTGCTAAGTAGTCCATATTAAGGGCTTTTATGGCCCAATAAGCTTTATGTTCTAGCTCAAGCGGTAGGTGGCAAGATTTTCCATAAACCAATTAATAAGGGGTTATTCCTATAGGGTTTTGAACGTGATCATGTAAACCCACAATGCTTCTTGTAGTCTTAGGGACCAATCTTTCCGGGATATCGAAATGGTTTTCTCTAAGATTTGTTTAATCTCCTTATTTGATACTTCCACTTGACCACTGGTCTGCGGATGGTACGGTGTTGCTACTCTGTATTTTACTCCATATTCATTTAAAATATTATTAAATATTCTTGATATGAAATTTGATCCTTCGTCGCTTATAACGAGGCGAGATACTCCAAATCTAGGAAATATGTAGTCTTAAAATAATTTGATGACTACGCGAGTGTCGTTTATGGGTGAATCTACAACTTCAATCCACTTAGACACGTAGTCAACGGCTACTAAAATGTACTTATTTCCCATCGAAGATGGAAAAGGTCCCATAAAATGTATTCCCTAGACATCAAAGAGTTTTATTTCTTGCATATTTTTCAAAGGCATTTCATCACGTCTTGAGACGTTCCTAGTGCGTTGACATCGATCACATCTGATAATATAGGCATGGATGTCGCACCATAATGTTGGCCAGAAAATGCCTGCTTGGAGTATTTTGGCGCAAGTCTTAGACGTGCCCGCATGTCCACCGTATGATGCAGAGTGACAGTGTTTGATTATATTCTCTACTTCCTCTTCAGGGACACAACGACGAAATATACCGTCTATTTCTCTCTTGAATAGGAGGGACTCGTCCTAGTAGAAGTGTTTTATGTCGTGAAAGAATTTCTTCTTATGTTGGCAATTAAGGTCGGGGGGTATGATATCAGCAGCTAGGTAGTTTACAAAGTCGGCGTATCAAGGTACGTTTGTTAATACAAGAGATTTTTCAATGTCTTGTTTTAAATAAGGGTCCGGGTCATCATAATGATTGGTTTTAATTTCCATTATAAGTATGTCATAGGTAAATTCATCATTTATCGGGATAAGATATGGTTTTAGGTATTCGAGCCTCGAGAGGTGGTCAGCAACCACGTTCTCGGTGCCTTTCTTATCACGAATATCTAGATCGAATTCTTGTAGTAAAAGGATCCAGTGAAAGAGTCTAGGCTTAGCGTCCTTTTTGCTTAATAGATATCAGATGGCGGCGTGATCGATGTAAACTATGATTTTAGCTCTGACTAAATAAGATCGGAATTTATCGATGGCGAAAACAATGGCGAGGAGTTCTTTTTCAGTTGTGGCATAATTAAGTTGTGCAACATCTAATGTCCTACTAGAGTAGTAAATTACATGAAGTTTTTTATCTTTCCTTTGCCCTAACACAACACCCACATTGTAATCCCTTGCATCGCACATAATTTCGAAAGGTTGGCTCCAATCGGGCGGTTGCATAAGAGGTGCGAAGATTATTGCTTGTTTAAGGTGTTTGAAAGCTTGTAGGCACTTATCGTTGAAAATGAATTCAACTTCTTTCATTAGAAGATTTGTTAAAGGTTTTGTTATTTCGGAGAAATCCTTAATGAAGCGTCGGTAGAAACCGGCGTGTCCAAGGAAACTTCGGATATCTCTAATTATCTTAGGTGGTTGGAGGTTTTCTATAACCTCTATTTTAGCCTTATCAACTTCCATACCTCTCTCAGATACTATGTGTCCTAACACTATTCCTTTGGTGACCATAAAATGACATTTCTCCCAGTTTAGAACAAGATTGACTTCCACGCATCGTTCTAGAATTTTCTCAAGTTTAGTTAAACAATTTTCAAAACTGGATCCATATACCTAGAAATCATCCATGAAAACTTCCATGATCTCGTCGAGGAAATCTGCGAAGATTGACATCATACATCGTTGAAAGGTAGTTGGGACATTGCATAGTCCGAATGGCATTCGTCGATAGGAAAATGTTCCATATGGGCATGTAAAGGTTGTTTTCTCTTGATCATCGAGGTGAATGGGAATTTGGAAAAATCCTAAGTATCCATCTAAATAGAAAAGTAAGAATGTCTTGCTAGGCGTTCAAGCATTTGGTCTATGAACGAGAGTGGGAAATGGTCTTTACTAGTTACTTTATTAAGTTTTCTATAATCAATACACATACGCCAACCGCTTTCTATGTGTTTAGCTACTTGTTCTCCTTTTTCGTTTTGTACTACTGTGACACCTCCCTTTTTAGGTACCACATGTACAGGGTTTACCCATTTACTATCGGATATTTGGTATATAATTCCATCCTCTAGTAGCTTCAACACTTCTCTTTTTACCACGTCACTCAGTATAGTATTTATCCTTCTTTGATATTCTCTGGAGGATTTAGAATCTTCCTCCAGCATAATCCGGGGCATACACACGAACAGACTTATCCCTTTGAGATCAGAAATGTTATATCCTAAAGTTGTGGGATATTTTCTTAAAACATCTAAGAGTTGATTTGTTTCATCACCATTTAAGGCGGCGCTTACTATGACGGGACGATTTAGTTCTTCATCCAAAAACTCGTATCTTAGATTCTTAGGTAGCTCCTTAAGCTCTATTGTTGGTTTCTTAGGACATGGCATATGGTTTGGGGTGAGTGCTAAGCATTCGTGAAGGCTATCATCTATATAAGGGTCTTTAAATTCGTCGTCCTCCATTATGGGGGTCGTAGGTAATTTAATTGTTTCAACGAGGTCTTCTTGGTCTAACTCTCTTATGCGTTCGTCGATGATGTCGATGACATAACATGAGTCGTCTATGGCTGGTGCTTTTAAGAATTTTGATAATATAAATTCTACTTTTTCATCACCTACCTCAAAATTCATTTTTCCTCTCTTGACATCTATTATAGCCCCATCTATTGATAAGAAGGGTCTACCTAGAAGGATAGGGATTTCGTCGTCTTCTTTAATGTCCATGACAACAAAATCTGTAGGAACATAGAGTTGGCCAATCCTAACTAGGATGTCTTCTAAAATGCCTATTGGATACTTAACGTATCTATCGGCTAATTGAAGGGACATTCTAGTCGGTTGCATTTCTCCTAGGTTTAACCTATTACAAACGGCTAAAGGCATTAAGCTCACGCTGGCTCCTAAGTCCAAGAATGCTTTATCGATAACATGATTTCCTAAAACACAAGGTATAGAAAAACTTCCTGGGTCTTTCTCCTTTTTAGCGAGTTTATTTTCAGCAATAGAATTGCATTCTAAGGGTTTAGGATCATCAAGTCTTCGTTTGTTGGTTAGGATGTTCTTAAGGAACTTGGCGTAAGATGGTATTTGGGTGATGGCTTTGGTGAATGGAATCTCGACATTGAGTTTCTCAATCACTTTTACAAACTTTTTATATTGGTTGCCTAATTTGGTTTGCTTAAGTCTTTGCGGAAATGGGATTGGTGGTTTGTAAGGAGGGGGTGGTACGTAAACTTTAGTATCTTTCTCTCCTTCCTTATCTTTAACTTCTTCCTCTTTTTGTTTCTCAGGTTCTACTAGTTCCTCTACTTGTTTCTTGGGTGTGGTCACAACATTTTTCTTGGGGGGTTCTCGTTTATTCAACCTAGGGTTTACGGGTTCATCGTAAGTAGTTCCACTTTGTAGGGCAATTGCTTTAGCATGCCCCTTGGGGTTAGGTTGAGGTTGTCCAGGAAATTGTCCTCCTGGTGTAGTTTGAGTAGCTTGTTGTTGTGCCACTTGATATAACTGGGTTTCAAGCATTTTGTTGTGGGTAATTATAGAGTTTGGTTCCCAATTGTGTAATTAGTCCATTTATATGAATGTTTTGGTTCATGAATTCCTTATTTTGCTAATTATGGGCTGCGATGAAGCTCTCCACCATTTTCTCAAAGTTTGACTTTGGGGAAGTAGCTTGCACTTGTTGGTTTGGAAACCAGACGCTCTTTGAGGTGTAGAGTTTTGAGTGGGGTTATTATTCTTATAGGAAAATTTTGGGTGATTCCTCCATCTAGGGTTATATGTGTTAGAATAGAGGTTACCTTGGGCGTAATTGACCTGATCTGAGTTTGTGTCAGCTAAAAGATTACATTCAGCTATCGTGTGTCCTTGGGTTCCATAGATCTCGCATCTGGGTTGGATTGCGGTTGCGGTAGCTATAGGGTTAATCAGTAAACTTTCTACTTTTGGGGCTATAGTGTCCATTTTGGCACTCATATGGTCAAGGCAACTGACTTCGTAAATACCTCATTTGGTCTCTTTCCTCTCTACCGGTGCTCGTTTCGTTCCCCATTGGTAATGTTTTTGTGCCATATCTTCAATGAGAGCGCAAACTTCGGGGTATGGTTTGTTCATCAGAGCACCACATGCGGCAGCGTCGATGGTCATTTTGGTATTATAGATGAGTCTGTTATAAAAGGTATGACTTATAAGTCATTGCTCTAACCCATGGCGTGGACAGGCTCTTAGGAGTCCTTTGTATCTTTCCCAAGCGTCGAAAAGTGATTCACCCTCTTGTTGCGTGAATCTGGTTATTTGGTTTCGTAGGACAACAGTTTTACTCAGTGGAAAGTATCTAGCAAGGAATACTTTCTTTAGGTAAAACCAAGTGGTTATAGAGTTTGCTGAAAGGGAATCTAGCCATGATTGGGCTCTATCTTTGAGGGAAAAGGGAAATAGTCATAGACGTTCACCTCAGAAGAAGCACCATTGGCTTTTAAGGTATCCGCTAATTGAAAAAAGACTTTTAGGTGTTGGTTCGGGTTTTCCGTAGGAAGACTGACGAACTGGTTCTGTTGCACTAATTGTAACAGAGAGGGTTTTAGTTCAAAGTTATGAGCTGGTAGGGAGGGGTTTACTATACTAGAGTGAGGATCTTAGTTGGATAGTAGGGCGAAATCCTTAAGTGGTCTTTCATTTTGGTCTTCTTTCCATTGCTCTTTTAAGTCTTCGAAGTAAAAGACGAGCTCGGGCGTATCTTTCGGATTCCTCGATTTGCTGGTTGCAGTTGGACAAGTACTTGTTCCCCTACGTGCAAAAGTACCACCATTAGAACAAAGAAAGAAACAATGGTTTTGTAAGTACCATAATTTTCTAGGGAACAAAACCTCACAATGAAGGCAGATTGAAGTTTGCTAAATGAAAGCCACCTTAAAAATTGACTTTGACCCCTTGCAAGTTGAGGATGCTAGCTATGTGGAACCTATAGAAATTAATATGGTCAAAATTTCTGAAGATTTCTACATGGTTGAGTTTGAAGAAAGTGAAAATCAAATCGAAGAAGCATTCCCAAAGGCTGATGAAGGATTTGTGGAATTTCTCTATAGGTGCAAGGCTGAAGACTCAGAAGTGATGTTGTGTCCTCGATGCAATGTTGTCTTTGACAAGAAGGTTGCGAGAAAGGTTGAGAGTGCTTAGAAGGAAAAAGAGAAGGAGATTTGAAGGAGAAATAGGTCATAGTCTCACTTTGGCAAGAGAGCGGTGCCCCAGATAAAAGAACAGGTGTCTGCCCAACAAAAGGATAGACCTAGTACTTACAAGCCTACGCCCAATGCTCCTCAAGGGAGGTGGGCTAGGCTTGCTGGCAATGAGTATGCTGGAAATCCAAAATGGTGGAACTTTAAGATTGTACGAGGATCCTCTATGACGTATCGAGAGAATTTCCAAATGTCAGAGAGGCGTTCTTATGGACATAACAATTACAAAGGTAAAAACCCCATGTCGAGGATGCAATGGAGGAGGTTTCAGAGGAAGAAAAAAGTTGATAGAGATGTTGCTGAGTCGAGTAACAATAAGCAACTGATGGGTTGTATCCATAAGTATACGGAGTATGTCCAAGTAATATAAAAGATTATCGATCCCACAAAGACCAATGTCAATCTATCGATTACTATTGTTACGTTGTATATCTAAGGCTAATCGAAATAGAGTGTAATGCGTACAAGAAATAAAAACAAAGATTGAATTCAAATAAATAATACTGGAACGTGATTCACTTCGATCTAATAGTACTCTTATTGTCTAGTAGTAACACTTACGGGGCAATATTTTCTTCTCGAAATAAAAGTTAATTAAACAGGAACCGTCGCGTTAGCGTAATCGGAACCGAGTTTTACTCTCTAATTTATACCTTCCATTTGTCACATATGGCCGAAGCTTACCATGTTAGAGTATTAAACTCTTTTTTTTTAAGGAAATAAACTCTTAGCTCAATTGAAAAGTGATTTTGATTTGAAAGTTTGACTTAAAAGGGTTCCGGACTTTGGCTCGGATAACCGGATCCTAAATCTATAAACGTATCCAAAAATAGTTTTACAATCGCCTTATAATAATATCAAAATTTCCTAATTAATTAATAAAGCACTTTCGCTGTTTTTATCAATTAAAAACTATTACGTAATCAACTTTTATCAATTAATAGTTTTTATCAATTATCGATAATAATATCAACTTTTATCTAAAGTGTTAAACGGTTTTTGATCTTACCCGACGTAATCACGACTATTATGTAAATAGAAACACGGTCTCATTCATGTATGGCCGATCAATTTAAATTTAGAAAAATTGTTTAAAATCAAAATCATCCTCTAAAGTATTTCTACAGAAACAACATATGGAGTACCGTCGAAACGATGATCCTCACATCCCAACACAATAAATTCAGCTGGACATGACTATGGTAAACATTGCATATAATTGATTTGCAGAATAAGTCATTTAGGGATTAAAAACGTGATAAGTGTGTGATTGGTTTCCAAAAGAATGAAAGTGTCACTCTTAAGTTCGGTTCGAAGATAAATCTTTTAGCGGTAAAAGAATTTAAAACAAGTAAGTCGTGCGATAAAGTAAACAAAGTAAAGCAGAGCAATAATGTAAATAAATTTAAAGCGGGACATGAAAATAAAGAATGTAAAGTGGTGCGGGAATTAAAATAAAGTAAAGACAGTGTGATATATAATAAATTGCGAATTGAAATAAAAACCAGCTCCAAATCGGAGACTTGAATCTGGTACAATGCTGGAAAGTAAATCTGACTTGAAGATAAATTTGACAGGAAAATAAACTTCTATGCTACAGTGCTGCAATATCGATTACAACAATAGTGCGATAACCTCTCGATGTGACAAATAATCGCTTTTAATATTGAGTTTATGCCTAATGCTGAAACTAAGAATGGATGATCAAAAACTAAGAATTTAAGACCTATTTATAGTGTAACAATGCCTTGGGGTCCAAGCAGCTGATTGAAAATTCGTGTGAGAGAATTTCTCTGGTCATGGGAGAGTGCTCCAACTGCCTTGACCAAAAGCTTCCTTAAGGAAGATGGTGCCCGCCATCCCCTACATGGCGCCCGCCATGTGTGTAAAGAGGGAGATCGTGGCCTTCTGACCGTTGGGACGTGGTCAACATATGAAGATGGCGTCCGCCATCTATACTTGGCGCCCGCCATGTGGAAAAATAGTGGGAGACATGATCTTGTGACCGTTGAGACGTGGTCAAACCATGACACGTCATGGCGCCATCCTTGCCCAACGCCGTGTGGGACGCCATGTGTGTATTTTTCACTTAAAATCCCCAATTTTTGCTCTTTTTGCATTGTTTCTTTGCCGGAGGCTTATTAGGGAACTGTTACCTGAAAATGAAATAAAACACAAGCATAATACAAGAAATTGACAAATAAAATACAATAAACATGTGCAATCGGAGCCAAATACGCAGTGTGTTTTAGTGTTATCAGCAACATCAGAATCAGGCAAATAATCAAGAAAATAAGCCAGTAGGAAGGAAGTTGTTTTCTCCCAAAACAACTCAGACAAAGACAAAGACCAAGGAAGAGGAGCAGGTGAAAGAAGATGAATTGATCACAGACAACTTCGACTCCAGGTCGGAGGGAGATTTTGATGTTCTATGTAATATAGTATATATGCTCCCTAGGGAGTACAACTGTGCGATGGAAGTTATTGAGATAGAAGATTGTGAAGAGGAGGAGCTGGCGAAACATAAGCCAGTGTGTTATTTTGTAATGAATAACAGGTGTATCGAAGAGAAAAATGTGTTCTTTGAACGACCCCATGAGGGTATAAATAACCACCTAAAGCCCATTTCTATAGGGGTAAAGGTCGAAGGTACCATAATCAATAAAATCCTGGTGGACGGTGGGGAAGTGGTGAGTTTAATGCCTCATTTTTTGTTGGCTAAAATAAGGAAATTTGATATATATATATATATATTTAAGGCCCCATAACATGGTATTGTCCAATAATGAGGCTAAAAACTAGCCAGACCATGGGGGTCATTCAAGTGGATATAATGGTAGGGTATATTACTCGACACACTGTCTTTATGGTGATAGCGTCAAGAGCCATCTATAACTTGCTACTATTACATTTATGCCTCTAAGACAGAATAGTCAAAAATATTGAAGCTGACCAGGGATACTACATGGCCGAAGTAAGCTATGTAGACAAGAGAAATTTTGACAGAAATCTGGCCAACATAGTGCCATGCACACTAGCAAAATTTGCATATATGCCTCTAGAGGAGGCATTTTCTCTTTGAAACTCCACCATACTCGTGGGTTCACATGGGATCGTGAAATTATGGGGGAAAGGTCCTATGATTCTGACGAAATATGGCCAACAGGCTAGGGAGACGAATTTGGCGATGATGACTGAATTTGATGTGCTAGATCGAATCATAACCTACATGGCCGAGAATAGACTTAAAGAGGATTTGAAAGCTTAAGTACCACACATGGCTAGTAAATCCAAAGAGATAGAAGTGTTCGACGTAAGCCAAAGAGTTAACATTGAACCTCAACCAGTCGAAGAGTTGCGAATAACAGTGGGAAATGACGGTAAAAAAGTACAAAGGCTCGATTGTATTTACAACGATGCGACTTTGGGTTTTGAGAAGGACCGGGGAACATATACTATGAATATGCATCCTCAAGATCCATTGGAATGAATAAATCTAGGCGATGGATCGAACAGAAGGCCGACCTACATCAACACCAACATGGATCCAAATTTGAGGACAGAGGTAATTAAATTACTTAAAGAATTTAAAGATTGCTTTGCTTGGGATTATAACAAAATGCCAGATTTGAGCAGGGAATTGGTGGAGTTAAAGCTACCAATAAAGGTAGGCAAGAAGCCAGTCAAACAAACGCCTAAGCGTTTTGCCCCATAAATTATATTCAAAATAAAGGAGGTGATCGAAAGGCTCATAAGAAGCAAGTTCATAAGAAATGTCAGATATGTTGAATGGCTTGCCAACATCATTCGAATAATTAAGAAAAATAGAACGCTAAGGGTCTTCATCAATTTTAGAGATCTAAACGCTGCAACCCCAAAAGACAAATACTCAATGCCTGTCACTGAGATATTGGTCGACTCAGTAGTGAGTTTCAAATACCTTAGTAAGTTAGATGGTTATTCCGGTTATAATCAAATTTTTATTGCAAATAAGGATGTTTCGAAGACGGCATTTAGATTCCTATGAGCTTTAGGCACCTACGAATGGGTAGTGATGCCATTTGGTTTAAAGAATACTGGGGTAACTTACGAAAGGGTGATGAACTCTATTTTTTATGATTACATTGAAACATTTATGCAAATATATATTGACGATATAGTCATTAAGTTCGTTTCAAGAAATGGACATCTCGACCATCTCCGATACTCGTCCGAAAGGATGAGAAAACATGGACTAAAAATGAATCCTCTAAAATGTGCTTTCTGTGTGTAGGCAGGAGACTTTCTTGGTTTTGTAATCCACACAAAAAGGGATCGAAATAAACCAAAACAAAACGAGGGACATTATGGAGACGAAGGCTCCCTCGACTAAAAAAGAGTTGATATCTCTTTTGGGGAAGATCAACTTTGTAAGGAGGTTCATATCAAACCTCAGTGGCAGAATTCGGGCATACTCTGCCTAAAAAAGGAATATTTTTTGTGGCATCCAGAACATCAAAATGCATTTGACAAAATAAAGGAGTATTTAGCAAATCCTCATATTTTGTCCCCTCTAGTCAGGAGTGAAGGTATGAAGTTGTATATTTCTGCCTCATACTTGACTATGGGAAGTGTGTTAGCACAAGAGGATGATAATAGCATCAAAAGATCCATTTATTACCTCAGTCCAGTCTTGAATGATGCAGAAACTATGTATAGTCTTATAGAAAAGATATGTCTTTGCCTGTACTCTTCTTGTATGAAATTAAAGCAATCTATAAAGCCAGTTGATGTCTACGTGTCTTCCCATTTTAATGATATAAAACATATGTTGTCTAAGCCAATTTTTCACAATTGAATTGGAAAATGGGCACTTGCTTTATCATAATATACCCTTACATATGTGCCTTTAAAAGCTATGAAGGGTCAAGTGGTTGTTGATTTTATTATGGATCATGTGATAGTCGAGACACCTTCAAATTACTTGGAAATGGAACCTTGGAGGTTATACTTCGATGGTTCCAGCCATAAGAATGGAGTTGGAGTTGGAATATCGATTGTTTCCCAAAGCAAGATTCCGACTAAGTTTAAATACAAAATTGAAGGTTCTTGTTCCAATGACATGGATGAGTACGAGGCTTTAATAGCCGGACTTGAGATCTTGTTAGAATTGGGAGAAAAACGGGTTGAACTAAAAGGAGACTCTGAACTAGTCGTGAAGAAAATAACGAAAGAATACAGATGTATTGAGGAAAACTTGGTCATGTATTTCGTTATAATAAATCGACTGATCAAGTGTTTCGATTTTGTGGATATCCAACATATTCCTAGATCTGAAAACCACGAAGCAAACAAATTGGCACAAATTGCTTCGGGGTATAAAGTGCCAAAGGAAAGGTTGAAAGATTTAATCAAAGTACGAGGAAGGGTATAAGCGACAAGACTTTCTCCCTCGGATCTAATGTTAACAAAGCTTGGATAAGTGGATCTAGAAATTTTTGAGATATGTACTATTGAAAATTTAGCCGATGCTGACTGAAGGAGGCCCATAGTTGATTACTTGAGGAACCCAGTTAGAGCAACAGATTGAAAGGTCAAATATAGATCGTTGATCTATGTGGTCATCGAAAATGAATTATTTAAGAAGACGAATGAGGGAGTTTTGCTCAAATCCCTTGGTGAGAAGGAAGCATACTTGGTTGTGTCGAGTGTTCATGGAGGATATTATGGTGCCTATTAAGTAGGGCATAAGACGAGGTTATTATTATGCCGCCAGGGCGTTTACTGGCCTACAATGCTGAAAGATTGCATAGACTTTGCTAAAGGTTGCCAAGAATGTCAGATCTATTCAGGTGCATAACATGTTCCTGCAAGTGAATTACATGCAGTTGTGAAGCCTTGGCCGTTTAGAGGATGGAGTTTAGATTTAATTGAAGAAATTAGGTCTGCATCTTCTAAGAGTTAAAAATATATTTTGGTTGGTATTGACTATTTTATGAAGTGGATCGAAGCAGTCCTTTTGGTTAATGCTGATCAAGAAGCAATAATTGAATTTATTCAAAAGCAAATTATCTATAGGTTTGGAATTCTTGAGACTATCAAGATAGACCAAGGCTCAATGTCTACTGGTCGAAAGATGCAAGAGTTTGCTTCTGAAATAGGAATTAAATTGTTAACTTCGAAACCCTATTATGCTCAGGCAAATAGACAAGTTGAAGCTGCAAAGTTTAATTAAGAAACATGTTGGGAAAAAACCAAAGAAGTGGCATAAAACGTTGGACCAAGTCTTATAGGCTTGTCGCACGTCTCCTAAAGAGGAAATAACTACAACGCCATTTCAGTTAACTTATGGGAGTGAAGTTGTCTTGCCTGCTGAAATCTATTTACAGTCAATTCGAATTCAAAGGCATGACGAAATTCCATCAGACCAATATTGGAAGATGATATTAGATGAAATGGTCGATCTGGCTAAAGAAAGGCTGGAAGCATTGGATGTTTTAATACGACAAAAGGAAAGAATTGCCAAGGTGTATAATAAAAAGGTTAAGTCGGAAGAGTTTTTGGTCGGAGATTACATTTGGAAGGTTATTTTGCTAATGGATTGATGAGACAGAGCTTTAGGCAAATGGTCCCCAAATTGCGAAGGGCCATTTCGGGTATTGCAAATATTTTCGAACAATGCTTATGAGATCGAGGAATTAGCTGTTGACAAACGAATTATAAGAGTGAATGGTAAATACCTTAAGAGGTATAAGCTTACGCTACAGGAGATTCAAATTTCTAAGGAATAGTTTGCAATAAAGAAACAAAAATGCTAGAATGGTATTGAAAGAATGCCAAAATGGCATAGTCATTACATCACGATTAAAGGTGAGCAAAATTAAAGGAAATACAAGTCTAAGCTGGAAATTTTGATTAAACTCTTTAAGTTTGGTTTTGGAGAAGTAGAGCCTGGAAATGAGTTGATCATGGATTTCTTCAAGAGAAGTATCCTCGAGTCCTAATTTGATAGAGGCTTCGGCATGTTCGACTCCCTTAATGGCTTCTTTGTCAATCATTTCTTTTATGGGGAGTGATTTTTCCCAAGCCAACTCAGCCTTCTCTTTCTCCAAGACGCCAATTTCTTTGGTCAGCTCGAGGATCTTAGCACAATGTTGGGCAATCTTGTCTTAAATCAAAGTATTCTTGTTGGTGTAATCCTGAAATTTAGCCTCAAGCTTGTCGACTTCTTACTAAGACACACCACTTGCGTCCTATGCCACTGCCATGGCTTCTTTCACCTGCCGAAGTTTGGAATACGTTGAGTGTTTGAGATCTATATCTTTACAGACTTGATTGAAGTAAGCTTCAAAGTCGAAGAGAAATTTGAGTAAAGAATAAGATGCCCGTTGTGTGTTAAGTTCAGTTAGCAGTTTCTGAATGTCTTTCCCAAGTTGGGAATCTTTCTCGATAGCAGCAAGAAGGTTGACTTTAAAGATGTTTGCTTTTAGTTGTTGAACAAGAAGATTGACCGAGTCACGATCAGTGTCAGCCAGTGATGCATCAGAAGAATGAGCGGATTTAGAATCCGTTGACAGCCTGCGTAGCTTATGCAGCGTTTTAAGAGCCTCAATAGGATATTTTCTTTTAAGAGAAATAATTTCTGTCGTGCTCAACGAGGTGTTTGACATTGAATCATGCACGTTGGTGTAGCGGGGTATTCATTACCTTTAGATTTATTGACTAAATCAAAAGTAAATCATACAATTCGAGTCGCCACCGCACTTCTATTTATCCAAAGGAAAGGTTAGAAAGCGAACAAAAACCGAGAAGTTTTATCAAATCAAAAACTAATAAAAATGTCAGAGATCTGGGTAAGGGGGTTGGTTATGCAATGGGAAGGTTTTAAGCACCCAAAACATCCTTAGTACTCTAAGGGGGCCCTTTTTGCAAATGTTGTATGGTAGGTTGGTATTTGTGAAAATATTTGTGCAAACATGATTGGGGAGATGAGGAAAGAATATACAAATTATTTACAATTTTGTTGTTTGAATGGATGAACCCGTTGCCTACGTACCATCACAAAGGTAGGATCAAAAACTCGTAGTTCGGGGGTAAAAATCTCAAAATAAGTTGGTGAATTGATTGGTCAAAAGCCTTAAGGTCTTTTGTTATCAAAGGGAGAAAACTCAACCTAAACCAGAATCCACCATGTGAGGAGAGCTTTAACATACTAGTGAGAGATCCACCCTATAATAAGTATGGAAGACTTATAGTCCAATCACTAAGGATAAGGTGAGGTTTACATCAACCACTATGATAACTCAAACCTATTAGCTAATGTTTATGAAAAGCTTTGGCAAAGACGGTCATTGGAACCACAAAAACAATTTGAGTGAGTTGTATTTACAAATTAGAAGTATTCACAAAATGAAGTCAAAGTTGACTTAAGGTTCAATTCAAAATAAGTATTATGAAAAGAGTTTGAAAAATCAAAGGCATAGTGCCTAGGTTTCTAATTTTGAAAACAATGTCAATGTTTGCACAAAATGAGTTTGGCTTGGGTTATAGTGGAGAGAAGAGGAGAAGGGCTAGGTCCTAAACATGCAAAGATGAGGGAATAGAAATAAAACCCTTGGAGTTCCTTTCTTGAGATCATAAAGATGATCCAAGTTGCTCCTTTCCTTTGGACTTAGCGAGCAATAAGCAATTAACTCAAGCAATCAAGCAAATATTCAATCAAGCTCCTAGGAATCTTCCAATTGGCTTTGTCTCTCTTATCTTGGATGCTCATGACAACGGTCCTTCTAAATAGCTCAAGTTTGGGATCTCTATCACAAGAACAAACAGATCAAAAAGTTCCACAATGCAATAGAAAGAATGGACAAAGGGAGAGTTTAGATTAGGGGTCATTTCAATTCAACTTCAAGATTAAGCATTCTAAAGGCATGAGGCCTAGTTGCTCTTTAACATATTTAGCATTCTAAAGGCATGAGGCCTAGTTGCTCTTGAATTTCCATTTAGCATAGGTAAGGTCCTAAATCTAAGTCCTTTCTCCATTTTGCATTGGGTTTACACAAACAAAAACAAAACAAGCGCAAGACAATAATATATACACAATAATGTGCTCAAGTGAGCAAAAGGCAAATGGCATAAACATAAACATGAGCTCAAGTGAGCAAAGGGAAAAGACAATATTAATAAATGAGCAAGAAATTAAATTGCGAGAATGAAATGCTTGAATTAAAAGTTAGTCATTAGTAGTTAGTGTTAGTGTGCCATAAGGCAATTTAGTGCTATGTTAAGCAATCGTAAGTAGACTAATGTAGTAGTCACACCTATCTGAGCCGATAAATAAAATTATAGGCAAATAAACACAAGTTAGAGACCATGACTAGTAAGCCAAGCTCTTACAACTTGCCATGCCAAAAGAAAAAAAGAATGACCTTGTATGGATTTAGGTTTTTTTTGCTTGACCAAGAAGCAACCTATCTTGGACACAAAGCAATTCACTTGATCTTTGATCAAGATAAATTTGATTTGGATCAAAGAAGGTTAAGCCCCTCATATGTCAAGGCTAACCACCAATCATTAACTCATTGGTCAAAAGAAAAAGAAGAAGATGAAGATGGAAATGGAATGAACCAAAAATGAGAAATCAAAAGACATAACCAAGACACATTGATCAAACATGAATGGAATCAACATCAATCAATGGTAAACAGAAGTGAAATGAAGCTTAGAGGTCAAGAAAGGTCAAACATATTTTTGGTATTTTTTTTGGAATTAAAATAATACATAAAATAAAATGAACAAATAAAGGTCAAACTTCAAATCCAATTCAAATCAACTTGGATAAGTCCAATTGGATCATCATAAGCCTAACATGGTCAAACAAGGTTTGACAAATTTTTTCACCATTTTTTGAAAACAGAAACTAATTTTAAACAATTAAAAATGAAGAAAAATAACATAATTGGACTAAAATCTCAAATAAATCTCAAGTCAATTAAGAAATTGATGAGAATATTTTTCATAGATCCATCATCATCCAAAGATGTTAAGAAAATAGTTTTGACATTTTTGAATATCAAATGGTATTTTAAATGAATTAAAATCAATCAGAAAAGAAATAATTCATAAAAAATATTAAATGGAATCACAAAAATAATTAAAAATCATTTTATGAAACTAGAATTTAAGAGAAATTTTTTGCAATTGGTCCCATATTTTTGTGATTCCAAATAAAGAAGTTATGAATTTTTAAAATAAAATGGAATAAAAGAAATTAAAATGGAAATTCAGAAAATAGGAAAAAACCACAAGCGTCAGATCCCACTTCATTAATTGACGTGGCTGATCACATGGCTGGGAAACGCGCGCGCATGATGCACCTTGGTCAACAGCGTGGCATTCAGCATTAAAGAAAGTCATAACAAAGCAAGGCTGAGATTAAATCTGGGAATCAACATCCAATGGTCCAGATTCAAAGGCGTGGGGACGGTGGTGGAAACTACCGTCTTCTCCGGTGAGAAGGCCTCTTCCGGCCACCAGTTGCAGGTTTTGAAACCTCAATTATAACACGCGATCCATATACCATTCGAAAGCTGGGGTGATGTACATCACCCATGTGACCTTAGTTTTCGCTCAAGATCCCTATAGAGGAAGAAATTTGAGCTTGAAAAATGAGGTGTTCAATCTGAAGTTAACTAATTCTCAAAATTAAAACCACAAATCAATTGCCTCTCACATGAGGACTTCAGAAATGCCAACCAAACCAAGTAATGCACAAAAATCAGAGAGATTCGAATCAAAACAGTTATGAGATAAACCTTTGAAATGTAGCTTTTAAGAGCTTGATCCAATCCAATCCTTGAGTGCAGCTTGATCTTGAAGTAACAATGAAGCAAGGCTAAGGAATTAGAAGCTAAAGATCAACCAGGGAAGTTGAAATTTAAGCTTGAAAAGTGAAGTGAAATTTCAGAATTCCTTTGAGTGAGAGGTTAGGGAATCAGTTCAGCAGAGTTTCAGGCGCCTTCACGTTGAGAAATGAGCAAGGCAAGACATTCTATATATAGCCACAGCTGATGCAAGGCATGATCAAACTCGTGTGTGCATGAACTTGGGTCCTCCATGCATGGACCTGCACAGGAGCATGTGAGGCCCAAAAGCAATTGCAATTGAGTGTTGATCATCAACCAAAGTGAAATGGACGTGCATATTGTAATGCATTAGCTTGTGCATGGAAATTTAGCATGTTGTGCATAAATGATCACAAAACTTCACCTCTTCGAAAATGCCAATTGGAAAATTGAAACATAAGCATGTGGGTAATGGTTGGAAAGGTCTTGACATAAGGAAAAAATGTTATGTTGAACAAAAATCCATTTGGAGTTTGGAAATTATTGAAAACTGGCCATGAAGTTCAAGGTACAAAACATGTATTTGAAACTTTTGCCAAAATGGACCAATTCAAGCCCTTCTGTTTCAATGATACAAGCCTCAAATGACAAAACCTTCAACACCAAAGTTGTATATCTTTTCAAGACAATCAATTTGGACTTAAATTTTGCATCATTTGGAGATTTAATGAGAAAGGTATGGGCACTTGAAGTTGGACTTTTTCAAGATTCAATGGCTTTGGTCCAAAGTGACCTATGATGTTTTGTATTATCACATGTGTTTCTTTTGGGATTATGAAATTTTGTCCAACATAGCAATTGAAGTAGACATCCTAAAATTTCCAATTCACTTGGTCTCACCTTAAAATAATAAAAAATGAAGGAGTTAGGTCCTTGGGAAGTTGACCCAAAATTAGGGTTTCAATCAAAATGACCTATAATTTTTTGAAATGAATGATGACCTTACAAGTTTCAAATGGATTTTTGATGAACATGAAAGTTGTTCATATGGATCTTAAGAACATGTTTTATCTTGGGGACATCATTATTTGACAAACACATCAAGAGTTAGGTCTCAGTGGATTTCAAAATAGTCAGATGAATTGACTGATCAACTTCTCAAGTCCAAACTTCAAATCTTGATGAATGAATGATTGAGGATAATCACATAGGCTCATATATGCATAAAATGATGAATGAAAGAACTTCCCTTGGTTGAATTTGATCATAGGTTGAGGTTGCTTCATGAGCAAGGCACAGTTAATGCATAGTTGAATTAGGGTTTCCTTGGGAAACAAGCCTCAAGCCCTTTGGTTTATCTTGATCAAATTGACAAATTGAGATACTTGGGAGGCATATATGATGATTGAGAGCTTTGTGAATCATTGTCATGCTTGCTTTCATCTTCATCTATCCACTTCTTTGGGCATATGAGCCTCCTAGGAGCCTTATATCACATGGTTGTTTGAGCTTCAAAACAAAAGATGTTAGTGACATATTTTTGTGCTTTTGGTTAGTAAACAAAATAGGAAAAGCAATAATATACAATTCAAGCATGCTTGGTGGTCTCAAACCGACTCACACAAGTCCCACTCTAGGGTAAGGAGCCAATATGCTATGATCCTTGCGGCAAATGCAAATGAGCAATGTTATGATGCCATGAGGGATCTTAGGGTCAAAATTAGGGTCTTACAGATGCCCCTATTTAAGGTCATTCTAGCCGGAGATACGAAGGTTAAAATCTTTGTTCCGACGAGGTAGAATGGGCTTAAATAATAACAAAGGGACGAATTTTGGTCACTAAGAGACCTTATGATGCAAATGTTTGTATGCAAAAGTTAATACTCTATGGGGATATGTGTCCACAAAGAAGAAAACAAATCAGGAGAAACTGAAAATCCATAAGAGTAATATACTCATAAATGGGACAGAGACTCTGTGGGAAATTAGGGTAGAAGTGCGTGAGCAGGTCACGACTTGAAACTTGCTAGGAGACACGAGGGGATTCCATGAAAATAAATTAATGGAAAGACTCGAGCTGACGCAAAGATGCATGTATTGAGGAATATGCCAATATAACGAAACTATCCACAAAGGATACTTCGGATAAAAATCCGGACTCGGATGGGGAATGTCCATAAAGGATTCGGCCGAGGAAGAAAAACGAGGTATTATCGGTTACAGGGTAATAAACTCAAAATGAGACATGTTATAAGAACACCGGTATAAGGGTGAGAGAACAATACGCTTGGGGAGAAAGAATATCTAAGACCGGTATAAGGGTGAGAGATATCAATCATCCAAAACATCTGAGGAAGACCTAAAAGGTATATTTCAACTCAGGAAAATCTGACTCCACGGGGGACAAAAGTCATAATAGGGAGCAGAAGGAAGGAACACCAGGGATACCGGTTACTGGGCATATAATAGGTGACCAACCAGGCGTGAATTGAGGAATATTCCCAAGACCCTCATCATCCGAAAGGAGGGCTGAAAAAAAAAGCACACTCGATTACAGGATGGACATTCGATTCCATAAGGAGATACGAATCTTACTCAACTGGGGAAGACAAGACCTCGACTGAAGAGCGCATGAGATATGTTATCTATTACCGTCAGAACGTAGATAACATACTCGCATGGACGATTATCCACAACCGGTTACTGGGTTAATAAAGGATAAATCGACCGAAAAGAAAGGACATCGGGATACCGGTTACTGGGTATAAAATGATGACCAATCAAGGGGAGAAACAATCATTACCAAACAAGGGTAAATGAAAGATGACTCGCTGGGGATAAATTGCTTGATCAGAGCAATTATCCGAGAGATATATCACCGGCTACTGGGTGGTACACTCAAAACTGAAGGAATATCAATACCGAATATTGGATAAAGATAATCAACAAAGAGGGGATTACATCTACCGGTTACTGGGTAGAAAACCAAAGGCGGGAGTAACCGTCATCAGTTAGGATGAACAAAATCAGGGATTAACTCTGCAAGGGAACAAAATGGGATTTACAACTACCGGTTAATGAGTAAAAAACCACAAAAAATAGGACTTACAACTACCAGTTACTGGGTAGAAGGCCACAACATCCGCTGGGAAGAGAATGAACAATTACGGTTTACTGAGCAATTGGTCACCTGAACCACAGGGAACTGTAGGGGAAATAACAAGAAAGGGGTAAATCTAGGAACAAACTAGAGAGACACAATGAAATAAGACTCAACCCAATGAGGATATAAGTCAGGGGAGTAATTCCTTCTCAATACATACTTTGGAAGGAAACCGAAACAACCATCATCCACGAGGACATAACTCAGTGGGGAATAATGAAGGAAAGATAGACACTTTCTGCCCATAGGGCTGACTCTATATGGAGAAATCAGTCACGGACATCTGCTTGGGGAAGAACATTTCATCACTAGCAGGAGATAACAAGCAAAGATATATGGCAAAGAATGCAACATGAACATCTGAATGCTATAATTATGCATGTATATGCGTGGTTTATGTATGATTAATGTTGACAAGCAGACATATCTAACACAAACAGGTCCCAGGATCAATGGACAGACATCCGGTACAACATCTCAAAAGAGAAAGCCAGGCCCACGGGATAAATCCAATCTGGTGGGGAACTGCCAATACCCAGAAACACCAATCACCGCCGAGGACGAAGCAGAGTCGTTGTCAGAGAACCAGACTACTGCTAGGGATCAAGCAGGATCGTTGGGGATCAGAGACCGCTGTTGGGGATCTTCCAACAGTTCTCGGGAACTTGCAGAGATGACAAAAAAATCCATCATGGATGAACTCTCCTGAGGATTTTATCAGGAGGATAAAATCAACCAAAGAAAAACTCTACTGGGGATCTTATCATGCAATTATACAAAATTTTGTGGGGAACAACCACCAAACAGAAGCACATCAATCAAACATTCACTTCTAACCATTGAAGGAAAATCTCTGCTGCCGGGAGGAGAACAAGTCAATCACTCCGCCGGGGAAAGGTAAAAAACACATCCTCCTCGAAGTTCCAACGTCAAATTAGATCAAAGTAAAGTCTCAGTTGAGGAAGCTACAGAGCCACAATCAGGGATTTGCTGCTGAGCAGACAAAAGATCCGGTGTAGAGGAAACTCTACTGGGGAACACAACATGGATAAGATCCATCGTAGAAGGAAACTCTACTGGGGAACTTATCAAGGATAAAATCCATCGTAGAAGAAACTCTACTGGGGAACTTATCAAGGAAAGATATGAAACTCTGTGGGGAACAACCATCAAACAACAGTTTCAAAAATCCACAAATTTCCTCACATCTGCCGGAGAAGAAACTCTGCCGAAGAGAAGAGAAACAACTGCTCCGCTGGGGGAAGGAAATAAACATCTTCAACACCAGTCCTGCTAGGAGGAGACTATCCAATAAGGAGGAAGAACAGATATATCCTGCTCTGATCAGGGAACTCCATTAGGGAAGACTGAAGGCAATCATACTGGGGATAATCTGTAGGCGACCCCACTGGGGAAAGTCCAATGTGAGAAACCCTACTGAGGATGAGTGGTAAGCAAACTTGCTGGGAAAAAACTGTAAGCTAACCTATTGAGAATTTCCACTCATGCTGGGAATTCTTGCTCACTCTACGGAAGATTTCCATTCATAATGAGGGAATATCAACTTACTCGAAAAGATAGCATAACAACTTTTATTAATCTATACGGGATTTTAGATCAGTCCACACAAGGGACGACAACCATATAATTGATAAAACACAGATGCTGGACCCAGACTCACTAAGGAGTTAGAAGACCGAGATCAAAACTCCAGACTACCTGGGGAACTTGGTGGTGTACCATCCTTCTCTGCGCTCACTGAGGAAACGACCTGAAAGATGATGAAGAGGACACAAACATGCTAGGAATGAACAAATGTCTTACCCTTTTGGAGATCATACTATCCTTGGGAGAGCACTGAAGATGTTTCATATATCCCTTTTAGTCATTGTGAATGTTCACTTTGTTTAAAAACAATTTTTAAAACTTTATTTGTTTAAAACAATGATATTTATCAATTAAAACATGCAAACATTTGTTGAGTAGAAACAAAATAGAGTGCAAAGAATTGGATAAAGGCTCAAATTTATTTGATTGGAATGGTAGTCCGCAAATGGCGAGACTCCATGGATCTTTACAAATTTGAAATTGGTGATATATATTGGGAAAATGGCTACATTGAACATAATGACCATTTCTCCACCAACTCTGAATCCAATGTATCTGAAGCTTCAGTTGACGATGACTGAGCGAGAATCTTTGACAGAAGACGGTTGTAGAACAAAGTCTTGTCAGGATGCAGTTACTTGCCAAATTCCTAATTTTTGTCTAGATTTCCCCAGGGTGAGGTACTCAATCTAACGAGATATATTTATTCATTTTTTGTGTCTCTAACTTTTGCCTGGATCGCCCTTTCGGGTTTTCAATCCACCGAGACACTCATTTTTGCCTATGTCGCCCTTTCGGGTTTTTAACTTATCGAGCCATTCTGTTTTTATTTTAGGCAAAGTATTTCTTGACTGCATCTGAGTTCACAGGACGAGTGAAATCCTCCCCATCCATAGTTCTAAGTATCAAAGCACCGCCTGAAAAGGCTCTCTTAACAACATATTGACCTTCATAGTTTGGAGTCCACTTGCCCCTGGAATCGGGCGCGAAAGACAAAACTTTCTTGAGCACGAGGTCACCTTCTCGGAACACACGAGGCTTGGCCTTCTTATCAAAGGCTTTCTTCATCCTTTGCTGATATAACTGACCATGGCACATGGCAGTTAATCTCTTCACTTCTATCAAATTCAGTTGGTCATAACGACTCTGAACCCATTCAGCCTCAGTCAACTTGGCTTCCATCAAGATTCTCATCGATGAGATCTCAACCTCCACGGGGAGCATAACCTTCATGCCATATACAAGGGAGAAAGGGGTTGCCCCTGTTGAAGTGCGGACAAATGTACGATAGCCATGCAAAACAAATAGCAACATCTCATGCCAATCCTTGTATGTAACAACCATCTTCTGGATAATCTTCTTGGTGTTCTTATTAGCAACTTCAACAGCCCCATTCATCTTGGGTCTATAAGGAGAAGAATTATGATATGCAATCTTGAACTCGCTACACAACTCTTTCATCATCTTATTGTTCAAGTTAGATCCATTATCAATAATGATCTTGTCTGGAACACCATAACAGCATATGAGTTGATTCTTGATAAACTTCACAACCACCTGCCTGGTCACATTTGCATACGATGTTGCTTCAACCCACTTGGTGAAGTAATCAATTGCTACGAGAATAAAACGATGACCGTTTGACGCCTTTGGCTCTATCATGCCAATCATGTCAATTCCCCACATAGAGAAAGGCCATGGTGAGGAAATAACATTCAGAAGTGTCGGGGGAATATGAATCTTATCCGCATAAATCTGACACTTATGGCATATCTTCACATATTTGCAGCAGTCAAACTCCATTGTCAACTAATAGTAGCCTACGCTCAATATCTTCTTTGCCATGGCATGTCCATTGGAATGGGTACCAAATGAACCCTCATGGACTTCAGTCATTAACAGGTCTGCTTCGTGTCTATCCACGCATCTGAGCAGAACCATGTCAAAATTCCTCTTATAAAGCATATCACCATTGAGGTAAGAACTGCCAGATAATTTCCTCAAAGTCTTTCTATCTTTAACAGATGCCCCAGGCGGGTAAATCTGACTTTGGAGGAAGCACTTGATGTCATAATACCATGGCTTATCATCTTTCACTTCTTCAACTGCAAATACATGAGCTGGTCTATCCAAGCGCATCATAGTGATATTAGGGACTTCATTCCAGAATTTCACCACAATCATAGAAGCAAGTGTAGCAATAATATCTGCCATCCGATTCTCATCTCGAGGAATATGATGGAAGTCAATCTCAGTAAAGAAAGTTGAAATCCTCCTCGCATAATCTCTGTATGGGATGAGGCCAGGTTGATTCGTCTCCCATTCACCCTTAATCTGGTTAACAACAATGGCCGAATCACCATACACATCAAGATGTTTGATCCTAAGATCAATACACTCTTCTAAACCCATAATACAGGCCTCATACTCCGCCATATTGTTCGTGCATTTGAAAGTTAGCCTTGCTGTAAAAGGAAAACGTGTGCCTTGAGGAGTAATAATCACTGCCCCAATACCATTTCCATATTGATTTACAGCGCCATCGAACACCATGCCCCATCGGGAACCAGGCTCTGGCCCTTCATCGAGCGTAGGCTCATCGCAATCTTTCATTTTCAAATACAGAATCTCCTCGCCAGGGAAGTCGTACTGAACGGACTGATAATCCTCAATTGGTTGATGTGCCAAGTGGTCAGCCAAGATACTACCTTTAATAACTTTATGAGCTCGATACTCAATATCATACTCGGACAACAACATCTGCCAACGGGCAATCCTCCCAGTTAAAGCAGGCTTCTCAAAGATATACTTAATTGGATCCATTTTGGATATCAACCAAGTCGTATGATTCAACATATACTGGCATAAGCGCTTAGCGGCCCTAGCCAAAGCACAACATGTCTTCTCAAGCATTGAGTATCGACACTCACAATTAGTGAACTTTTTACTAAGATAGTATATATCATACTCTTTCTTCCCTGATTCATCTTGATGACCCAATACACAACCCATGGAGTCATCAAGTACAGTCAAGTACATAATCAATGGTCTCCCTTCAATAGGCGGAGACAGAATCATAGGCTCGGACAGATACTCTTTGATACAATCAAATGCCTTCTGGCAATCCTCGGTCCAATCATGATGCTGATTTTTTTGGAGGAGCTTGAATATCGGCGCACATGTGGCAGTCATGTGAGATATAAATCTGGAAATATAATTCAAGCGGCCAAGAAAACCTTGAACTTGCTTTTCAGTTTTGGGCGTGGGCATTTCTTGTATTGCCTTGACCTTGGCAAGATCAACTTCAATACCTCATTCACTGACAATAAAGCCCAATAACTTTCCAGAACGGACTCCAAATGTACACTTTTTCGGATTCAAGCGGAGTTTGTACTTTCTCAAACGCTGAAAAAGCTTCAACAAGTGTTCTACATGTTCAACTTCCGTTCTCGACTTAGCAATCATATCATCAACATATACCTCGATCTCCTTGTGCATCATATCGTGAAACAAGGTAGTCATAGCTCGTTGATACGTGGCTCCGGAATTCTTCAAACTGAAGGGCATCACTCGATAACAAAATGTTCCCCAAGGTGTGATGAATGTTGTCTTCTCCATATCCTCGGGTGCCATTTTAATCTGATTATAATCGGAAAATCCGTCCATAAATGAGAAGATATTGAATTTAGCTGTATTATCTACCAACATATCAATGTGTGGTAGAGGAAAATCATCTTTCAGACTAGCTTTATTCAAGTCTCTATAGTCCACACACATTCAAACTTTTCCATCTTTCTTAGGCACAGGCACAATATTGGCCACCCATTGAGGATATGTAGAAGTCACCAGAAACCCCGCATCAATTTGCTTCTGAACTTCTTCTTTAATCTTCATTGCCATATCGGGATGAGTTCTTCTGAGTTTCTGCTTCACAGGCACACACTCAGGCTTCAAAGGCAGGAAATGTTGCATGATATCAATATCCAGACCAGGCATGTCTTCATATGACCAGGCAAAGACGTCGACATATTCACGTAGCAAATCAATCAACCCCTTCTTCACAAACTCTTCCAGGAGTGCCCCAATCTTCACTTCGCGAACACAATCCTCAGACCCCAAGTTGACTGTTTCCAGATTCTCGAGATGTGGTTGTATGATCTTCTCTTCGTGCTCAAGTAGACGGGTGATCTCATCAGGAATCTCTTCAACATCATTTTCCTCGGCCTCAAATACAGGGAATTCAAAGTTGGGAGATGGTGTTGGATCATTATGTTCAATGGGTTTGATCAACTTGCATAATGATTTTGGATATAAAACAGATTTCGGATTTCAAACAAAGCAAATCATTATGCAGATGAAAAGATTGATTTTATTCTCTTTTTAGGGTTTCTTAGTGATCACCAATTTCATGCAAAAAGCAAAAAGTGAAAATAATTTGGAAAAACAAACATTTAACATGTAATTATTGATGAATATCATTGTATTAATGCGCCAACAATGTCATCACTTCTCCTTTTGGCGTGGGAGAAGGGTTTTTAAACAAAAAGTGAACACAATACATGGACTTATGGACAACTGTTGGAACATCAACAGCGACCCAATTATTGCAGACTCCTCCAAGGATGACAAAGTTGCCAGAATCTTCCTCTGCATCATCTTCCACTATAGCAGCAGCCTCTTGGTCTTCGACCGTGTGGATGAAACCACCACTTTGAAACAAATCGTGCTCATTGAAAGTTCCTAAAGAGTACCCTATGTCAGCCCGAGATTTATTGTCTTCCAGCTTAATCATTTGTCCTAAACCAGTAGTTGCGCCATGCTCAATGGCCAACTTCGCATCGTTGTAGGAGGCAAATGAAGAAGTTCCTTTCCTTAAAGGCTCAGCAATAGACAAGGCTTGGAACGGCGCCCCAACCTCATCCTCAGCATCAATGTAAGAAAAGGAAGGCAAATGGCTTACCAAGAGAGCCTTCTCTCCCCCTACCACCACCAACTTCTTGTTCTTGACGAACTTTAACTTTTGGTGTAGGGTGGATGTCACGGCGCATGCCTCGTGAATCCATGGTTTGCCTAGCAAGCAGCTATATGATGGGTGGATATCCATGACCTGGAAAGTGATCTGGAAATCACTAGGTCTGATCTTGATTGGGAGCTCAACCTCGCCAATCACAGCTTTTCTGGATCCATCAAAAGCTTTGACGACCACTCCACTCTGCCTCATGGGAGGCCCCTGGTAAGAAAGTTTGGCCAAAGTGGATTTTGGCAACACATTGAGCGATGATCGTGTGTCTACCAGCATATTAGATAAGGCATCATCCTTGCAGTTCATAGAAATGTGCAGAGCCAAATTGTGGTCTTTTCCCTCCTCGGGAAGATCAGCATCGCAAAAGCTCAAATTGTTACAAGCAGTAATATTTGCAACAATGCTATCAAACTGTTCTATTGTGACATCGTGATCCACGTATTCCACGTCCAACACCTTCTGCAAAGCTTCACGGTGTGGCTCGGAGTTCATCAACAAAGATAGTACATATATCTTTGATGGAGTTTGTAGCAGCTGATCTACAACATTATATTCGCTCCTCTTGATGAGCCTCAACATCTCATCATAGTCCTCTTTCAATATGCCGTTCTGGCCAGCAGGGACATGAGCTTTAGCAGCAACGGCAGGTTTGTCAATAACAAGTGCCAGATTCGGAGAATAAGAAGAAGTCCCCACAGGACTGGCAGAATTATCAACAACATTAGTTCTTCTTTTGTCAACCTGGGGTTTCGGCGGCGCCGAGAAAATACGACCACTGCGGGTCATACCACTGACATCAGAAATACTCGTAATAGAGGTTGAGGGCAATGACACCTCCTTCCCATCTTCTAATGCAACCGCATTATATCTATAGGGAACAACCTTATCTGAAGAGTATAGAACAGGGCCAACTGGCTTAGTTACGAAAGTAGGGGAAGCCTTCTTCTTGCTGCCATCATATCTGACAACAACAGGTTCGGGTATTCTGAACACAGGAGATATAACATTAACTTCATCCTCATCACGATTCTGAAGTATCTCGATCACACCCTGATCCAGCATCTCTTGGATATCTTTCCTGACTTGGCGACATCCCCTCTCGTTGACAGTGCGCACACGGCAACTGTCATGGTCATGATCGTAATGACTGTACCCACATAATAGTTTGTGCATCTCGACCAATGATTGTCTGATATGGCTGACATATCGGACCTTGTACTTGCCAGGGCAACCCTGAACCATGTTAACTGCAGCCTTCCCATGCTCGGACAATGGGTTCTTCTTAACGTTAGGACCTACGTCCTCAAAAAACAAAATACCGCTTCTCACAAGGTCTTGAACCTTGGTCTTGAGAGGATAACAATTCTCCACATCATGTCCGGGAGCACCGGAATGATAAACACAATGAAGCTCGGGCTTATACCACCACTGAGGGTTGGTCGGTACAGCAGGTGGGTCACATGGAGTGATCATCTTCCTTTCAATCAATGAAGGATATAACTCTGCATAAGTCATTAGAATTGGATCAAAAGTGACCCTCTTCCTATCATAGCTAGTGCTGGTATTGTTGTTGTTGCTGTTGCAGACGATGTTGTTGCTGTTGATACTGTTGATGTTGCTCTTGCTGGTTCTGCTGCTGATAATGTTGATTTTCCCTGAAGGCAGGTGCTATATGAGCCACCTGATGCTGGTTACTGGCTGGGCGCATAGTCTTCCTCTTCACAGAGGGTCTTCTTTGTTTAATATGAGAAGACACGACATGTGCTTCTCCATCTTTCTTCTTGGCAAACGCCCTATAACGTTTGGAAAAAGAGCCTTCTTCTCTGGTCAGGCGTCCTTCCTTGACTCCTTCTTCTAGTCGCATCCCCATGTTCACCATCTCGGTGAAATCAGAGGGAGCACTAGCAATCATCCTCTCGTAGTAAAATGAACTCAAGGTCTTCAGAAAGATCTTGGTCATTTCCTTCTCTTCAAGTGGAGGCACAATCTGTGTAGCCAATTCACGCCACCTCTGGGCGTACTCCTTGAATGTTTCCTTCTCCTTCTGGGACATATCCCTCAGTTGGTCCCTATCGGGAGCCATATCAACATTGTACTTGTACTGCTTGACGAAAGCTTCGCCAAGGTCGTTGAAGGAGTGAATGTTCACACTATCCAAGCCCATATACCATCTCAATGCGGCACCGGACAGGCTGTCCTAGAAATAGTGGATGAGGAGTTGATCGTTGTCAGTCTAAGTTGACATCTTGCGTGCGTACATCACAAGATGGCTGAGCGGGCAAGTGTTTCCTTTATACTTTTGAAAGTCAGTCACTTTGAACTTGATAGGAATCTTGACGTTTGGCATGAGGCACAACTCAGCAGCAGATTTACCGAAGAGGTCTTTCCCTCTTAGAGTTTTTAGTTCCTTGCGCAACTCAAGGAATTGATCGTTCATAGCATCCATTTTCTCATACACATATGGGCCATCAGATGGCTCAGAGTTATAAATGGTGTCGTCAACTCTCGGCAAAGTATGCACAATTGGAGGTGGCACAACAATGACCGGGCTAGATGTCGGCAGAGAAGCAAAAGTTGGGGCGAGATCCTCTGGAACAAAATTAGCGGGCATCCCCCAGGGAAACCCGGCTGGCATAGCAGACGAAGCAAAATGAGCACTGGCAGCATGCACGGTAGAGGAAGCAACCTCTGAGATGATCATCCTATGGGGAGGAGTTGCAGGCGTTGGAGAAGACTGACTTTGGGCGGCCAAGAATGACTCCATCAGGGCAGTCAATCTTGCCACTTCCTCTTTGAGTTCCCTGTTTTCTTGCTCGAGGTGATCCATTAGCTTTGATGAGTTGGCTTTGGTGTAGCACCGGTGCGTCAACTTATCTTCAAAATAAATGAAGAACACAGAGTTAGATCACTGATCAAGAAGCCCTGGACAAAACCTGCTTATGAATATGATGCATGCAATGCTTATGCATATGATTTGTTTTTATTTAGAGGAACCTTTAGAGATCTATTTGCAAATATTTGGAAATATTAGACATATATGGAATATTCATATCAATAATATCTGGAAAAAATTTACACCAAAGAAGTACAATCTTGGTAACCAAATACAATACAAGAGAGAAGGAAAATGAACATCCTATGGAACCCTAGAAACAATCGTCCAAAGCTCTCGAGACTGGAAGATAAGTTGCACGAAGCCTCTTCACCTCTCTCTCATAGGCTGCCTCCATATCCGCCTTCTCTTTGGCGAGTCGATCATACTTTCTTTTCCAAAACTTGGAAGACTGAGGAAGAAGAGAAGTCAGCACATCCTCTAACTCATCAATAATCTGATGCTCCAGAAATTCTATCACAGCATCTTTATCTCTGAGTTGCTGAAGTAGCTCTTCTCGCTCACGAACCCAAGCACGCGAACGGTCTTCATCTCTCAACTCCTCTACTCCTTGATTAGGGAGGGTTGAAGGCCCAACCATAACCATAGGTGTAGGTCTCGGGTAATCATAGGGAATGCGGTACTCAGAAGCTCTCTTCCTCACCCACGAGGTGTAGGGTTCCAAAGCAATACAATTCTTCAGACCAAGCTCTTTCCTTCCCTTCCTATGAATCTTGCACCAAGCGCGGACCATCCTGCCCTTCAAGTTTTGGGGATCTTTACCCTCTTGAAAGAACACACCTTCTAACAAAATGTTATTAGGTTTATCCTTTAAGGGGAACCCAAGCTGACGGCGTGCCAAAATAGGGTTGTAGTTAATCCCACCACATGTACCAAGAAGAGGCACATTGGAGAATTTAGCACAAGAGTCAATGATCTGGACACCATCATATACACGGTTATACCAAAAGATATCATCATTAGTGAGAGACATAAGTCTCGTGGACCACCGTAGACATCCTTTGTTCTCCTTAAAGACAAGCGTCTGTGGCAAGTGCGAAATAAACCACTTGCACAACAGAGGCAAACATCACACAATGGTACCACCACCCTTTGCATTCCTCATATGCAAAGAGAAATAAGCATCACCCAACATAGTCAGAACGGGATTAAGAGTAGAGAAAATCCTAATAGCGTTCACATCCAAAAAATTGTCGATGTTGGGGAATAACACTAGCCCATAGATAAGAAGTACAAATATGGCTTCAAAGGCGTCCTCACTCATGGCCTTCCCAAATAGAGTAGCTTGAGCAATGAGGAAATCAGATGGGAGACCTTGAATTCCACCTTTGGTAGTCATATGAGCACCAATAACAGATTCATCTATGTGCAACAGATAAGCAATCTCGTGGGAAGAAGGAACTCTCTCCAAGCCACTGAATGGAAACTGATCTAGGATAGGTATACCCACAAGATAGGCATACTCCTCAAGCATAGGCAAAAGTTGGAAATCCGGAAAAGTGAAGCAACGGTACAAGGGATCATAGAACTGCACCAACACACTCATCAGACCTTCATCCACTTGAGTAGAAAGAATAGACAGAAGCTTCCTATGACGAGCCTTGAACTCCAAGGGATCTAATACATAGGATGTCAAACTCCTTAACTCTTTCAAGTCGGGTTGTCTGAAACTGTACTTCTTCGTATTCCTTCTTTTCTTATCCATGTTTGAAAATTTGCAAATAGACCTCTTAAGTTCCTTGAAATTTTTTCATTGTTGATGATATGGATGAAACTGAATGCATGAATGCATGGATGCAACAATCACACTCAAGGATCAAGCAAGTCACGCCACACAAAGGTCACGGGATGGATCAAGTCATCCTCAATATCAATCATCCATTTTGGTGGATTATGGTTTACACCTTATCAACACCCAAGTTCCATTGATATTGAGGATATACGAGAATGGATCAACCGCGAATCAATGGTTTGTTGCAAGTCACGAGCATGGAGTCTTGGTTAAGAACCACCCAAAGGGAGTGTACTATGGTTAAACCTGACAATCATGTTCTACAAGAGGTTCCCATAGTCATCATCCCATCTTTCGGATATTATCGGGTAAACGACTACTCGTATTCCAAAAATATTCTCAAGAGAGACTCTTATGAGTGTAGTATCGTGTAACAATCGTATCAAATCTTACACTTGAACGACCTTCGCACTACGTCCTAAAATAGGCCAAGATGGGCTAGGTAATCTAAGGTCCTTGGCTTCTAAGGTTTATGTTGGAAAGAGTAATGCCTAACCACGACTACTCGTGTGACATTATTGATCCCAACATAACCTCCACCAAGTGAATGGGCTTGCAAGTCAACTTGCTAAGGAATAACTCCACACAAGTCAACAAGACTATGCCATTCTCCTATCATAAGTGCACTCGAGTTCGGGTATAAAACTCATCTCACAAGAGACCACCAAGCATACAAGCAATTGATATATCAAGCAATTCATACATTACAAACAATACAGTCATCCCAAATTTGCACAAAAATATGTCACAAATAAGTATAAACACACAATACAACAAAGCAAAAAGTAGGCAACACCCACTAGGAAACCAGAGATTCTGGGTAAATTCCCCCGTAGAGTCGCCACTTTTCTGTAGCGGGGTATTCGTTACCTTTAGATTTATTGACTAAATCAAAAGTAAATCATACAAATCGAGTCACCACCGCACTTCTATTTATCCAAAGGAAAGGTTAGAAAGCGAACAAAAACCGAGAAGTTTTATCAAATCAAAAACTAATAAAAATGTCAGAGATCTGGGTAAGGGGGTTGGTTATGAAATGGGAAGGTTTTAAGCACCCAAAACATCCTTAGTACTCTAAGGGAGCCCTTTTTGCAAATGTTGTATGGTAGGTTGGTATTTATGAAAATATTTGTGCAAACATGATTGGGGAGATGAGGAAAGAATATACAAATTATTTACAATTTTGTTGTTTGAATGGATGAACCCATTGCCTACGTACCATCACAAAGGTGGGATCAAAACCTCGTAGTTCGGGGTAAAAATCTCAAAATAAGTTGGTGAATTGATTGGTCAAAAGCCTTAAGGTCTTTTGTTATCAAAGGGAGAAAACTCAACCTAAACCACAATCCACCATGTGAGGAGAGCTTCAACATACTAGTGAGGGATCCACCCTATAATAAGTATGGAAGACTTATAGGCCAATCACTAAGGATAAGGTGAGGTTTACATCAACCACTATGATAACTCAAACCTATTAGCTAATGTTTATGAAAAGCTTTGGCAAAGATGGTCATTGGAACCACAAAAACAATTTGAGTGAGTTGTATTTACAAATTAGAAGTATTCACAAAATGAAGTCAAAGTTGACTTAAGGTTCAATTCAAAATAAGTATTATGAAAAGAGTTTGAAAAATCAAAGGCATAGTGCCTAGGTTTCTAATTTTGAAAACAATGTCAATGTTTGCACAAAATGAGTTTGGCTTGGGTTAGAGTGGAGAGAAGAGGAGAAGGGCTAGGTCCTAAACATGCAAAGATGAGGGAATAGAAATAAAACCCTTGGAGTTCCTTTCTTGAGATCATAAAGATGATCCAAGTTGCTCCTTTCCTTTGGACTTAGCGAGCAATAAGCAATTAACTCAAGCAATCAAGCAAATATTCAATCAAGCTCCTAGGAATCTTCCAATTGGCTTTGTGGGTTAGAGTGGAGAGAAGAGGAGAAGGGCTAGGTCCTAAACATGCAAAGATGAGGGAATAGAAATAAAACCCTTGGAGCTCCTTTCTTGAGATCATAAAGATGATCCAAGTTGCTCCTTTCCTTTGGACTTAGCGAGCAATAAGCAATTAACTCAAGCAATCAAGAAAATATTCAATCAAGCTTCTAGGAATCTTCCAATTGGCTTTGTCTCTCTTATCTTGGATGCTCATGACAATGGTCCTTCTAAATAGCTCAAGTTTGGGATCCCTATCACAAGAACAAACAGATCAAAAAGTTCCACAATGCAATAGAAAGAATGGACAAAAGGAGAGTTTAGATTAGGGGTCCTTTCAATTCAACTTCAAGATTAAGCATTCTAAAGGCATGAGGCCTAGTTGCTCTCAACATATTTAGTATTCTAAAGGCATGAGGCCTAGTTGCTCTTGAATTTCCATTTAGCATAGGTAAGGTCCTAAATCTAAGTCCTTTCTCCATTTTGCATTGGGTTTACACAAACAAAAACAAAACAAGCACAAGGCAATAATATATACACAATAATGTGCTCAAGTGAGCAAAAGGCAAATGGCATAAACATAAACATGAGCTCAAGTGAGCAAAGAGCAAAGACAATATGAATAAATGAGCAAGAAATTAAACTGCATTAAAGTAAATTGCAAGAATTAAATGCTTGAATTAAAAGTTAGTCATTAATAGTTAGTGTTAGTGTGCCATAAGGCAATTTAGCGCTATGTTAAGCAATCGTAAGTAGACTAACGTAGTAGTCACACCTATCTGAGGCCGGTCATAAAACTATAGGCAAATAAACACAAGGTAGAGACCATGACTAGTAAGCCAAGCTCCTACAACTTGCCATGCCAAAAGAAAAGAAGAATGACCTTGTATGGATTTAGGTTTTTTTTTGCTTGACCAAGAAGCAACCTATCTTGGACACAAAGCAATTCACTTGATCTTTGATCAAGATGAATTTGATTTGGATCAAATAAGGTTAAGCCCCTCATATGTCAAGGCTAACCACCAATCATTAACTCATTGGTCAAAAGAAAAAGAAGAAGATGAAGATGGAAATGGAATGAACCAAAAATGAGTAATCAAAAGACATAACCAAGACACATTGATCAAATATGAATGGAATCAACATCAATCAATGGTAAACAAAAGTGAAATGAAGCTTAGAGGTCAAGAAAGGTCAAACATATTTTTGGTATTTTTTTTGGAATTAAAATAATACATAAAATAAAATGAACAAATAAAGGTCAAACTTCAAATCCAATTCAAATCAACTTGGATAAGTCCAATTGGATCATCATAAGCCTAACATGGTCAAACAAGGTTTGACAAAAATTTTCACCATTTTTTGAAAACAGAAACTAATTTTAAACAATTAAAAATGAAGAAAAATAACATAATTGGACAAAAATCTCAAATAAATCTCAAATCAATTAAGAAATTAATGAGAATATTTTTCATAGATCCATCATCATCCAAAGATATTAAGAAAATATTTTTGACATTTTTGAATATCAAATGGTATTTTAAATGAATTAAAATCAATCAGAAAAGAAATAATTCACAAAAAATATTAAATGGAATCACAAAAATAATTAAAAATCATTTTATGAAACTAGAATTTAAGAGAATTTTTTTGCAATTGGTCCCATATTTTTGTGATTTCAAATAAAGAAGTTATGAATTTTTAAATTAAAATGGAATAAAAGAAATTAAAATGGAAATTCAGAAAATAGGAAAAAACCACAAGCGTCAGATCCCACTTCATTAATTGACGTGGCTGATCACATGGCTGGGAAACGCGCGCGCATGATGCACCTTGGTCAACAGCGTGGCATTCCGCATTAAAGAAAGTCATAACAAAGCAAGGCTGAGATTAAATCTGGGAATCAACATCCAATGGTCCAGATTAAATCTGGGAATCAACAGCGTGGCATTCTGCATTAAAGAAAGTCATAACAAAGCAAGGCATTCCGCATACAAGTATTTTTTTTTTGCATTTTTACACAATGAACTATATAGATGGGGAAAAACAACTAAACCCCAACTATATGTGCCTACTTTACTTATGTTTCATAACAACGACAAATACATAATATTTACCGAATTACCAGTACTTTCAAGAAATAAAAAATTACCAAATAGAATCATAATATAACAACGAGCTTTAATTATCTTTTCATACTCAGCCAATTCTTTGTTTAATGTTATACTTGAATAATATTGTTTAAGATATTTTAAATAAATACCTTATCCCCTAGGTTGATCCCGAATTTTGTCCCATAGTTGTGTCTTC
The DNA here is from genome assembly GCF_024323335.1 of Lathyrus oleraceus. Taxonomy (NCBI): domain Eukaryota; kingdom Viridiplantae; phylum Streptophyta; class Magnoliopsida; order Fabales; family Fabaceae; genus Lathyrus; species Lathyrus oleraceus. Next base: position 232,424,834 of record NC_066585.1, read on the forward strand.
ACACAAAATGGCACCCAACAATTCCTCGCATATAGAGTTATTATGGTTAACCCTACCATTTACGACCTTACCATCGATAGGTAGACCCAACAACATGTAGACGTCCTCAAGTGTGACAATACATTCACCGCATGGAAGGTGAAATGTTTGGGTCTCGGATCTCCATCTTTCTACTAAAGCAAGAATAGATTTGTAATCAATGAGTATGAGACTATATTGAGTAGATTACCAAAACCGCATGTTCGTAAACACGATTCTATCAAAGGGTCGTGTGATACATATTCATGTACACGACATTAAAATCTCTTTGGGTCCTAACAAAAGATAATTAAGAAATAAGTAAGAATAAGTAATAAACAATAATGTTAGGGAAGTTAAATAATAACTTACAAATGTCGCAATATTGTCGATTGTTCCTCGATGTTTATTACCCATGGTTAGTAGAGACATTTTGTTAAATGCGTTTGAGTTTCTGTTGCTGACAAAGTAGGTAGGTTAAGTGTATGTTGCAGACAATGTAGATATGTTGAGTGTGTTTTATGGAAATGCTGATAAACATCTGTATTCATAGATGGGAAAGGTGCCATTGGGGAGTGTAGGTTGACTGTATGTCGCATTCACGTGATGCTTTTTTTGCATGTGATTTTTGGAGCACGCGCCATTGGGAAGGGCGCGTGTGTTATTTGAACCATAGACTCACGCATACAAAGCTATAAGGCACTGCAAATGACGCCTAAGTTAAAACAATAGAGCATGCGCCATACCCTATGACGCATACCTTGATTTTTGGAAATCCATCCTCATCCCTATTTAAGTGCATGCTAGTACGACTAAGACGCAGTAACCAGTACACTAAACTTGCATCTTACAAAAATGGCTTCATCACCACAATTCATGATCAATGCCCATACCGATGGTGAAATATTTCAATGTGAGTTATCCGGTTTTAGTTTTTGTAACACAGAAGTTACTCGGTTTATGATAAATAGACGATCAATTTTTTCACATTTGAAACAAAGAATAGAAAAGAAATTGCAGTGTAATTAGTGACACAAATTATCTACAAAATTCCGGTGCTTTTTGCAGACAACCAAGTTAAGTTTTATCAGCGAAGAAAGAAAAAAGGATGCCCAAACAACACCCATATTCGAACTGAAATGGATACGACAAACAAAATAGTGAGATTATGTAGTCATGCTACCAGCCCGATCATAGTCGTACAAACTGTCTCAGCGTTGGACGAAGCACAACAACATAATTTTAATTGTAACCCTTTTGATTTATATTCAAAACAACATTCATTTCATAAAGATCATAAGATTCAGTTACAGTAACTTGAAAATAACAATTAAACAATAATTTAAACAACAATTAAACAATAATTAAACAATAATTTAAACAACAATTAAACAATAATTAAACAACAACACAAACAACTACACAATAACATAACATCACAAATAATTACAACAATTAAACAACATAACTATGCGATTACAACCATCAAAATAATTTTGTGAGAACTATACATCATCATGTGAACATCTCTATCAGTTTTAACATTCACACAGAAACGAACTTCTCCATTTGGTTGAAGTTGATGTCAAGCCTTTGAATTCTTATGATCTTTTCACCCTCTACATTTTCTCCATCTAACCAACCGTTCAAGGTCCTGTTAAGATGTTCGAACGTATTTACATTCCAAAGTCAGATCTTTATCAGAGACTACACTGCTGAAAAAATTAAAATGACATTTCTCTTGTGAATATAAAGACAGAGATATATGAAGACATTTAAAAAAAAAGGAAGAAAATAGTAAGAACATGTGTGAAAAATTATGGGAAGGTGATGTTGTATTTATAGACGTGCAAATTAGCAGTAGTCATATGCATTGACGCATTTACTGAGTGGATTATGCATGCGTCATTGCATATGGCGCATTAGATATGCATGTACCACTACTAATGGAGAAATAATCATGCATGTGCTACTTCAAATGACTATGTTCAACATAATCATTGCATGCGCCAATACAAATGGCGTATTGATTTTTTTTTTTTTTTTTTTGAAAAAGTGGTTATATTTGTAAATATTTTAAAATAGTGATTATTTGAGATTATTTTTGAAAAATATGATCATTTAAAAAAATATATTCACATATCTTAACCAAAATTCATATATACACTCTCCGATCACTATTACAAATAAATTTGACTTTTTTTTTTTAACATTTAACGATTAATATATTTAATCATATGATCTATATATTAACGATCAAATATACTTTATATATTAACGATCAAATATACTTTAAAAAAATTCAAATTTAATTATAACGAGGGTTTACCTGAATTGAATACATATTACATGTTTTTATCACTAATCAATTTAAACTAAAATTAAGTAAAAAGTACAATACATAATTCCACACGTGTGCACTGAAAAAAAGCAGATAGATGGACGATTAAAAAAGCAGTAAAAAGTACAACATAATTACATATTACATATGTTTTTATTTTATTTTTATTTTTAACACAGTCTCCGACATAACTCTTCAATTTCATCTTCAAGCCATTTCTCAAGCAGTTCTCTAAGTCTTCGTTCGATTTGGTTCTTCAACCCGTTCTCTCTCTTTCCTTCTCAAGCCATTCTCGATTTTTCAAGGTAGCGTAGTATCTTTCTATTTCTCTCTCATACCTGTTTCTTCCCTTTCATTCATGAGAGTTTTACTTATTTTTCTTCATTATTTTCTAGGGTTTATGGTTTTACCTTTGATTTTAGTGATCTAAGTTCTTACTTTCAGTACCTTTTTTATGCTATAATAACTGGATGTATTGTTTAGACTGTATAAATACAAGCAGTTTATTGATTGATTCAATATGTCTTATTTTGTTGGTTTTTAAGATAATGGTTTGTGTTATGGATTCATTTTGTTTTAGTGCTGTCATGTATTTTGATAATATTAGAGCTCATTACCATCGACACATCTGAAAAAATACGTGACTTTCATTTTTTTTAAATTATTACCGGAGTCAATATATGAGTCTCAGTGTGGTGTTTCATATTAGGCTATAGGTTTCAAAAATGATTTAATGTAGTTTTATAAAAAAAATATTATTTGGCTTGAGTTTTCGACTTTTCAGGCTTAATGCATTTTGTTTTGAAATTTCACTGCATTTCATTTTGGTTTCAGGAATGCCGGAGAAAAAGCCAGTGATCGGTCTCTCGTGGCAACCACAGTTACCTTTTCCATCTCTGTCAAAGGCTACAAATGATCCATCTCATGCCCAACTTCAAGCCAAGGCACCAAGTAGCACTATTTGGAAACCAAATTCAGAGTTGGTTAATGGGCTATTCGTTCCTCCTAATGATCCCAAAAAATTAAATAAGTTATTGAGACAGCAAGTTAAGGATACTGCTGGAAAACAATGGTATGATCTAAAGCAAGTTTTACCTTTTCTTAATGCAACCAAGGTTGGAATCTTTTGTTTATTTGTATATATCTTTTTTTACACTACTTAACTAGACATTTAGTGATAGATTTTTTTTATCAATTATAAATTTATTTATTTGAATTATATGGTAAAACTAGACTGATACACCCCCCATAAGCCCAACCCAAAACAGTGTCCCAAGGCCCAATGAAAATGAGTCAGATGATGAGGTAGTCCAGGAATTGGGAAAGAGACAGCCCAAAAAGCCAGCATGGATGGAGGATTACGTGTGCGGCTGAAGGATCTAGAATAGTGTTATTCCTTTTAATTTCATTTCTGTTATGCTTTTGTCTTTTCCTGAAATCGTGTTGGGTTGTTAGAGTTTGTTAACACCCACTCTCCTTTTTATAGCTGTACTGGAGAACCATTTGGTCATGAGGAATATTAAGAAGATTTCTCCCCTTCATTAGTTTCTTTCTTCTTCTCTTGTGGAGCTAACACTCGCTCGAAGAGTGCCGATTTCGATCACCTAAGTGCAGTAGGTGTATCATTGGTGCTTTCATTGAACAATGTCTCACGACGCCATTATGAACGCCCTTCAATCCAAACTCGATGCCCAATCCTCATCCCTTAGTGCTCTTCTCCAATCCTCCCTTGACGCACACTCAGATTCCATTCACAACACACTTCATCAACACCTTCTGGAAGTAGATTCTAAGGTTGCGCATCTCCGTACTGCATCACCTTCATCCGTTACTAGCTCTATCTCACGTTCGCTCAAGTTATCGGTTCCCAGATTTGATGGTTCGAATGCTTCCGATTGGCTTTTTCAGATTGAAGCGTTTTTCAATTTCCACGACACACCGGAAGCTTCGCGTCTCCAAATCGTTTCATTTCATTTGGAAGGTCGTGCAGCTGGTTGGTTTCAGTGGGCTACGCGCAACAACTTGTTCACCTCGTGGCAAGCGTTTCTCACATCCGTTCGCCACCGCTTCGGTCCGACGGCGTATGAAGATGTTGAAGGTGAGCTTTCCAAACTATCACAAACGGGTTCAGTTGCTGATTTCCAAGCTCAATTTGAGGATCTCATGAACAAGGTTAACGGTATCTTAGAACCACTTTTAATTAGTTTTTTCATTACCGGCTTGAAACAAACTCTCCGTCGTGAGCTGCAATTTCACCGTCCCCCAACGTTGATGGAAGCCTTTGCTATGGCTCGTGCGTATGAGGCGCGTTTGGGTGACAATCCTCCGTACTCCAAAAATTGGACCCGTAATTCCACTAACCCACCTATCACAACCACCCCAATCCAACAACCTTCCACACAAATCCCACAATCCCAAACCACACCTCCACATACAAAACCAACTTCATTACCTCCTCTGCTTCCCACCCCTCAAGCCACCTTACCCGTCCGTCACCTTCCACCGACAGAGATTCGTGATCGCCGTTCTAAAGGCCTTTGTTTCAAGTGTGACGAAAAATGGAATCCATCTCATCGTTGTCGTAGCAAAGTTCTCTTGCTACTTGGTGTTGATGATGATGAACATGATATTGATATTGAGGAAGCTTCTCATGAGGATGTGTCCGGGGACATATCAAGCCTTAACGCCCTCTCTAGTCAGCTCCAAGGCCGTTCTCTACGCGTTTCAGGTGCGTACGGTAACCACCAATTTCACACTCTAATCGACAGCGGCAGCACACATAATTTTATTAATCCGGCGTTGGTGGAACGGTTAGGCCTTCCAATGACTCCTTGCCCGCGTTTCCGGGTGGCTACGGGTTGTGGCTCCTCTTTATTATGTCAATATTGTTGCCCTAATGTACCTTTACTCCTGCAAGGTATTACGTTTCCAGTTGATCTTTTTGTGCTTGCAATTGAAGGCCCTGACGTGGTGTTAGGCTTTCCATGGCTTCAATTATTGGGGAAAGTTGCTCATGACTACTCTGCTTTGACAATGGAATTTCTATGGGAAGGTCAACCAGTCACTCTTCGCGGTGACTCCTCAGTCCACTCTCACTCGGTGTCTTTACTCCAATTCCAGTCCCTGGTTCATAGCGACACAGTTGCAGGTATCTTCACCATTACACCATGCCCTGAAACTTCAACTAAAATAGACCCACCACAATTTCCCCAATCCCTCCCTGAACCCGTGTTAACCATACTGCAACGTTTTCGGCATCTTTTTGTCGCTCCGACTGGTTTACCACCTCACCGTTCTATTGACCATCGCATTCATTTGGTTGAGGGCACCAACCCAATCAATGTGAGGCCATACCGTTATCCGCAATTTCAAAAATCAGAAATGGAGAAATTAATTCGGGAGATGCTTGATCAAGGCATAATTATCCCGAGTCACAGCCCTTTCTCTTCCCCGGTTTTGTTGGTTCGCAAAAAAGATGGATCATGGCGATTTTGCGTTGATTATCGCGCCTTGAACGCTGCTACCGTTAAGGACAAATTCCCCATCCCTACCATTGATGAATTGTTGGACGAGCTTGGGGGTGCTACCATTTTCAGTAAGTTGGACCTTCGTGCGGGATACCATCAAATACGGGTGCACCCGCGCGATACATACAAGACTGCTTTTCGCACACATGAGGGGCATTTTGAGTTCCTCGTCATGCCGTTCGGTCTCACCAATGCACCCTCAACATTCCAAGCAACGATGAATCGGTTGTTTTCGCAGTTTTTGCGACGGTTTGTCATTGTTTTCTTTGACGATATTTTGGTGTATAGCAGTTCTCTTGCTGATCACTTGCAGCATCTGGAGCTAGTTTTGAATTGTTTATTCACTAACTCATTTTATGTCAAGCTCTCCAAATGCTTGTTTTGTCAAGAATCAATAGACTATTTAGGCCACATTGTGTCATCTCAGGGAGTACATGCTGACCCTGCCAAGTTAGAGGCTATGGTCAAGTGGCCTATTCCTTCCTGCATCAAACAGCTTCGTGGTTTTTTAGGCCTCACAGGGTATTATCGCCGCTTTATTGCCAATTACGCTAGCATTGCAACACCGCTTACTGACCTTCTTCGTCACGATGCCTTTGTTTGGTCCTCTGAGGCAGCTTCAGCATTCACTACATTGAAGCAAGCTATGATGGCAGCACCGGTTTTGAAACTTCCAGACTTTGACAAAGAGTTTATTATCGAGACTGATGCTTCACAGTGTGGAATTGGTGCAGTACTTATGCAAGAGGGCCACCCGATTGCTTTTTTTAGCAAAAAATTGGGACCCAAGATGCAGGCTGCTTCAGTATACATCAAAGAACTTCATGCGATTACGGAGTCTGTGTTGAAATGGAGACAATACTTATTGGGCCATTTTTTTGTAATTTGGACAGATCACAAAAGTATTCGGGAACTCCTACAACAAGTCATTCAGACGCCAGATCAACAAGCATATGTTCGCAAGTTATTGGGCTTTCATTTCCGCATTGAATATAAACCGGGTGTGTCAAATAGGGTCGCCGATGCTTTGTCCCGCGTTCCCACATAGTGGGATTTGGAACCTACCCCTACTCTAACCATGTTTTGTGCATTGGTGTCTACTCCCACATTCTCAATTTTACAGCAACTGCAACTTGCGAATCAAACAGAGGTTTTTTTCTTGGAATTGCATGAGAAACACAAACAGGGACTCCTTCCTCATCCATATTCTGTGGTAAATGGGGTTATCCTTCACAAGGGAAGATATGTTCTGAGCCCCACCTCGGCATTATGTAATCAAGTTCTGACGGAATTTCATGACACACCAAGTGGCGGTCACGCCGGGGTTAAACGCACCTTGGTTCGTGTTGCTGCAAATTTCTTTTGGCCTAAGATGCGCCAAGCAGTCGAAGCATTTGTGGCCTCTTGTCTCACTTGCCAGCAGATCAAATACTCCACACAAGTTCCAACGGGTCTGTTGCAACCGCTCCCGATTCCAGAATCAGTTTGGGAGGATGTCACCATGGACTTCATCACCGGCCTCCCCGTCTCTCAAGGTTCCACCGTTATCTTAGTTGTTGTGGATCGATTGTCAAAATCCGCCCATTTTGGTGCTCTTCCTACTGCCTTTACAGCATCTCGAGTTGCCGATTTGTTTATTTCCATTGTCGTCAAGCATCATGGCTTCCCCCGCTCCATCATCTCAGATCGTGACCCTGTCTTTCTCAGCTCGTTTTGGAAGAACTTATTTGAAATGAGTGGCACCAAATTGTCCATGAGTAGTGCCTACCACCCACAAACTGATGGGCAGTCTGAGGTGATTAATCGCACACTGGAGCAATATCTTCGCGCCTTCACACAACAGAAACCAAATACTTGGGTGAGTTTCTTGCCATGGGCGGAGTTTCATTACAATACCAGTCACCACAGTGGACTAAAAATGTCCCCGTTCCAGGCACTGTATGGGCGTAAACCTCCTTCTATCCCTCTATACACTCGAGGTTCATCTACACTTCCCGCGGTTGATGACGCTTTAATGGATCGCGATGAGCTTCTCCGTCTGCTCAAGACCAATTTATTGGCAGCACAGCACCGTATGATCCAACAAGCTAATAACCACCGCCGCGACCTCCAACTCTCTGTCGGCGATTTGGTTCTTGTCCGCTTACAGCCATACCGCCAAAATTCTGTCCGCCGTCGCCGCCAACACAAATTATCCAAGAAATATTACGGTCCTTTTTCTATCATTGATCGTATTGGTCAGGTTGCATATCGACTCCAGTTACCGGAAGGTAGTCGCATTCATCCGGTATTCCACATTTCAAATTTGAAGCCGTATCGAGGACCAACTATCACTCCGTCGCGCGATCTGCCTGAGGAGAGTTTTACAAATCAGCCGGTGGAGACACCTTTAGCAATTGTTGCCACTCGCACTGTGTTAGTAAACGGGTCTCCACTGCAGCAGGTGCTGGTACAGTGGGCAGGTTGCTCACCTGATGAAGCATCATGGGAAGATTGGGATCCGTTCCGCAAGGTTTTTCCGTCTCTGCACCTTGAGGACAAGGTGATGTTTGAAGGAGGGAGGAATGATACACCCCCCATAAGCCCAACCCAAAACAGTGTCCCAAGGCCCAATGAAAATGAGTCAGATGATGAGGTAGTCCAGGAATTGGGAAAGAGACAGCCCCAAAAGCCAGCATGGATGGAGGATTACGTGTGCGGCTGAAGGATCTAGAATAGTGTTATTCCTTTTAATTTCATTTCTGTTATGCTTTTGTCTTTTCCTGAAATCGTGTTGGGTTGTTAGAGTTTGTTAACACCCACTCTCCTTTTTATAGCTGTACTGGAGAACCATTTGGTCATGAGGAATATTAAGAAGATTTCTCCCCTTCATTAGTTTCTTTCTTCTTCTCTTGTGGAGCTAACACTCGCTCGAAGAGTGCCGATTTCGATCACCTAAGTGCAGTAGGTGTATCATATGGTAAAACTAGACATGATAAGATTATAAATGACAACATTAGAGAGAGATAGAGAGAGTTGAGGTACTAGCACCTATCATATGAGAGATAATGGAAACTCGTCTTAGGTGATTTTGACATGTAGAGTGAAGAGTAGACCAGATGCAGAGTAGTCAAATCACTAAAGACAGAGAAAGACCTCGAAAAATTATAGATCTAGAGACTAATGAGTTGGATAGATATATGATAAAGATATAGTATACTAACAAGTCTGTAACTGTTTCCATATAGTTAGAAAAGAATCAATTAGAAAGGTTTAGAAAGCTCTAGATGGTTGTTGCAACAACCATGTGCTGAGCTGTAACTGAGTGTAACTAACTCAGTTTAGATTCGGCCTATTGTAAATAGCAGTTGGCTATTTCATTGTAAAACAAACATTCATTTTCTGATAAATTCGTAACAGAATTATAAGCACATTTCTCTCTTCTTTCGGCTCTTACAAAATCAATATGAACCATTCTTTATTCCCATAATAGAAAAGTGGAAGGGATGAAGAACTGTTCATATTAATTTTTCAAGAGTTGGGAGAAGAGAGAATTGTGTTGATAATTCTGTTATGAATTTAACAGAAAATGAATGATAGTTTTACAATGAAATAGCCAACACTTTACTATTAAATGATAGAACATTATGACGTCCCACATCTGATCTATGTAGCCGACCACACTTAGTGGTATGAGACTTGTTTTTTTTTGTTTGATTGTTTGTTTTGAAAGGATAAGACTTGGTGGTTGTTGAATATTTATTTATACATTTCCTTTGATTTCTATATGTATGTGTTTGTGTGTGTTTTTAGGTTAGAAGTCATAATGGTAGTTATCTAATCATATTTAAATCTTTACCAGGTTTGACATGCCTGCTCAAACCATGACCCCTGAGCTGCAGAGAGATCTGAAGTTACTAAAGGTGATTGAGTTTTGGACATTATGTTCTATCCCCCTCCCCTCCAGAGAGAATCTGGAATATATTCATTTTTCTATATGATGACAACGCAACTTTTTATGCCTTTATTTGTGGAAATATGATACTAACACTTTAATATGTATATATTGGTTGATGGTCACAGTTGAGGGATGCCTTTGATCCAAAACGGCACTACAAGAAGGGTGATTCAAAGTCAAAGACTCTTCCAAAGTACTTTCAGGTAAGTTCAGTGTTGTTGAAACTTGAAAGTCCCATCAAAATTAGATTTCTTGGTGATTCATCTTTAACTTTTTATCATCGTGTGTATACGATCAGGTCGGAACAATTGTAGGCTCCCCGCTGGACTTCTTCTCAGGCAGATTAACAAAGAAAGAGAGGAAAGAAACGCTTGCAGACGAGTTGCTTGCTGATCAAAACCAGTCAGCTTACAGGTAAGAGATAGGCAATGTGCATGTTAAATTACTTGCATGAATTTAGAAAGCATCTCTCTATTGGGCTTAACTTTACTTGATATCAACATTTTTTATAGGAAGCGAAAGGTTCGAGAAATCGAAGAGCAGAGGCAACCAGCTGGGAATGAAAAGTGGAAGATCAATGGTCAAAGTTCGCGGAAACGTGCAAAAGAAAGGAGGAAGTTCTGAATTTTACACACCGTTGGAGTTTTGCATTCAGTTTTGTTCACATGTCAGGAAATTATTGCAATAGAACAGTTTATAATTATGGAAATTCATGTTTGTAATTTCTTTCAACTAGCATTTGTGTTATACTGGTCACTATTATGAAGAAAGGTTTTCTTTTTAGATTCATTGAGTAACTATTTGATATTTATATAGGTTAGATATATTGATTAATGAATGAATCTGAAAAGAGAATGTCCATATTTGAAGCGTATGAATATGCTAGTTGCCATCATGTTTTTTTCAATTATTTTACATTCTCTATTATATACCTACCATTGTTAATTCCCTCTGATATCACTACAACTTATTCTCATTCCTCGCTGATAATGTTTTTAACTTCCAGGACTGCATCAATGCCATTTATACTACATGTTTTTTTCAATTGGTAATTGATACATCATACATGCCATTCAATTCACAATAATTATTATTTGTAATCCAATTTTTGCAGGTGAACAAAACTTGATTTTTAATAAAATCATCAATGCTGTCACAGAACAAAAAGGTGGTGTTTTCTTCCTGCATGGGCATGGCGGAACGGGAAAAACATTTATGTGGCGAACTCTTACAAGTTATTTGAGATCAAAACATCAAATTGTCATAACCGTTGCATCAAACGGAATTGCATCATTGTTGCTCCTTGGAGGGAGAACAGTCCATTTCAAGTTCAAAATTCTCCTACGTACTTTAGAGAATTCTGTTTGCAACATTGAACCAAAGGATGATCTTGTAGAAATACTGAGACAAACGCAGTTGATAATTTGGGATGAGGTTTCTATAGCTAACAAACATTGTTTTGAGGCTTTTGATAGGACATTAAGAGACATTATGGATAATCATCTTAATTCCAATTCCATCTTCTATGGTAAAGTTATTTTTAAAAAATAAGACCATATTCAATTGCTTGAAAATAAAAGTTGACTGAGATAACATTTGGTGCAATCCAGTAGACTATAGACAAGGGAATTGTTTATTCCACCCTTAAAATTTAAAAGAACATTCTATTAAAATTCGAAAATGTATTCTATAAAAATCCAAAAATGCATTTTTGAAATCTATAAATTAGAAGAAAAATACAGAAACTTATTATTCCGAAATTTATCGTAATTGTTTGCGTTTTTTCTTTGTGATGAGAACTGCCGCCAGAACAGTCAAATAGTTCAGAAATGTAATTTAGAGCACCCATTTTTTTCGGTCTGTTTCAGATTTGGCTCTCAAAAAATCTGATTCTCTCTTTATTGCCGTGAGTAGAGAATTAGGAGACAACGACAAATTACTTGGCTGGTTTGAGGAGTTTTATTTATATGCAACAACCACATGTATTATTAGTATATTAAATGAGTGCAGTTAAGTCATTAACAACATAAACTGGATTAGATTCTTTACAGTGTGTTTGTGTTTCTACTTTAAATCTTAAGAGTATATGTAAATGCATTTTTAGAATCACTTTACAAACGTATTTTTTAAACAAATTTAATCACATAATTGAGACATAATTCAAAAAAGAATAAATTGTGTGTATGAACTGTGACCAGAAATTTTGAGAATTTTTTAACCAAATATCAGTGTTTTTTTATTTTTTTTTCAAAATAACTCTCTTTTTAATTTATTTTTTCAATCTACCCCACTTTGAAGAGGAGGTTTTAATTTTTTTTTCTAATCTACCCCACTTTGAAGAGGAGGTGTCAGATCAATTGGCTGCTCTTAAACTTAGAGAGAAGACGTCAATTGAATTGACTAGTGCTCATTGTGTTGCCAATCTAATTAGCGTTTATGTGTTAAACTTTAAAGGAAGTGTCAATTGGTCTGACACCTGTGTGTGTTTTGTAATTTTTTTGAAAAATATTGTACATGATAGATAAAGTTGAAATCGGATCAATTCATATTAATATTAATACTCGTTTACACAAAAAAGACTAATGTCGATGATCGGGATCACCTAACCGATCTTCGGTCCCACATCCCATAGCTACCCGAACTCGTGGCCCTAACCCACGTTGATGATTTACCCCAGGTGTTTGAGTATCTGAGGGCCTAGGAACATCACCACCAATTGCAGGAGATTGTCTCAGATAGTCAGACAAATAAGCGTAATCTTGTGTATGCATCGAAGGGGTACCACCATAGCTGAGTTCATGACCCATGGAAAAGTAGTTGGGTTGTGCTTGAGTTGTTGGAGGGCGACCAAGACGATTGAAGGGAGACATTGGTGTGAATGATGCGTCGAGGAAAGGTTGAAATGATTGTTGTGGTGTTTGATAGCCATATGGCTGTTGAAGGTTTTAGTTTTGAGATGTTTGGACTTCTTAGCTATAGTAGGAGGAAGGACGATTGATGTTAAATGATCGTTGAGTGTTTTGGCTAAGGCGACTATGATAGGGTGATGTGTTAGGTGCAAAGCGATGTTGGATGTCTTGATGATGATCTAGTTTTTGGTGGTGGTACGGGGTATGCTCTTGGTATTATGGTTGAGTGTTTGGCATGTTGGGATTGTAGGTTTGTGTGTTTGTGGATCAGAAATTTTGATGGATTGGGGGTTGTGAGTAACCGGTCTGACAATCTTGATGCAAAAGTATGAATGCGTGGATAATGGTGATTGCATGCTCATGCCAAATGGTTTGGCGACCATGTGCAATTGTCACACGCTAGCGCCAATCAAAGTGGCACCTCCTAGGCTTGCATACATGCTACATCTTAACCTAGCCCGACGCATGCATGACTCTGCATGCTTAGTTACGAGGTTTGCATGGAAGACAAGGTAACGCCAATTGGACTGACGCCCATGTACAAGCATTACAAGCTAGCGCCAATTGGACTGGCGCTAGGGCTAACATGATTGACACATGACTTCCCTCTAGCTTGCATGTTTGACACATCACTTCCCTTTTGCTTGCATGCTTGACACATCACTTCCCTCTAGCTTTTCATGTTTGACACATCACTTACCTATTTAAGTGTCTTACTATCTACATTCAACAATCAACACAAATTTATCTGCACCAAAAAATTACTTTTCGTCGGCACAAGAAATATTACAATGTCATCTGCATCAAAATATACTATCAATGCTCACTGCAATGTGAGACATATGAGTCGGAGTTATACGAGTTTTGTTTTTGAAACACATATTATCCGACTTACAATCAAGAGAAATTCAAATTTCTTGCATTTGAAAAAATGAATTGAATCCTGCATAGGATCTGGTCTTGTGTCACAGATCACGTATCAAAATCCAATTTTTTTTTAGAACAGCCAGTGCAAAATTTTCCCGCTGAAGGTACGAGACGATGAAGATGTTGAATTTATGTTTGTTAGTCACGGACATTCTGGTTGCAACTCTATTGAGTTATATATTACTCTTCAACCAAGTATACCATCTCAACAATCTCAGATAACTAATAAAGTTGAATCTGATGAATTTGATTCAGAAAACTCAGATGACGCCGACCCAGAAGCAGAACCAGAAGTCAACGTCGTTGATGAAGAAGAAGAAGAGACCGAGACACAGGTCGATCATATGTTGAACAACAACATTGAAGATGACAATCAACCAACGCCATTACCTCCAAGTCATGTATATAACCCGCCTCAACATATGACAAATATGGATCTGCATGACAATGAAACATCCAACAATGTTTTTTATAACCCGTATCCACGATCAGAGGGTGAGTTAAAAGTGGGAGACATGTTCCGCACTAAAGAAAAATGTGTGCGAGCTATCAAAAAATTTCACATGAATAACTCTGCTGATTTCACTGTGAAACTCACTGATTCGAGAAGGTATGTCATCGAATATCGTAACATCCTTTACAAGTTTCTATTGGTTGCGTCTCACAAAAGGAAAAGCGACTATTGGGAGATAGCTTCTATAGACCCACCTCACAGTTGCATTGCAACTAATGTTGAATAAGATCACCGTAAATTAAGCGTTGCATTGACATGTCAAGATATTTTGCCGCTTGTTAACAAAGATCCATCAGTGAAAGTGAGTATAATAATATCTCATATCGTCACAAGATATAATTATACTCCATCTTAGAAGAAAGCGTGGATTGTGAGGATAAAGGCTGTTGAACAGGTATTCGGCAACTGGGAGGATTCATACAAAGAATTGCCACGATATTTATGGGCCCTAAAAACATACGTACTAGGAAATGTTGCAATTATGGAGACATTGCCAACATTTACGCCAGACGGAACTTGTGTTGCTGGAAATAGAATCTTTCACCGCCTCTTTTGGGCGTTTCAACCATGCATCAAAGGTTTTGCATTACGCAAACCTATTATTCAAATTGATGGAACATGGTTATACAGCCAATACAAGGGTACTTTGCTTATGGTTGTTGCACAAGACGAAAACAACAATGTCTTTCCCATTGCCTTTGCTCTGGTTGAAGGTGAAACCGCTGGTGGTTGGGGTTTCCTTCTTCGACATCTCAGAACATATGTCGCTTCACAAGCCAATCTCTGTTTGATTTCAGATAGACATGCTGCCATTGAGAGTGCTTACAATAATCATGATAACGGATGACATGATCCTCCTTCTACCCATGTCTATTGCATTAGACATATCACACAAAACTTCATGCGTGCAATCAAAGATAAGAACCTTCGCAAAAAAGTGGTGAATGCTGGGTATGCTCTAACTCAGTCGCCATTTCAATATTACCGTGATGAAATTAGATTGTCTAATACAGATGCAGGAAGATTGGTCGATAACATACCAGTAGAGCAGTGGACAAGGGCATTTGACGGAGGTTGTCGATGGGGCCACATGACAACAAACCTTGTGGAATGCATGAACGACGTATTCAAAGGCATTAGAAATCTACCAATAACAGCTTTGGTCAGAACAACCTATTATAGGTTGACTTCTACCTTCGCAACCGGAGGTGAAAGATGGAGTGCAGTGTTAATGTCAGGTCAAATATTTAGTGAATGTTGTATGAAAATGAAGAAAGAGGAAAATATCAAATCTAACACACACGCAGTTACAGTCTTTGACCGTCATAGGAAAAATTTCAGTGTCCAAAAAACAATAGACCGCAATGAGGGGATGCCAAAGTTATCATATGCTGTCAAACTAAACAGAAGTTGGTGCGATTGTGGAAAGTTCCAGGCCTTCCATATTCCTTGCTCCCATGTCATTGCGGCATGCGCACATACTCGCCAGGACGTTTACAACCATCTATTTGATGTTTACAAGGCCATTACCATCATGAATGTGTATAACAAAAGCTTCTCAGTGCTACCAATGAAGGAATACGACCTTCATATGAAGGTGGCATAGTTTGGCACAACGATGAGATGCGAATAAAGAAAAAAGGACGGCCAAACAGCACGCGTATTAGAACAAAAATGGATACGACTGATAAAATGATAAGACTATGTAGTATATGTCATCAACCAGGACACAATAAGAACAACTGTCCCAATCTAGGAGCAACATCTGCATCATAAGATAGTATCTCCTTTTGATTTTTGTAACCTTGGATTTTTATATATCATTATCTTTTTGTTACAACAAGGTTAACAACAAACATCACTACAACATAAGCAAACTTAAAACAGAATATTTCTAACTGATTACAACAATCAAACTGATGTCATCTCGTCCAAACATCATTTCCCTAGTATCCTTATCAATTTTGACTCGCACCCAACCAAATATACTATTGAGTCTCTCAATACTTCTAATTTTTCCCCTTCTGGTATTTTTCCATCTAACCAACGAACCAGCTCCCTCTCTAGTTGATCGAAACTACAATTGTTCCAGAAGAGCATCAACATCAGAGGTTTGTCTCTCGAATAAATCACTTTTCCATAGCGGCGACGAACACTAAACATGTTTGCAATATGACGTGGAAAAATGATTCACACAACACATTTATTTATAGCACAAAAAATTGCACATTACACTGAGGCGTCAAACCAATTGGCGCCTCCTCTTCCAAATAACACATGGGCGCCAATTGGATTGGCAGCACCATGTGCTGTAGCCAATCCAATTGGCGCCTCTACTTAATGTTTAAGGGTATGCGCCAATTGGTCTGACGCCTATGCCCAACATTTTTTTTGAAACTGGGGTAGTTTGGGAATTATTTTGAAAACTGGGTTATTTTGGATATTTTTTTTTGAAAAACTGGGGTATTTGAGTAAAAATTTCTAATTTTGGATTCTATCAGTATTTTTTGATTTTTTCAAAGGACGGAGAAACAATTCTTAAAGTGTATTAAACGATTCCCATAGATATTGGAGGCTGAAGAAAATTGCTACATTATGAACAAAGTAGAAGGTTACAATATCATCTTATATGGGTACAAATACAATATTTTTTAGAAAAATTAAAATTTAGGTATGTCAATATATATATTTTTCAAATCATAAAAATAACATAAAAGAATTATATTGTTAAATAAATAACATAATAAATTATATTGTTCAAAAATTTGTTTAAAAAAATCAAGATCTATACAATAATATTATATACTACCTCCATTTTTTATTATAAGTAGTTTTATAATATCAATGAATCATTAATGTTATTTTTCCTGTTATACCCTTAAATATTTATTATTCTCTCTGCTTTCAATTATGTCAATTTGTGTTTTCAATACCATTAATGAAAGATAATTTTGTAAAATCCTTCATAATTTCTTTTTTTCATATCATAATTATTACATTTCTTAATACGTGTGAAAAGTCAAAAACGACTTATAATGAAAAACGGAGGGAGTATATAACAATTTAAAAGTGTCAACTATTCAAAGTCAAAGCCCCGCAAGTTGCATAGTAGTTAGGAGTGCTGATTGATTTGGGCAAATTCGAACTAAATCGAAATTCAAACCAAACATAAATGTTTGCGTTGGATATTTTTTTTGTTCGGACAAAAATCAAACCAAATCATTGAAACCTGATGTTAATTGGTTCCACAACAGATTTGCAAAATTCTATCCGTGAACCCGTCTATCAGAACCAATCATAATTAACTTGTATAATTGCTATGATCAGTATTATGAAAACTAATATAAGGTATTCGACTTCAAGAAAAAAAATGAAATGCCATATTTGACATTCACAACTTATAGGGAGACATGAAAAAAATTAGGGATTTATATTATTATGAAAAATTACTTGACGTATATTAGATATTTTTTTAAAAACATTTTTACACATTTGTTTCTAATGTATCCGGTCAATCTAACCCAAACCAACTTGTTGTTTCTCGGTTTGGTTTGGTTTGTGTTTATTGCGAAAATGAGAAAATCCAATCCAAACCAATCCATATATTTTTGATTGGTTTGGATATCATATTCTCTCAAAACCGAATCAAACTGGTCCATAAACACCCCTAATAGCAGCGACGTAGGGAAACAAAAGTGCAAAACTATGAAATTGACTTTTTATTTTTATTTTTTAATAAATAAATAAATAAGAAATCTAAATTTGACCCACAAAAATATCTAATATTGTACTGACCGAAGAAAAAAACCTCGTTTTTAATGGGTACGTGTACCAATAGTCTTCTAGTGCGCGTACTAAACAAAAAAGAAAAAGAAAAAATATATGGACTCGGTACGTAACATATGTGTACCGTACACGTATCGATACCAAGGACATACCCAGTACTGATACATTGCCACATATCGATGTTTCACATATGGAAACCTCTAGTTATTTTGTAATTCATGGCTAATAGTTAAAATTTGGGTAAAGGATATCCTCCCTAAGGAATTTAAATTTAGGTAAGTCCCTACTTGGGTCTAATATCGAGGGTTTCGTTTAAAATCAGAACTAGACAAATGGGAAGAAAATTCATATCCAAACTAGCATGGTGAAAGAGGTAAAAACATATGCCTACTTTGACAAAAATACTCATGTCATGGTCAAGGTGAATCTTGATATCACCAAACCTCTCAAATCTAGTGGCCATGTGGGAAACCCTATGATGTAGTGGGTTGGATTGACTTTAGATACAAAATAATCTCCATGTTTTGCTTCAAATATGTCATCATTGGCCATAATAAGGACCAATCTACCATAAGTTGCTAGAAGAATGAAAACCCATATGCCATGAATCCTTTGGGTACATGGCTTAAGCCAACCCAGTTTGGAAAAAAAAGCTCCTGGACCAGTTTGAAAAAAAATACACTAGCAATCCTTTGAGCTCTCCTAGTTATAGAGATTGTAACCCCATATATGTAAAGTTGTACTCAAACAACTAAGTGACTCATTCATAAATAAAACATAACCAACAAATAAGCACCACATAGGTCTTGTTATTTACAAGGTTCATGATAGGAATCAACCTAGTCAACACAATCACAAAACACCTCAACACAAACAAAGAAAAGGAAATGTGACAATATTGGCCCATATGCAAAGGACGAGGCCGATCCTCTAATAAGAAATTCAACGACAAACATTTTTCAAAAGGCCAACCAAGGAATATGAAGATCCTAGATTAAAACTGTCATGGGTTGAGTAACTCACCCACAATTAGAGCCCTAAAAATGCTCATGACTCAACATATCCCTAACGTTGTTTTTCTCTTAGAAACATAACTCTTTCCATATGAGTTCATAAACAAAAAACATCTTATATCTAGAATTTTTGTTAAGTTTCATGCTTCAAACTTCTCCACCTATTATGGTTGTAGATATGGAGACCTTGTTCTTTTAATTTTCATGCCTCCAACTGTCACACCACCTATGAAGCTAATAATTTTTGTAGGTCAACAAGGTCTTAAGAAACCATAATAAGGAGATTTGAGCAAGTGTAGGCCCAAAAGGAAGTGGGTGCTAGAGTGGTCATAAATACTTGGCTAAACACCCAGGGATCCCACCAATCTAAGCTTATTAACACCCTTTCTAAATTGGTTTCCTTAGGGAGTGCTAAGTATTTGAAGAGAAATCGCGATATGAACACACTGGAAAAACAAAAATTCTCTTAAGTCGATCCTTACGAATGATCAAGATCAGTGATAGAAACGATTACCTCTAGTAAAAATTAAAATTTTTGATGCATAATCGGATGCACGATCACAAGCATTAAGTGAAGAACAACACCTTTACTCAATTCACACGAACATAGTGTCTTTAATCTCAATACTAGCTGTTACAAATGAAAACCTTGAGAGAGGTGAAGAGAATATGACTAGGGTTTAAAAAGAATTTCATCAAGTGTGAAAGCTTCTGCATAAGTGTTTTATTTATATAACTACTTGTGTAGGCTGCAAGCTAAAAAAATGTCACTTAATTCTACCCTACCTTATGGTGTTCCAGTATTTCACTTAAGAGCATGATACCTTACCATATTCCACATTCCACATAAGTGCACCATACCTTACGGTGTTCTGCAATTCACTTAAGAGCACCATACTTTACGATGTTCATTAGTTCTCTTAAGAACACCATACCTTACGGTGTTACATAATTCTCTTAAGTACAACATACCTTACAGTGTTCCTTATTTTACTTATTTATTCTATCTCTCATCAATCCGTACTTATGTGTGTGACCGTGTAGGTTCTCATGACGTTTCTAATTATATTAAATCACACATTTATAATGTTGAATTTGCGTGAGTAGATATAAAATAACTTTATTACATGGAGACCTTAAATAGACAATCTTCATGACCAGACAAAATATTTTGTAGAGGACAAGTCTAAGGTATGTCTATTAAAGAAATTTTTGTATCGGTTGAAACAAAGTCCTAGGAAATGGCATCTTTGGTTTCATAATTTTTTAAAGAATGGTTTTGTGGGAAGTGGGTTTGACATGTGTGTATACATCTTGGAGAGGACTTCAAAAGTCATTCTCTACCTACTTTTCTATGTTGATGATATCTTGATAACAAACTTTAGTACAAAATAGATTGATAATATAAAAGATTATTTGGATGGAGAATTTGAGCTGAAATATATTGGTGACGCTCAACTAATTTTAGGGATGGATATCCTGATAAACCAAGAAAGATGTGAATTTATTTTATATCTTTCTAGTTATTTTAAGAAAATGGTGGAACAATTTAGAATGCTTAATGATAAAACTGTGAAAACTCATTTGGATCATGACCCTAAGCTTTCAGTTATGCAATATCCTCAAACTAAGGATGGGAAGAATGATAAAGGGACCACTCCTTATTAAATTGGGGGTTAGTAATGTAATGTATGTGATAGTTTGTAGTAAACTAGAATTATCATATGCCATTAACATATGATGTCGATTTATGGATAGTTTGGGTTGAGTGTATTGGAATGCTTTAAAGTGTATGTTTGATATATTTGAATGGAACCTTAAAATATGGGTTGAAATACATAACAACTCAAAAGAAATACACTTTAGGGGGTTTTGTGGATATATGTTATGCATGGAGTGTAGACGCTAGAAAATCCTTGTTATATTTTGTGTTTATATTGTTTGGAACAATTATATGTTAGAAAGAAGATCAACAAATTATACTCAAATTATCTACAACTCAAGTGGAGTATATTTCCCTAGTTGAAGGGGGTCAAGAAAAAATAATGATTTGTTGTGTATGCCTTAAAATCTCTTTTATAGCAAAATATGAAGTTTTTTTTAGTTATGCCTAACAAGCGAAGCGTGTGGAAGGTTGTTTTAATGCAGTTTTTCCACTTTCTCTTGTGCGAGGCGCGTGTCCTCGAGGTTTAAACCAAATTTAAATTGCTTTATGAATTTTTGCAAGAAGTTCTTATTTTTTTGGGTTAAATATGTTTGTGGTCCTCTTAAATATCTCATATTTCACTTTTAGTCCCTCAAACAATTTCTATTAAAGAATGGTGTTCATAAAAATTTTCACACACACTTTTGGCCACTCCTGCTAAAACCGTCGTTAATTCAGTCCCTAAGTAGTAAACTATCGCTAAGTTGTAAAAATCGTCGCTAAGTTGCAGGAGGGACCAAAACCGTGGATGAAAATTTTTAGGAGGACCATTTTTTAAAAGAAATTTTTTGAGAGACTAAAAATGAAATATGAGATATTTATGAGGATCATAAACATATTCAACCCTATATTTTTAGATAGAGGAACTTAGAGAGATAAAGAAAGATATTTTTGAAGATTCCTAATCCTAAGAATAAGAATATCCTTGTAGTTTATCTAAGGGTTGAGAAACAATCAATGAAATTTTAACAGTGTAACCAAAATTATAGATATAAATTGTATGACATGTCATAATTTTATTAATGTTATAAACATGTACTTGTCACGTTGTAATCCATTTGCTAGAGCGTAAACTAAGAATGCTACTACCCTATTTCTGATGGAACTTACTCTTGATTTTTAACCTAATGGGATAGTCAGAATATATAACCATCAGATAAGGGAAGGGATCCATCAGCAGGCTATCCAAAAGAATGACCCAACCCATCACATATCATTCAATAATTAAGCCCAATACAATATTCATTTATTAATTATAATTAATAATTGATATAATAATTGATTATTTAATAATTAATTAATGGAAATCCAAAATATATTTAACATTCTCCTACTTTGATGACTTTAATTAATTATTAAAAAAAATATAACAATTATAATAAACAAATATATCAATTAATTATCATCAAAACAATGTCAGGAAACACAAAATTTAACAATGCATAAATTATATCCGATAGGGAAACAAATCACACATGTCAAATACTCACATTTCACATAATGATAATGAATATGGATTAACATAGCACAATGAAGAAGTATGTAATCCAATAATGGTCTAAGCATCTGAAATTCTATAAGAGATATGATTATTAAATTGACGTCATCTTGTAGATATCTCATTACAATAATTAAATACAACAATCAGAATCCCAATAATCCAAAATATCAAATGACTTAACTACAACCATGTTGGCTACATGCCTTTGAAAAACACCAAAAATTAAGCCTTTGGTCACTGGATCTGCCAATATGTTCTCTACGACAAGATGTTCAATTCGAGTCTGAAATTCAAGAATTTTCTCTTTGACAAATAAATACTTAATATCAAAATGCTTCAAGCGAGAAGAGCTCTTAGTGTTCTGAGAGATATTTACAGCAACAAAATTGTCGCAATATATCACAAGTGGTATGAATATGCTTTCAACAACTTTGAGGCGAGAGATTAAGTTCTTCAACCACATAGCTTGACAAGTAGCTTCATAGAAAGCTACATATTCTGCCTCCATGGTTGAGGTAGCCGTAAGAGTCTGTTTAACACTCTTTCACGAAATAGCTCATCCTGCCATCATAAAAATTAACCCGGAAGCTGACTTTCGATCGTCAGGGCAACCTGCAAAATCAGAATCAGAATAACCAATGACTTGAAGTTGATCAGACTTCTTATAGGTCAACTGTTCGTAGTTGATTTTGGCGAACAACCTCTGATTTTCCAAGACTTGTCGAATTGGGTTACTTGCAGGATCAACCATACAAATCCTAGGACATGTGCAAATCTAAATAACTTTGTAACTCTTTAGAACAACCTTCGTATCCTTTATTTGGTTTACTAAGTCTTTCATGTCGAAAGATATTGACTAAAAGTGCTTAAATAAAAGCAAACTTAACAAGACTAAGATAAATGGCGAAGAATAAATGGCGAAATATAAATCGTCAAAAAGTAAATGCAAAGGATAAATGACCAGTAAATGTAAAGGCAAAAATTGGTAAAGAACTTTGAAATTTATAAGATAAAACTTTAAAGAAATGGTGTTTGTTCACACGTACATTTTCCAGATAAGACTCTTTTCTCTCACACGGATACTTTGAGTATTTTGCAGGATTTTTGTACAAGATTTCACACCCTTATTCTGATAACAACTATCTTATTTATATACAAACAAAATAACTGTCACTAACGAATAAATCCTAAAACTATGACACTTGGCTCTCTGCATAACTTCCGTTCGCCAGATGCTTCCACGCGTCTTCTGCCAAACGTCATAAAAATTTGAATTTTCGCTTTACGTCGAAGCAACGCGTCTCGTTAGACTTTGTCGAATTGTCGAAATATCATAACATCATCCATACTTGTCAAAGACGTCTTTTCATCTGCAGACACCTTCTCTTGTCGAAATGTCGAACCAACATCTCCGTTTGTCGAAGTGTCGAAAAGCACTAATTCTGCTTATTAACTTCATGGCGTCGAAAATACATGTATACAAATTGCCCCCCAGCAAAGATGTTTCGACTACTCTGGAGAAACAATCATTTGTTGTCAACCAATATTTCGATGCCATGTCATTCAATCTTACTATTTTCACTCTTCCATAATCCCAAGTTCCCAGGCAGATTCATCATTATACTTTTTCAGAAACGTCATGTCTAGCCCACGTTTAGACCTTACCCCCATCATTTCTTGAACCTAACATCATGGCCTTTTTCAACTTCCAACATCTTCATCATCACCGTTGTGATTCAGCCATGTGTCCCACGACTATCCTTAAAACTCAAACGTTTTCATCATCTTCCCTTATAAATACTCACTCCTTATTTTCTCTGAAACCTTTTTATGCTTTAAGCTTTCTTCTTCATACCCATTCTCATACTTTCAACTTTCCTGGAAAATTTCTTTGTTTTCCTCAACAATGGCTCCTCAAAAATCTTCCAGCAGCAAACATTCTAAGAAGACTTAAGATTCAACTCTTCAGCCTGCGCACGAGTTGAAGGGACCAATGACTATTGGAAACCAACAATACGTTCCTGAACCTCCCAATGAGAGAGAGAAGGAATGTATTTACAAATCCCAGGTATTAATTCCTGTTCTTGTTTCCGGAATTTGTCATGCTATGTTAGGTCCACTCCCCAATCCAGATATTAAACCAGATCGTCTGAAAGAATTTTTTCCTACTTATTTCCATACCAAACCCATAGGCGCTGGAGTGAAACCTCAACCTCAAGAGAAAACTGTAGAACAAAATGACCCACAAAGTTCGACTGATGATTGAGAGTTGAATTTAACTTATCTGAATTATGCTAGGATCTTTAGAACTTGTCCATGGTCGAAAGACCCTTCAGACTATTTATCTTGGCTAGATAAGGTTGAAAAGATTAAAGGAGATTTCTGGAAGGAAATAGGTATTTTCGACCTCATTCAATTGTCGAGAGTAGGACCCAACATTTGCCCCAATATGCTTTTAGCTTCCCTCTATTTTTGGGACAGTACCTATAACACTTTTCACCTTCCTTGTGGGATGGTTACGCCCACTCTCTTCGACGCAGCAGCCATTGTTGGCTTTCGCCCCAATGGGATAGATTTCAACCCCACCAACCTAAATGAAGATACTATAGCTTTCGACACTAGCTTTGCTCCATACTCTTTATTCATGTCTCATTATCATGACAAGGATACCACAGAAGTCTCGGATGTCGAACATATAGCCTTTTTAACTTTATGGCTATCAAAATATGTGTTTTGCTCCCGTTCCCTCCAAGTTGTCAAAAGATTCATCACTATGGCCAATCAGCTTCACGTAGGAACCAAACTATGCTTGAGTGAAATGATTTTGGCGAATCTTTATGAATCTTTGAGTGAGAGTGTAAGTCTTCTGAAAACCATCAAAGACCAAGGTAAAATCAACTTGTCAGGACCTTTCTAGATTTTACAACTATGGCTCAATGCCACCTTTGAAGCTTCTCTTCCTGTAGAACAAGAAGTGGATGAAGAAAAAGTGAAGGACAGGACTGTCGAATGGCCTAGGTTGGTGCAGCTAACGCCAACTGATGAAGGAATTAGCCTTCGACAAGCTTTCAAAAGTTATGTCATGATGTTTGCCAAAAGGTATCGTTTTACTTCGACCATGGCACCCTTTGCTAGTAGAAAAATTGGACTTGAATGGTTTACCCAACAACTGCCCTTGGAAATGCAGAAGGATGAAAATATATTTTTGGATGTTTAGGAATCATTTTTAACCCCTAGGCTCCTTTTTTCCCATCGTAACGCAACCAAAACCCAAATAGCTTTGATAGTCTATCAACCTAATCTCGTTGCTAGACAGTTTGGCTTGATCCAAATAAAACCTCGACCCATCTTCCCAAAGAAAGGATCTATCATTTTTTACAACTCCCTTCATAATGAAGATAAGAGCAAAGAGCTGTCGAAGAAGCTAGCTGATGACTCTCTCGATATTCGACCAGTGATCTTTCGACCATCTTTTCTCTGTACTCCTGAGTTTGATGAGTGGTGGAAGGATTACTATTCTACCAGATTTTTTGACGTAGCAGCCTTCACCACACATTTAAAAAATGCTTTTGCTTTCGTGCAGGATCGGACCAAAAAATGTATTCAAAGACATATTAAAGAAATACAAAAATTTCAAAAATATTTCGAAACTGTGTATAGACCTGATGATCTTAGTCGAACCATACACGAAGCAGCAGCAGAATTAAAACGTAAATTGACGGAGAAGTTTGAAAAATTGTCATTGCCTTCACATGTTCGACTAGAGGCGCGCTATGACCTGGCTTTCAGTTGTCATCCACCAAAATTTCCTCCTCTGCCAACTGCTGAGTTTGGCGTGGCGTTAAGCCCTTCATTTCCAGATTGGTTTATTTGTGGGGACTATATGAAAATTCTTCGTCAACATTATAAAAAACCTGCTGAGCGTGTGGTTCTGACTAAATATCATCTGGACGATTACCAAGGACACCTTCATGTTGGAATAGAACACGTTCGCGTGGAAAGTCTCATTCTTGAAGGTGTTAACAGGAAACACGATTTTTCTTTTGTTATTCTAACTGTATTATCATGTGTTTCTTATATTTGTCTCTGACTTTCCTTTCTTTCCTTAGTGTAGGTGTTTAATTGGCTGCATTGTATGGTAAAACACAAATGTCTTGACTGATGTCATGACATGTATATGTGACTACATTGTAGTTACTGCAGGACTAGCTAACACAGGATTATTGAATGCTGTGACATTCATACCTGTCAACAGATACTAAGGAACAGAAGTTCTGTTAGAACTTAGTATTCACTTGCAGTCTGGTTATCAAGGAAGAACCAGACCTGGCATAAGGCCTACTGACTGAATGTCAAACTGGATGTTGTGACATTCATCATTGACAGCAGCTACTGAAGATTGGGCAGAGTGGTGTTCTGTTATACTTCAGCATGTAAGTTAGTTTGTTCTTCAAGAGAATTACAGAACTAACTTAAGGCCAAATGTGTAAATGTTAAGTTGGACACTTTGACATTTATTAATGTAAGCTGTTACTGTAGTATGGTCATTTTGATCATGTACAAGTCAGCAAAATTGTACAGTCTGTTTTCTGGAAAAACAGACTCAGCATATGGACCTTGATGTCAAGCTGAATGTCGTGACATTCATGCCTGACAGCATATGCTAAATTGTAGGTTGTTCAGTTTTCTGTTTCAGCTTTTTCTTGGGCTATTCTTCAGGAAGTCAACAGCTTAGAGAAAATCCAGGAAACCAACAACCAAGCTACAATTAAGGAACCTAACAAATAGCCTATTTGTTAGCACACTAATATGTGGAAATTAGTTAGAATCCTATGTGGCATTATTTGTGGAGGTCTTGAGATATTTTAGGAACTAAATATGGAGATATTTTAGGAACTAAAAGATTGAAGACCTTGTTTGTAGCAGAAAGTTTCTGCTGATGTTGTAACAGCAAAGGAGAAGTTTGCTGCGATTTTTGAAGGCCCAAATCCACTTGGGTGATTAGGTTATAAATAGCTGATTGTAACCTGGTTTTTGTAAGCCTCTTAGAATGAATTTTTAGGGGTGTGTGTAAGGTAAACCTCCCAATCTGTGGGAAGGTTACCATGTGTTTCTCAGTGGTAAACCTGAGAGTGTTTGTCACTCAAAGCCTGTAGGCAAGAGTGATTATGTTCTTGAATGAAGCTGTGAAGCAAGTTCAAGGTGTTTGCACATTACATTGTATTTGTAGTGATAGGAATGGAAACTGGAGGTTTCTATCTAGGAGTTCCTAGGTATAGATTGCATTGGGTAGGGATTAAGTGATGAGTTGTAAACGGGGGAGTTTAACTCTGAATTGATACTACTAATAGTGGATCTTCTTCCTGGCTTGGTAGCCCCCAGATGTAGGTCATGTTGGACTGAACTGGGTTAACAATTACTTGTGTTTTTACCTTTTGTATGTTATAAAATTAGGTAAACCTGTAATGCTGTAACAGATGATGTTCAAACCAATGTTGAGACATCATACTGATAACTATGGAAGAACACAACAGAAGTGAGTGCTAGGATTGATTTCTGTTGAAGTCCTTCTTCCTGATGCACAGAACCAGGGGTTCATACATTCTAGGGTGACATAGAATGAGATGTCGTGACATCTGTGAACCTGTGCATATTAGTACAGTGGTTAATAACTATCTTGCTGTATTAGGTACAATGTTAGATCAGATGTCGTGACTTGAAGTAGAACATCTGAATACTGACTACACCAGAATTTCAATTGGTATCAGAGCAGGCATCCTGTTCTGTCTCTGGATGAGATCCATGGGTGATACTTTCTGGTATCTTGCAAGAAGTTATGGTAGTACTAATGTTGGAACCTGTGAAAGGTTCTGTACTTTCCCTGAATGGTCCCTTGAAGTAGGTGGATGGACTGTTCATGACAGGAATGGTGTGTACCTGTCTCTGGAGGGTGGCAATTGGCCTGTGTGTGGGACAGCTGTGCCAGTATTGAATCACATTCAAACGTGGTATGGTCTTGGAGGCTGATCTGGTGAAGTGTGTTCATAGGTTGAGTTGTATTATGATTTCCGCTGCATAATACCTGGCAAAACTCAAACTCTGATGTTGTTTCCCCTCATGTGGATGTAAGGCTGCTGTATTCAAGATCTCATCATAATCTACTGAAGATGTCAAAGATACTTGAGTCCCCTCAAGTCCACTCATCATGACGTTCTCACTTCAGGATGGTAAGAATCACTTAATCACTGATTCTTTTACTCACTTGAGTAGGGTGTATGAAGACCTTGAAGACCTTCAAGGAAGGTTTGTTCCAAGGAGGTGGAACTGATGTTCTATGCGATGTTAGAACATGTTGTTCAACAAGTATGCAGCTGCTGGTTGAAGAGCAGATGTTTTTAGGTATCAAACAAAGGGATACTTCTGTTTGGAACCTACTCCTGACCTGGAAGAGGAGACATCTGTGTGTGCTAAGTTGACAAGGGAAGGGTCAACTGTATGTGTGCTCAAGAAGGTCACCTTTAGAAGTCTGATCTCTAAAAGTTGAGCTGGTTGAGATGTGGCAGTGTGCAATCTCCTGCTGTTTGGCATATTCCTGTAGATTGAGCAGGGATGGATAGGTGTTCCCTGAAGTACTATGCTGTGTTGGAAGACAAGTCCCCTGGATGTTAGCAGTCAATAATGGGGTAACCTGAGTGCTGTATCATCTACGAGGATTGGAACCATGAATCATGTTATTCAAACACCACGTGCAGAAGTGGCAGTTCTGTCAAGGAGTAAGAATATGAAGATTCAGAGGTTGGTTGAAGTAGTATGCCCTGGCAATGCATAACTACTATGACTGGTATTGTGTGTCTCACTAGTACTTATGGTCAGCTGGAGTCTGATTGGAGGAGTTAGTTGCCACTGGTAGGGATAGTGTATGTCATGTTGAGACATATGTGTACAATGCATGGATATTGGTGTGGAGTATCCATGATTGTTAAGTTGAGGGGGAGTTTTGGTTAACCTCCTCAAGTCTGGTCAGCCTAGGGTCTGGTTGGCTGTTGACCTGTGTCACATGGGTTCTGGTGGTTGTGTGACACATTTGCAAGGAAGAATTCATCTCTCTCATTCCTAAGGGTGAATTTAATCTGGGAAGACTTTCAAAATTGTCTAGGTGCTTGCAAGCAGAAGATGTTGACACAAGAAGAGTATTTTCAAAGTATTCTTATGGTGGAAGTATCTGAAGGGATGATTGGGAAAGGATTTAAGATCAATGTCTACTTGTGCCAAGTGCAAGTGTTTAATTGATTATCCTTGGAGCTCAAGATAACTGATGTTCTTAAAGATGTTGGAACATCTCTTCTTCAAGACCCTGTGCAGAATCACAGGAAGGATAGTACATTGGCTTTGATCTATCTCTTTGGTGGCAGCAAAAGCGTATGATCTCTGAAAAGGGTTCCTGGCAAGAAACATGTTCAGCCCTGGTGTGTACAAGAAGAAGAAGACATCATAGTCTTGATGGTGGTTACTTGGATCAGTTTATTTCTGATCTAGGTAAGGAAGTGCATTGGCTAATGCACACTGTGGAGTCAAGAACTAGTGACAGCAGTCTTGACATCATGGAAACAGCCTTGCTTTAGGAAGAGGAATCCTTGGCATAGCTGAAGGGTTAGGTTCCAACTAATCCTTCTGAAGACTCATACATCAGAGTGTCTGATGTCTTTGGAGAAGAAGCAGGGATTCATCAAGGTGTGAGCTTGGATGACTTAACTGCAAACCTGCAGGATGGAGGTTGTTTACTCAAACTTGGTTCCAAAATCAAGTCTATGAGAACATTGAACTCTTGTTCTGTAAAGGGAGGAAGTTCTTTCAAGTGGCAGAAGAAGGAGCTGAATTCAACAGCTGGATGTCAAGCACAATGTTGTGACATTCGGTTCAGCATCAGATTCTTAGTTGATGAAGTGGCACATCAACTTGAGATAGAAGGATCTACAGGGTTGTAGATTGGACACTTCAAAAGTTTGAAGTTCAAATCTCACTTGAAAGGTCAGAATATCTTTGGGAGAAGTCTGATAAACTTGGGGAGGTCAAAAGGCAGCATTTGACCTTGTCATATGAGAATTCATGAAGGAGGTAATCAACCAGTGGCATTTGGTCTATCTCAGGAGTGAGTTCGAAGAATCAAGATAATCCATATGGCAGCTGATTATTCTTGAGGAAAGTCTGAGACAAATTACTTTTGAGCAGAAAAGTAGTAAGTTGAAGACTAAAGGAGGTGTTTTCTATTCATCCCTTGGAGCTTGTGGTAGGAGTTCTGAGCTATCTATGGAAGATTATCTCTTGTAATGGGATGAAAATGTATATGTCCCAATGTATGTCTGGGTTCTTCTTGATCAACCCGGTGACTCAGTGATATCTGAAGACTATCAGATGGTGTGCCTTGTCCTGTTATGAAGGATGTCCCAGCTGATGTTAGAACATCTTGTGAAGTGGTCTTCTGTTCTGGTTAGAAGAGAGATTGACACAGAGTGTGAATGTGTTCAGCTAAGAGGGTTGAACAGAGGGTGTGCTCTTGAAGACATGAAGATGCGTCTTATGTTTTCCATTCATCAAGTGGTCTGGAGTTTCTTTGAATCAGGAAGTATGTGAAGGTCCAACTTTGGGATGTTGGATATGCCCATGTGTGATCTCCAAGCTTCAAGAGGAGAATGGGTTGTTCATGATAGGGGGAGTTCTGTCCTTGCACTGCAAGTAATCATCAAGCTTGTGGTATATGTGTTCTCAGATAACAAGGTTTGGAAACCTGTTAGCCAGTGGGATAAAAGTTGGTATGTGTCAAGGCTGAGTGAGCAGAAGAATGTCTGACCGGATGTCATGACAATATGGAAGCATATGCCAGTAGGACATTCTGGCTGGTACAGGTGCTGGAGTTACAGCAGCTGTTATTTGATGAATGCACAGATTTAGGGGGAGAAGAAGTACCCCTGTGCATGTGTGTATTACTAGTAGCCATAACTAGTAAGTGTTTTTGCTCCTGCTGCTGACTAAACTACTATTATGTGGTTTAAACTGCTGATAGTCTGCCTTGTTAACAAAAAGGACAGAGTATTCACAAGATGTCATATGTGATGCCTTAACATAAGATATCTTATGTGCCTGCTGGAGTTCAAGAAAGTGTTCATGCAGGAGTGGATCAAGATGTCAGAGTCAAAGTCTTGGAATCTGATATGGCTGTACCTACTGTAAAGCAAAAGTGGGTGATCACTTGATCGAAGCTGTGAAGCAAGATCAAGTGGATGTGAACTTGGTTGAAACTGTGAAGTAAAACCAAGTCTGGAACTCTGTCATTGTGCTCTGACTATGTTGTTGGCTTTGGCAACATTTGTGACAAAAAGGGGGAGTAATAACCACCAATACCCCTGACAAACAGAGTGGGTCTCTACAACAGACTCTCATGACAGATCTGAAGATTCCCCCCTTGCAGCTGATGTTGAAGTTTAGGTGCAACTTCGAATATATGTGTGCTGCTATGTGAAGTTTTTATTTAACTTCCATGTGTGTGAGTGTGCTGCCACTCTGAGTGTTTTTAGCTAGTATTATTTCCTGCTAGGTGAGTGTTTCCGCTGCTATGAACTCTGTTATGGGGATCAAAGTGTTTTAGCCAAAAATTTGCCAAAGGGGGAGTTTGTAGGTGTTTAATTGGCTGCATTGTATGGTAAAACACAAATGTCTTGACTGATGTCATGACATGTATATGTGACTACATTGTAGTTACTGCAGGACTAGCTAACACAGGATTATTGAATGCTGTGACATTCATACCTGTCAACAGATACTAAGGAACAGAAGTTCTGTTAGAACTTAGTATTCACTTGCAGTCTGGTTATCAAGGAAGAACCAGACCTGGCATAAGGCCTACTGACTGAATGTCAAACTGGATGTTGTGACATTCATCATTGACAGCAGCTACTGAAGATTGGGCAGAGTGGTGTTCTGTTATACTTCAGCATGTAAGTTAGTTTGTTCTTCAAGAGAATTACAGAACTAACTTAAGGCCAAATGTGTAAATGTTAAGTTGGACACTTTGACATTTATTAATGTAAGCTGTTACTGTAGTATGGTCATTTTGATCATGTACAGGTCAGCAAAATTGTACAGTCTGTTTTCTGGAAAAACAGACTCAGCATATGGACCTTGATGTCAAGCTGAATGTCGTGACATTCATGCCTGACAGCATATGCTAAATTGTAGGTTGTTCAGTTTTCTGTTTCAGCTTTTTCTTGGGCTATTCTTCAGGAAGTCAACAGCTTAGAGAAAATCCAGGAAACCAACAACCAAGCTACAATTAAGGAACCTAACAAATAGCCTATTTGTTAGCACACTAATATGTGGAAATTAGTTAGAATCCTATGTGGCATTATTTGTGGAGGTCTTGAGATATTTTAGGAACTAAATATGGAGATATTTTAGGAACTAAAAGATTGAAGACCTTGTTTGTAGCAGAAAGTTTCTGCTGATGTTGTAACAGCAAAGGAGAAGTTTGCTGCGATTTTTGAAGGCCCAAATCCACTTGGGTGATTAGGTTATAAATAGCTGATTGTAACCTGGTTTTTGTAAGCCTCTTAGAATGAATTTTTAGGGGTGTGTGTAAGGTAAACCTCCCAATCTGTGGGAAGGTTACCATGTGTTTCTCAGTGGTAAACCTGAGAGTGTTTGTCACTCAAAGCCTGTAGGCAAGAGTGATTATGTTCTTGAATGAAGCTGTGAAGCAAGTTCAAGGTGTTTGCACATTACATTGTATTTGTAGTGATAGGAATGGAAACTGGAGGTTTCTATCTAGGAGTTCCTAGGTATAGATTGCATTGGGTAGGGATTAAGTGATGAGTTGTAAACGGGGGAGTTTAACTCTGAATTGATACTACTAATAGTGGATCTTCTTCCTGGCTTGGTAGCCCCCAGATGTAGGTCATGTTGGACTGAACTGGGTTAACAATTACTTGTGTTTTTACCTTTTGTATGTTATAAAATTAGGTAAACCTGTAATGCTGTAACAGATGATGTTCAAACCAATGTTGAGACATCATACTGATAACTATGGAAGAACACAACAGAAGTGAGTGCTAGGATTGATTTCTGTTGAAGTCCTTCTTCCTGATGCACAGAACCAGGGGTTCATACATTCTAGGGTGACATAGAATGAGATGTCGTGACATCTGTGAACCTGTGCATATTAGTACAGTGGTTAATAACTATCTTGCTGTATTAGGTACAATGTTAGATCAGATGTCGTGACTTGAAGTAGAACATCTGAATACTGACTACACCAGAATTTCACTTAGCCGTAAAGATCCCTACCAAGAAAGCTTCCGTCGAAGCGTCACCAAGCGCTACTAAGAAACCTTCGAGAAAGGTACAAACCTCACTCTTCCATTTATTCTTTTTCCTTTTAAGAAATTAACCCGCTTTGGTCTGCATGACTAGGTAAGTCGAAAACCCCCACCATTCCAGAAAAGAAAGAAAGAAGAGGAGAAAGAGGAGGAGAAAGTTCCCAATGAAGAATCTGGTGACGAATTTCCAGAGCCAAACCCCCCTCCTCAGAAGAAGAAGAAAATCAAAAGGATCTCTACCCAAAGATCCATTGTTAAGTCAGCTAAAAAGGATTCTTCAAGTACTCCAACTACCAAACTTCAGTCGAAGGATACAGAGAGTGGGAAATTTAGTTTTAATAATGAGATTCCTGAGGTAAATCCTTCTTTCGACTGTCTATGTTCACCTTCATTGCATTTCTTTCTTCTAACTTAGGATTATTTTCAGAAACAATTGGCTGTCGAAGGAAGCCCTGAGAAAACTCTGGAAAAGACAGTCCAAGAAGAGGATGTCCCCCAAATGATCAGGACAGGCAGACTGTAGCAGAATTCGACGCTCCAACGAGTGAAGCTTCTGAAGACGATTCTCCTCCCCATCCAGGATTAAATGCTTCCAATAAGGGTGATGACACTGACATGGAGACTCAGGTCGAAGATGACCATGAAGAAGAAACTGCTAAAGATAAGGATGATCAGTCGAAATAACCAGATGGTGGGAAAACTTTAGGACGAAGCACTCAACCCGCTCCCGACCAGACCAAAGGAAGTGCCATATCAACTGGTTCGACTGGTTTCTCTCGCGAAGAGCTTGAGAGTTTCAAAGTGCAGAAACCCTTAGAATATCTGAAAGCCATGCTTAGCGCTCGTTTTAATTTTCAAGATTCTTCGCAAAGCAGTTCGACTACCTCTGGGGCCACTTCTGAAGCGCAATCTCTTGACAATATCTTGACCAAGATTAAGACGAAAATCCTTGATGTTTATTTGTTCAAAGTTTTGGAAGAAAATGCCCTCGCTCACATTGAACTCAAGAAAATTTTGAAACAAATAAACGTCTTGGAAACTTCTGCTGAGGTTGGCGGTTTTGTGGTGGAGCTGATGACCCTCATTGACTTGGCGACTGCAGACCTTCATCGTCAAAGAGATCTTTCCCAGTAAATCTCCACAAAATCTGAGACTCAAATTCCTGAATGGGACGTTGTTGCAACTTCAACTGAAAAAGTTTCAAAGCTGCAGCAGCTTTCTGAAACTTATATCAAAGAAGTTGCTGCTTGTGATGATAATATCCAGAAATGGGAGAAACAAATAGCAGCACTTCAAGAAAAAATCTCCCAAGAGAAAAAGCGTAGAGCATCCATACAGCAACCTAAGTAGAATGAGATTGACGACGAACTGAAGGTGGGTATTCGACATGCAGAAAAGGCTCAACAACTTAGTCAAGAGATTGAGACTCTCTCTACCCACAAAAGTCTTTGTGATCATCGACTCCAGTTTCAGAAAAATAAATTTGCCACATTGAAGGAAACTTTTGCTAGTATCAAATTGTAGTCGAATTAGTTTAACAATTCTCAGCCCTTTGAGGCTTTCTTTGTAACAACTTTGGTGCCATTTTTGTTTGGCAAAGCTATCACAATTATCTTCACAATTATTCTGCTGCTATTTTTACTTCTTGCAATATTGGCTTATATTTTTTTAAATACTTGCCATTTTATTTTTAAGATTCTCTCGTCTTTTCCTATCTCTTCAATCTCATACGCACCATTTGAAAAACTTTTCAAAATCTGGAAAGGTCCTTCCCACTTAGGAGACCATTTTCCCATTAATCTGTCTTTTCGATCCATAGGAAGGATTACTTTCCAAACGAGATCACCAATTAAAAAGGTCTTGAATTTCACTTTCTTATTGTAAAACTTTTCGACTCTTTCTTTTTGTCTCTTTATTAGATCCAGCGCACACAACCTTTCTTCGTCTAAATCAACTAATTCGTCCATCATCATACTCCAATATATATCTGATGGGATTTCATGATGCCTTTGAACTCTAACTGATTGCAGATATGTTTCGACTAGTAAAACTACATCATGTCCATAGGTCAACTTGAATGGAGTCGAATTCGTTGCTTCTTTTGGGGATGTTCGACAAGCCCACAAAACTTGATCTAAAGTTTTATGCCAGTTTTTTGGTTTTCTCCCCATATGCTTTTTGATCAAATTTATCACTACCTTGTTGGCTGCTTCAACTTGTCCATTGGCTTGAGCATAGTAAGGTGTCGAAGTAAGGAGTTTAAATCCTGTTTCTTGTGCAAATTTCTGCATATTTTTACCAGTGAACACATATCCTTGATCTGTTGTTATTGTTTCTGGTATCCCAAATCTATAAATTATGTATTTTTGGATAAAATCTATAACTGCTTCTTGATCCATATTTGCCAATGGTATGGCTTCAATCCACTTAGTGAAATAGTCTATTCCAACCAAAATGTACTTTTGCCTTTTTGAAGAGGCTGGTCGAATTTCACCAATCAAGTCTAAAGCCCAACCTCTAAATGGCCAAGGCTTTATAATTGAATGCAACTCACTTGCAGGAACATGTGGTATGCCTGCATGTACTTGACATTCCTGACAACCTTTTGCAAATTCGACACAGTCCTTCAGCATTGTTGGCCAATACATTCCTTGTCGAAACAATAACCATTTCATTTTATGACCTGCTTGGTGTGTGCCACACGCTCCACTGTGCACATTCGACAAAGCTACGTAAGCTTCATCTTCACCTAAGCATTTCAACAAGACTCCTTCTGAGTCTTTTTGAACAATTCGTTTCCAAAAGTACATAACTCAAAGCTCTATATTTTACCTTTCTTTCGACTTTCTGATTTGGGTCTTGTAGATAATCCTTGATGGGCTTTCTCCAGTCTTCGATTCCTGAACCATCTATATTGAATATCTCAAAATTTTCTTCGTCACCATATCCTAATCTTATTGACTCCAAATCTGATGGGGACAACTTGGTAGATATGACTTTTCCTCTGACTTCAATGGCCTCTTCTAACTTTTCCTTCGACACTTTGTATCTAGACGCAAGTTGAGCAAGGTCGTTTGCCTCTTGATTCTCCACCCTGGGAATGTGCCTAAAGGCCACATTGTCGAATTCCTTGAGAAGTCTATTGGCTATTACAAAGTACATGATTAAATTTTCTTTCACACATTTATATTCTTTAGTCAACTGCTTTATCACCAGTTCAGAGTCACCCATTATTTCGACTCTTGTTGCCCCCAATTTCAACAATATTTCAAGTCCAGCAATCAAAGCTTCATATTCTGCTTCATTATTTGAACACAGACTTTCAACTTTGTACTTGAATTTTGTTGGAATTCTGTTAGGAGAAATAATCAGCATCCCAACACCAGTTCCATTCTTATGACTGGAACCGTCAAAATACAGTTTCCATGGTTCTAATTCGACATATTCTACATTTTCATCTATAGAGTGGTGTGCTATAAAATCAGCGACCAGTTGTCCTTTCACAGCCTTTAAAGGCAAATATTTCAAGGAATATTCTATCAATGTTAAAGCCCATTTTCCGATTCGACTATGTAAAATAGATTTAGCTAACATATATTTTATTACGTCGAAATGGGAAGAAATGTACACATCAACAGGCTTTATATAATGCTTTAATTTCATACAAGAGAAATATACACATAAACATAGTTTTTCTATAATACTATATCTAGTTTCAGCATCATTTAGGACTCTGCTGAGGTAATAGATGGCCCTTTCGACGCCATTCTCATCTTCTTGACACAACATACTCCCTAATGTTTTGTCTGAGGCCGAAATATACAATCTCATACTTCTTTTCCTATAAGGAGATATTAGAATTGGAGGACTAGCCAGGTATTCCTTGATTTTGTCAAAGGCAGCTTGTTGTTCTCGCCCCCATGCAAAGTCTTCCTTCTTTAGTCGAAGTAGAGGAGAGAAGGCTTGCGTTTTTCCACTAAGGTTGGAGATAAACCTTCTGAGAAACTTGGTTTTCCCTAGCAGAGACTGCAACCCCTTTTTCGTTGATGGCGCTTTCTCCTCCATTATGGCTTTAGCTTTGTTTTCATTTATTTCGATCCCCTTCTTGTGGACCACAAAACCTAAGAAATCACCCGCCTGCACACCAAAAGCACATTTAAGGGGATTCATTTTTAAACCAAACTTCCTCATCCTTTCAAAGGATTGTCGAAGATTGTCTATGTGACTTTTCCCTGAAACAGACTTGATCACAATATCATCAATGTACACTTGCATGAAAGTTTCAATAAAGTCATGAAAAATGGAATTCATAGCCCGTTGGTAAGTTGCTCCAGCATTTTTTAAACCAAAAGGCATTACTACCCATTTATATGTTCCTATTGCTCCAGGACAGCGGAAAGCTGTTTTAGGAACATCCTCTTCAGCAATAAAAATTTGATTATAGCCAGAGTATCCATCTAGCATACTTAAATACTCGTGGCCTGCTGCAAAATCTATAAGCATTTCTGCCACTGGCATAGGATATTCATCCTTTGGGGTAGCTGAATTTAAGTCTCAAAAATCAATGCATACCCTAAGTTTGCCATTTTTCTTAATTACAGGGACTATATTTGCATTCCATTCGACATACCTGGTTGTGCGGATGAATTTGCATTTTAGAAGTCTTTCGACCTCTTCTTTTATTTTCGACAGAATCTCTGGTGCGAAGCGTCTTGGAGTCTGCTTTACTGGCTTCTTTCCTTCCATTATTGGCAGCTGTAATTCGACCAAACTTCTATCTAAACCAGGCATCTCGTCGTAATCCCATGCGAAGCAGTCTTTGAACTCTTTCAACAACTGGACTATTTCGACTTTGAATTGGGGATCCATCTTTGCGCTTATGTAGGTTGGTCTACTTTCTGCCCCCAGTCCTAAATTTACTTCTTCTAATGGATCCTGCGCCACCATCTTTACGTTAGTTGACACTGGATCCTTTTCGAACCCCAGAGGTTCGTCATCATAAATGGCGTCAAGCTTTTGGTGTTGCCATTCGCCCATCTGGATGTTATCATATTCTTCTGCAACGTCTCTTTGGGGACATTGTTCGTTGAAATTTTCTTTGTTGGC
The DNA here is from genome assembly GCF_024323335.1 of Lathyrus oleraceus. Lineage (NCBI taxonomy): Eukaryota > Viridiplantae > Streptophyta > Magnoliopsida > Fabales > Fabaceae > Lathyrus > Lathyrus oleraceus. The sequence goes on from NC_066585.1 coordinate 232,463,487, forward strand.
TTCGACAACCATATATTTTACTTCGGCCTCAAGGGCCTCTTTGAGTTTGTTTTCGGCTATGTAAGCCGTAATTCTTTCGAGCGCTGATTCTTTACTCATCATCATCAAATTCGCTTCCCCATCCTGTTGGCGCTATATGAGTAATTCCCCACATGTAAGATTCGCCAATTACTTCTTTGTCCCACTGAAAACCATGTGTAGGATGAAGGTACATGGAGCAGTAGGCGTTGTCTGTTGCTTTTAGGTCGAACTCGGCTGGGCTGCACGGAGGTATGTGAGCCAGGTTCTTGTCGAAACTTTGACTGTTGACATTGTTCACTTCTGTCATGAAATAACTTTGATCAGCTTCAATGTTTTCGATAATTCCGTCTGGTCTCCAGATGGCAATTCGCTGATGCATTGAAGAAGGTACGGCTCCAACACCATGAATCCACTCCCTTCCAAGTAGTAAGTTGTAATTCGCCCTTGAAGCAATGACCATGAACATTGTTGGCCTTGTTATGGTTCCAACAGTCAAATTCACCTGGATAACACCCATAGTGGTTCCTACTTTTCCCTCATAGTTTGACAGCACCATGTTGTGAGATTTTGCGTCTGAATCATCCTTCCCAATCTTCTTTAGCATGAAATGAGGCATCAAATTTACTGCTGCTCCGCCATCTACCAGTATCTTGTTTACACCAACATTCTCAACCTTTCCTTTTATGAACAAAGGCTTTAAATGTGCCTTCATGGAATCATCTGGCCTCTCGAAGAAAGCATTCTGTTCTTCGACGCAACCATTGTTCATGACGTAGTAGCAAACGGGCCTATGTGCCATTGTTTCCTCTTCCATCTCATCTTCCTCGTCTTCGACCTCCATGATTCTATCATAATCTTTAGGGAGGACAGAAACCACATTGCAGATCACATTAAAAGACGCTTCTGAATCAGATTCGAAGTTGTCAGTTATTTCGTCGTCTTCTTGCACCTTCTCTTTCAACACCACTGGTTCGACCACACTGCCAGGATTGATCTGGTGGGAAGACTCCTCTCTGCTTACTATCTGAGCATTGTTACTGGATTCTGCTTTATCTTTGCTGTCAGCATCTTTCCCAATCATGCTTTTTTCTGCAGCTTCTTTTTCTGCCCTCTTCTGCCTCTGGAATCTTCTCCATTGGGATCTTGACATAGGGTTTTTACCTTTGTAGTTTTCTGAAGGGTATGGTCTTGGCTTGTGCTTCTCCACTTCCTTCTTGCCTTCCATCGAAGTGTCTCTCTGAACTTCAAACTTTTCCATTTTTTCTGTCCTTGAGCATCTCTAATGGGTTGAACCCATTTGTCATCCGTTGCTTTGTTGGATGGTTTGTAAGTGCCATGGTGTCTTTCTCCACGCCTCCATTGGTGATGATCACTTTTCCTTGGGTCATATCCTGTTGTCCCCCAATTTTCTTTTCTCTTGGCTTTATCCACTGCCTCCAGATTGGTTACTGCCTTCCTGTCGAAGATTGCACTGTAACGTGGGCATAACATCACTTCAGTCCCCATCTTTTGGCACCTCTTGATGAATTCCACTAGATTTTCCTCTTATTTAGGATATGCCATCCTTTGGTACCCCTCTCGACGGCGATCTTCATCCACTTCTGCCTAGTTTCTCTGAGACACTTCGACCATATTCACCCCAACATTCTGTCCGTCAACAATGCTTAATTCATTCATTTTTTTAATGAGTCTTTCTTCTTCGACTTCGACATCTCTTAGTATCTGGTCACACCCCTTTTCTGGGCAGCAACACCAAGATATGTTCCTGGGACCATGTTTGCAGCAACATTTGTTCGAATTTCTTTTGGGGTCCTCCATTATCCTTCGTAGGATTCCAGCGGTCATAGACTTCATAGGATCATCCACAGCTTCTGCTTTAATTCATGTGACCTCTTTATTGAAAGGTCCCATAATGTTGACACAGTTTTCGATATCACCCACCCTCATTTGGTCAGGATCAAGGCCCTCAGTAGCCTTGTTTTTAATAGTGAGGTCTTCAGTAACCTTCTTTTTGATGATAGGGAGATTGTCAGTTGTCTCAGTTGTTTTTTCATTGTTGCTCAAAGGTAAATCCCCCCAACCGGTTGGCTGGATTGCGTTGATGTCGATACGAGAACTTGCAGGCGCAGTGTATTTCGCGAGATAATCGTACTTCCCACTTGGCTGTCCCAAGCAATCCCAATTTTCTCCTTGTCGATCTACAACATCTTCAGCAATATCGTCATTGTTCTTTTTGTCGAAACCTTCAGTAGTTTCACTCTTCGTTAAAGCCTTCAGTGACTTCAACTTTGTTCTGGTTTGTAAGATCATCAGCAATCTCAACCATGTTGATATTAGTGTCGAAACCTCCAGCAGCTTCCACCATTTCAAAATTGCCGTCAGGAGTAACTTCGACCTCCACCATATTCACAATGGATGGTTCAGCATAATGGGCTTCGACTGGCTGCATGGGATTCGAATCAATCCTCATCTGTTGTTTTGGCTTATCACCAAACTTCAGCCTTCCGTCACGAATAGCATTTTGAACGAGATCCCTGAAAAGGAAACAACGAGACGTTTTATGGCCCAGAAAGTTATGGTATTTACAAAAACCTCTCTTTTTCTGTTGTTCCACAGGCGGTTCTTTAGCGCCTGGTGGTTTTATTAATTGACCATCTTTAACCAATAAGTCAAAAATCTCGTCACATTTGGTGATGTCGAATGTATAAGTTCTTTTAGGAAACTTATCATTGGTTTCGACTGGGTTTCCGTTCGACGGAGTTAGTACTTTACACGAATATGGTGGGCCTTGCTTCAGTTCTGCTAAGTCAATCTCTTGTTCGTCGAAGTTACTTGGTTCGTTTTCGTCGTATTCATCATCTTGACAAACCCCTACATAGGCCACCCTTTCTTTTTTATTCTTATTTGCTCTAAATTTTTCATCCCTTAACCTTTCGACTTGTCTCACCCTATCTGCTAATTGCGCCATATCCCTTAAATACTGGGTGTCTAGTTTCTTTCTTATAGAATAATCTAGACCCCCTGCGGCCATTTCGACTAACTCATGTTCTGGCACTGGAGTGAAACATCTAGCCTTTAGCAACCTAAACCTATTTAAATAATCATCTATTGGTTCTGAGTGTTTTCTCTTAACACTGGCTAATTCCTTCAGACTTATTTTGGTTTGTCCCATGTAAAATTGTTCATGGAATAACCTCTCTAATTGGGTCCACGTATACACTGAGTTTGCAGGCAAAGATGTAAACCAAGTAAACGTGTTTTTCGTCAAGGAACTAGGAAAGTATTTTATTTTCAAATTTTCATTACGGGTTATCTCTCCTGCTTCGATCAGATAACGTGCTACATGTTCTATGGTGGATTCACTAGTATCCCCTGAGAATTTGGTAAACTTAGGAACTTTCCATCTTGGAGGAAATTCTTCTTGCAGAATATATTCCGACAGTGTGGAAGCGTAACTGGGCCTTTGTAATCCCATGTTCACCCCATTTTGTGCCATTATCATTTCGACCATGGCCGCTAAATTGTTTTCGGCAGGCAAGTTATTATACCGGATCCGCTGTTGCAACACAGCATCAGCGTCTTGGCCTCTCTGGATTACTATCCTTCTAGGCTCTTGTGGAACAGGGATTTTGACACGAGGCTGTTCGACTACATCCTCTTGGTTTCTGACGTTTTCCTGAGGATTATCTAACGGTATTTGATTTATTGTAGGCTCTTCTTGGACCGCTACCAGTGGGTTCTGAACCACTTGTTCTCTGTGTCGAGTTTGAGGGACCCCAAAAAAGTTAGCAATGCGCGTCATTTGCACTGCCAACAATTGGTTTGTTTGGGTGGTGTTTTATATTAGAGGATTAAACACCGCCCCCATTTGCTGTGTCAACATTTGGACCATATCATGGTTACTCTCGTCCATTTGTTATCTGATTACTTGCGCATAATTATTTGTTATTGCCGGCATGTAAAATGGTTGTTGGTTTAGTCTACTCATGTTTCTGTCATATCCTAACCCTTGTAGTGGTGAAGACATGTTGGCCATAGAATCAGAATATAAAACTGGCGAATTGTGTAAATTTTCCATTACCGAAGTTGGCATTCTAAATGGTTGTTCCCTACTAGGCAGAGGCATGGTGAAATTTGTCACAAAAGGCCTAGAAGTATTCCCTATAGGAGGAGGTGTCCCAACATGCATTTGTTGTGCCCTAATGGACGAACTAGGCGCATTTTGCGATATTGAAACCGCTGGTATTGACCCTGTTGAAGAAGGCACAACCTCTGACACATGGCCTGATCCCACATTTCCTCCTGTCGAAGGGATAGGGTTGGACACTGGGATTGCTTCATTTGGATTAGGATTATTTGGATTATTTGGCTGATTCGCCATTTTCCTTACTCTCGTTCGTTTAGGTCTTTCTACGTCAGATACGACCAATCTACCGCTTCTTAGTCTCATACAACGAAGAAGAAACCTTGAGTAAAGATTATTTAAATTTTAGATTTTTTTGCACTAGTCCCACTGGGCGTGCCAATTTGTTCGCAGTTGATTTTGGCGAACAACCTCTGGTTTTCCAAGACTTGTCGAATTGGGTTACTTGCAGGATCAACCATACAAATCCTAGGACATGTGCAAATCTAAATAACTTTGTAACTCTTTAGAACAACCTTCGTATCCTTTATTTGGTTTACTAAGTCTTTCATGTCGAAAGATATTGACTCAAAGTGCTTAAATAAAAGCAAACTTAACAAGACTAAGATAAATGGCGAAGAATAAATGGTGAAATATAAATCGTCGAAAAGTAAATGCAAAGGATAAATGACCGGTAAATGTAAAGGCAAAAATTGGTAAAGAACTTTGAAATTTATAAGATAAAACTTTAAAGAAATGGTGTTTGTTCACACGTACATTTTCCAGATAAGACTTTTTTCTCTCACACGGGTACTTTGAGTATTTTGCAGGAATTTTGTACAAGATTTCACACCCTTATTCTGATAACAACTATCCTATTTATATACAAACAAAATAACTGTCACTAACGAATAAATCCTAAAACTATGACACTTGGCTCTCTGCATAACTTCCGTTCGCCAGATGCTTCCACGCGTCTTCTGCCAAACGTCATAAAAATTTGAATTTTCGCTTTACGTCGAAGCAACGCGTCTCCTTAGACTTTGTCGAATTGTCGAAATATCATAACATCATCCATACTTGTCAAAGACGTCTTTTCATCTGCAGACACCTTCTCTTGTCGAAATGTCGAACCAACATCTCCATTTGTCGAAGTGTCGAAAAGCACTAATTCTGCTTATTAACTTCATGGCGTCGAAAATACATGTATACATCAACATGTAATCCTTGGTTCCCTGCAAATATCACATGACCTTTTTAACGGCTTTCCAATGACCCAATCCTAGGTTACTCAAGTATCTCCCTAAAACATTAACTGCATATGCAATATCAGGACGGGTACAAACTTGAGCATACATTAAACTGCCAACAACAAAAGCATATGGGACTCTTTCCATTTCAGCAGTTTCTTTATCATTTTGAGGACATTTAGATTTAGAGAGCTTGTCACTCTTTTGGACAGGAACTGTGCACGGGGAGCAAGACTGCATATTAAAGCGCTTGAGGATTCTCTCAATATATCCTTTTTAAGACAGACCAAGAACACCACGTGACCTAACACGAAAAAATTTGGATGCCTAAAACAACAGAAGCATCACCTAGGTCCTTCATATCAAAGTGGTTACTTAACATCAATCTTGTCTCATTCAAAAGATTAAAATTACTGCTAGCAAGAAGGATATCATCAATATATAACACTAAGATTATAAAATTTCTCCCACTGGTCTTTAAATAAATGCACTGATCTAAAGTATTTTCATTGAAACCAAATGAAGTGACAACTTGGTCAAACTTTAAATACCATTGTCTAGATGCTTGTTTCAATCCATAGATGGATTTCTTCAATTTGCATACTAACTTTTCTTTTCCTGCTTCAATAAAACCTTCAGGCTGAATCATGTAAACATCTTCAATAAGTTCTCCATTCAGAAAAGCTGTCTTCACATCCATCTGGTGAAGTTCCAAATTAAAGTGTGCAACCAAAGCCACAACAACTCAAATAACATCTTTGGTAGAGACGGGTGAGTAAGTCTCTTTGTAATCAATCCATTCTCTTTGATTGTAGCCTTTTTCCACTAGTCTAGCTTTGTATCTATCAATTTTACCATCAAGATTATGTTTAGTTTTGGAAATCCATTTGCATCCAATGGCTTTGCAACCAACTGGAAACTCTGTGAGATCCTAAACACCATTATGAGACATAGAATTTATTTCATCATGCATAGCATTAATCTAATTAGAAGTATGAGAACAAGAAATTGCTTCATTAAAAGTGGTAGGATCATTATCATCATGAATATAAAACTCATGCTCTTGGAGATACACAACAAATTCATTTGATATTGTAGGCTTTTGAGCTCTCTGAGATCGTCTCAATTGAACAACTTCCACAATGTTACTTAGTTCAACAACACCAATAGGCTCTAGGGTATCAATTTGTTCATGCTCATCTATTTGTGGTGCCACAACCTGACCATTATTTTGAATTACTGGAATCATAACCTCATTAGGGAAATGAACAATTAGTACCGGGAGAAAAGTACGATCTTCTTCAAAAGTAACTGGTCGTGGCGTAGAGACTCTACAATCCAGACCACCCTAAAAGAAAATCGCTCTATCAGATTCAATGACTCGCGTAGAATGAGAAAGACAATAAAACTTGCAACCTCTAAACCCAATACTATATCCGAAGAAGAAACCACTAACAATCTTCATATAAAGTTTTTTCTGTTGAGGATTGTAATGTTTGACTTCAGCCTTACAACCCCAAACATGAATATGTCTCAAACTTGGCTTCTTACTTGTTAATAGTTCATAAGGAGTCTCCAACACTATTTTACTAGGCACCTGATTAAGAATGTAGACAACAATCTTCAAAGCATCACCCTAAAGAAAATTAGGCAATGACAAATGACTCATCATGCACCTAACCATGTCCATAAGCGTGTGATTACGTCTCTCTGCAACTCCGTTCTGCTGAGGAGTACCTTTCATAGTGTATTGAGCCTCAATGCCACATTCATATAAAAATCTAGAAAACTGTCCTGGATTTCTTCCAGTATCATCAAATCTACCATAATATTCTCCTCCTTTATTAGACCTTACACATTTGACCTACTTTCCTGATTTTAATTCAATGGCGGCTTTAAAAGATTTGAAGGCATACAAGGAACTAGACTTCTCTTGGAGAAGTTCTATCCATCCAAATCTGGAGAAGTCATATGTGAAAGTGATAAAGTACTTGTATCCACCCATAACATTGGGTGTAATAGGTCCACACATGTATGTGTCAATCAATTGTAATACATCTTCACATCTATTTGCTTTTGTATTCCTAGTTTTGGCAATGAACTTACCTTTGAGGCAATGAACACAAGTTTCAAAATCAGAGAAGTCAAGATTAGGCAGAATACCCTCCTTAATTAGTCTTTCAATACAAGGTCTAGAAATGTGCCCTAAATGTCTATGCCACAATATCGAAGAATTCTCATCTTTCCTATTGTGCTTTGTCCCAACAACAGAATTAATAGACATCTCATTCACATTCAACATATATAAACCATCACGCAAATTTCCAGAAGCAACAACAACAGAATTAAAAAAATATCAAGTTTCCCATTACCAAAACTAAAAGAGTAACCGCATTTATCTAAAGCTGAAACATAAATCAAATTCCTTCTCAATGAAGGTACATACACTGCATCTTTTAAAATCAAAATGTGTCCTGAAGGTAAAAACAAGGTAACAACTCCTATCTCTATCACTTGCACTCTAGCTCCGTCTCCCACAATGACCTTCGCCTCAACATCACTTGATTTACTTAGGCTTTTGAACCCTTGCAAGGAATTCACGGCATGAATAGTGGCACCTGAGTCCAACCACCAAGTATTGGAAGGAACATATACTATATTTGACTCAAAACAAGCTAGAGCTAAGAGTGTACCTTGCTTTTCAAGTTTCTTTTTCAGGATAAAATAATCATCTGCTTTATGTTCATACTTCTTGCAGTACTTGCACTCCCCTTTAAAGAATTTTGTCTTAAAAGACTTCTCCTTAAGCTCCAGATATTATGTTGTCCTTTTTCCTTTCTTATCATCAAAATGACGTTTTTCATTGTGGAAGTTTTTCTTGAAATCCTTTGTTCCTGAGGTAGAAGCGACAAACTGAACACTTTGAGCTTTTGACTTTTTCATAGAATCTTCCTCTTATGTCACTATGGCTATCATCACATCCACTGACCATTCAACTTTCTGGATATTATATGAGGTCCTCATAACATCAAATTAGGGAGGTAAAGACTCAAGAACCCTCCAGATTAGAGTACTCTCACCAATTTCAACTTTGAGAGTTTTCAGCTTATTGTAATAGTGGATCAACTTCATAATATGCTCACGCACACCACTAACACCATCATACTTAGTTTTGTCAAACAAAGAGAGATACTCACATTTCTTAGCCTTATCAAAACGAGTGAACTTCTCACCAACAGACTTCAGGTAATCTTTAGCACTCTCACTTTCAGGTATGCTTTGTCTAATGGATTTTTCTATAGTGTAAAATATCATCTTAAGGCACACTGTATTAGAGTGTTCCCATTTTTCATAAAGAGTTCTCTGAGCTTCAGTAGATGCGTCAGTAATAGCGCCATGCTTTTTAGTTCTCAGAGCCAAATCAAGGTTGACTATAGCCAAATAAAGGTTCAGAGACTCTTTCCAGTCCTTATAATTAGTCTCATTCAGAGTTTTGACAGAGTTAGGAAAAAAGACTGTTATGAAAGAATAAGGAATCATTAAATAAATAATTCTGTAATATAGAAAAATGATTCCACATATACCAGCCAAATATTTTTCTAATAAAACTCTTGCTCATTATGATCTTACATCAAAGATACAATAAATAGAAACTTATATTATCAAAATTTCAATATCGATAGGATATTTAAACATGATAAAATAAATATAAATGACTAACAATATTTTGTATCATAACAAAATTATACTATTATTATCGGTATGATATGA